>NW_008353008.1:22883-66327 GCF_000622305.1 Nannospalax galili | reverse complement strand
GCTCCTTAGCCCATCTTTTAATTGGGTTGCTTCTTGTCTTGATTCTCTGCATTTTGACTTTGTTATATATTCTGGATATTAAACCTCTGTCGGATGTGTCACTGGTTAAGATTTTCTCCCATTCTCTGGGTTTTCTGTTCGCTTCCCTGGTTGCCTCCTTTGATGTACAGAAGCTTTTTAGTTTTATTATTTTTATTTTATGAGTATGCGTGTATTGCCTGCATGTAGGTAAGTGCACCTGTGTTATGCAATGCCTGCCGAGGACAGAAGGCTGTCAGATCTCATGAAACTGTAGTTACAGATAGTTGTTAGCTGTCATGTGGGTGCTGGGATTCGAACCCAGGGTTTCTGCAAGAACAACCAGTGTTCTTAATCACTGAGCCATCTCTCCAGCCCCTATGTTGATTTTTTTTATTCTGAAACTTTACTGTGTTTATTAGATCTAAGAGTCTTCTAGTAGATTTTAAAGGATCTTTAAGTACAGAATTATGCCATCAGCAAATGCAGACACTTTGAGTCCTTCCTTTCCTGTTTTTACCCTTTTATGGGTTTCTCTAATCTGGTTGCTGTAACTAATACTGTGATCACTATACTGATAAAAAAGGAGAGAGTGAGCATCCTTGCCTCATTCCTGATTTTAGAGGAAATGTTTTCAGTTTGTCTCCATTTAATATAATGTTGACTACGGGTTTGTTGCACATAGACTTTATTATTTTGAGGTATGTTCCTTCTATTTCAAATGTCTCCAGAACTTTTATCATGAAGCAATGATAAATTTATAGGAAATAGTAAATCTCTATCTATAATAACCTTAAATGTGAATGGGCCTCAACTCATGACTTTAAAAAGGCAGACTAAAGGATGGAATCAAAATATAAGAACCAGCTATAGGTTATCTCCAATAAACACACTTAGGTAGTAAGTATATTAAAAAGCTCAATATCAAAAAGTAAAAAACAAACTAACAAGAAAATGGAAATTGTAAACAAGGAGGCATAGCTAGCTTTATATCAGATAAAGTGGATGTCAAACCAAAACCATACAAAGAGATAAAGAGGGATGGTGCATATTCATAAGGGAATAATTCATTGAGACAATATAGCAATTATAAACATTTATGCACCAAATAATGGAGCCCCTAATTTCATAAAACAAACACTAAAAGGCATAACAGTCCATACAGGTTCTGACACAATAATAGTGGGAGACTCAAATAACTCAATTTTATATTTATATAGGTCTTCCAAACTAAAAATAAGCAAAGCAACTTCAGAACTAAAATACACTATCAACCAACTAGACTTAACAGATGTGTAAAGAATATTCCACCCATCAGATAGGGAATACACATTTTTCTCAGTGGTACATGGAATCTTCTCCAAAATTGACCATATCATAGGACACAAATCAAATCTCATCAAATACAAAATATGAGATAATTCCTTGTGTCCTATAAAATCATAATGGAAGCATAAATCAACAAGAGAAATTACAGAAACTTCAAAAATACTTGGAGACTAAACAACACATTTTGAAGAAACAAAAATCAGAAAGACACAACCTACCAGAACTTCTGTGACACAGTCAAGGCGGTCCTAAAAGGAAACTTTATATCCATTGAAAATAAATGTGAGGTGCTGGAGAGATGACTCAGCAGTTAAGAGCACTGACTGGATGCTCTTGTAGACAAGTCAAGTTTTGTTTCTATCACCAACATGAGTGCTAACAACCATCCATAACTCCAATTCTAGGGAATCCAATGCCCTCTTCTACCTCTGAACCCATTACACAACATGTATGGGTTCACTTGTATACAGGCAGGCAAACTACACATAGAGAGAGAATAAAAATCAACCAAAAGAAAAAACTTTTAAAAATCGGAGAGATCGCAAATAACCAACCTAATGAGGCACTCAAGGCTCTTGAAAAGCAATAAGCAGCTAATTTTAAGTCTCCTAGATGGCAAGAAATAATAGATTAGGCATTAAATTAATGAAATAGAGACTAAAAGAATACACAAAACCAATCAAATAAAAAGTTGGTTCTTTGAAAGAATTAATAAGATTGACAAACTTTTAGCCAATCTGACAAAAAGAGAAAATACATTAATTTACAAAATTAGAGATGGAAAGGGTGTCATTATGAGACTCCAGTGAAATATAGAGCATTATTAGAGAATACTTTGAAAATTTGTGCTCCAAAAAGATGGAAAATCTAGAAGAAATGGATGAATTTTTAAATGCATATCATCTAAAGATATAAATAAACTGACCCATTAAAAGCAATTTATTCTTCAAATAGGAATAAAAGTGATGTTAAGATGGAGATCAAGATCAGTAAAATGGTTCATTGAGTAGAGGCACTTGGGCACAGGTCTGATAATTTGAGGACAATCCCCAAATTCCACAAGGTAGAAGGAAGGACTTGACTCCCAAGTGCTGTCCTCTGAACACCACACCATACACACACACACACACACACACACACACACACACACACACCCCTTGGCACATGCGCACCTGCACATACACAATTAATTTATTAAAATGAAATGCAGAGGGGCTGGAAAGATGGGTTAGCAGTTAAGAGCACCGGCTGCTCTTGCAGAAGACCCAAGTTCAATTCCTAGCATCCACATGGCAGCTAACAACCATCCGAAACTCTAGTTCCAGGCGAATCTGTTGCTATCTTCTGACCTCCGTGGGCATAGCATAACACAGATGCATTTACATGCATACAGGCAATAAACTCATACACATAAAAAGAACAAAATGAAGAGTAGACTGTTACTCCCCTGCCTCAAGTTCTCCATTGTCTCCTCTCTTCGTTGTTTTAGGAAAAATACAAACTTTTTACTTTGTACTTTGGTTCATAAGTCTCTAAACATTTCAGTCCCCATCACTATCTCTAAATGGGTCCCCACTATTGCCCCCTTACTTAATGTTTTCAGATAAACTGGCCAGGCCAGGGTTGACAGACTTAGCAAATATAAACACAACTAGCCAGCTAAATTCGAATTGCAGATAAACAAAAAGACTTGTTTGTGTCTTTGTTTTTAGTATAAGTATGACCTACGCAGTACTTGGGTCATGCTTACACTAAAAAAGTGCTTGTTGTTTTCCTGAAATCGAAATTCTACTGAGTACTTTGTACTTTATCAAGCAAGGCTCTTCCCTCCCTACTTGTATTATACTTGTTTTTTCCTTTCCAGAGAGGCTACTTGCTGCCTGAGGACTTTTCTTTGTCATTCCAATTAGAGAAAATATCTCCTCAAAAAAGCTTCCGCTGGTCTTCCAATCCCTGTGTCTCCAAACACTCTCTAGCTATGCCTCCGTGACCTGGGCACTATCACGTTAATCTGTTTTCTTCTTAAAACAAAAGTCTTGTACATCTTAATCACTCTTGTAATCCCTGTGATCTACAACAGTGTATAGTATACACTAGACAGTCAATCAAATATTTGCTGAATAAATGAACGAATGAATGAATGCCTCCCAACATAGCAGCCCGGATAGCACCTATACATTTCAATATGCTACAGTGCTAGTGGGAGTAGTCGGCCTTTCTGAAGAAGGGAAAATCATCGTTAGAAGTTAGAGTTGCTTGCATGAGTATGGGTGAGAGGTTATTTACTAGAGCACAGGCAACTTACAGTGGCTGCTCCACTAAGGAAGTGACACCAGCTCCCCCAGCAGCCATGAACTGCACATGTTCCTCTGGAAGGGGTGGGCCTCACAAGGTCCTCCATCAGTATCTGTTTCTTAAATCACAGTCCCATTACAGTTATAAAGTTCTTTTGCTTTCTCATAAGACACATATTTTGTTTTTCATTTTTTATTGTTGTCGAGACAGTCTCACACAGCAGCACAGGTGAGCTTCAAACGTATATCAGTCTTCCTGCCTCAGCCTTCTAAGTGCCTGAATTACAAGTGAGAACTACCAACCAGAAACAGATTTTAAAAGACTGTTTTCTCTCTCTGCAATTTTGACAAAAATACTTGAACTAATCAACTTTTCTAAAATGTTTATTTTGGCTTCTGATTTGGGAGGTTCTAATTTGGAGGCCCAGTTTCTCTAGGCCTGTTTCGAGGCAGCAGGAGCACACAGTGGAGTAAAGCTGTCAATCAAGGGGCATCAAGGAAGGAAAGAGTGGCTATGGGGGAGGGGAGGTGCTGGGATCCCACTCTTCCCTCCAAATGCACACTCTCAATGTCAATGGCCACTAATGTTTTCTGGCCTCTAATCCCTACTTGGTGGCCAAGCTTTCAACATATGCACCTTTGGAAAACATTCAATATCCAAACTATAGCTGAAAGGAAACAGCAATTAATATTTTGGAAGTGATCAGAATCATTCAAATTACCTTTCTAATAGAAAGAAGAAAGAAAGAAAGAAAGAAAGAAAGAAAGAAAGAAAGAAAGAAAGAAAGAAAGAAACACATTATACCTTGAAGAAAAAGCAATTCTTGTATGCACGACAGAGAGAGAGAAAGAGAGAAAGACAGAGAGAGAGGGAGGGAGAGAGCGAGAAAGGAAGAAAGAGAGAGAAAGACAGAGAGAGGGGGAGGGAGGAGAGAGAGAAAGGAAGGAAGGAAGGAAGGAAGGAAAGAAAGAAAGAAAGAAAGAAAGAAAGAAAGAAAGAAAGAAAGAAAGAAAAGAGAAAGAAAGAAAGATGGGTGGGAGGAAGGGAGGGAGGGAAGGAGGGAGGGAGGGTTGGTTATAAGGAAGGAAATCAAGCTGAGACTATATATGAAACTTTGTTAATAATTAGATGTTTAATCATTGTTTCTTCTAAATAACAAATTAATTCTAGGTAAATGTTTAACATAATGAAGGCCTATTTGGTGTAGGCTTTAGAGACGATTTGAATCAACCTTCTTGAATATAAACTAATATATCAGCATTTCCATCTGTTATAACAAGAAGCAATTATGCTCTAGTTCATACTTTCAAAGCATTTTGAAATATATAACCCCAGGTGATCTAAGCAGGACCACAATGTATGTACAGTCACTTAGTATAGATTTTAATATTACTTTTGCTTTTGTGATATTGGTATAAAAAAACCCAGGTACAACATTGTTCCTATTAGGAAAACATTACACAGCTGGCAATAATTTGTCTGCAAATTCTATTTGAAGGAATTCTTTATAGGAAAGAAAAACAACTGCCTTCAAACAACTGGCTTTTAAATTTTTTAAGTTACTTCTATCTATTCATTGTGTGTGTGTTCCCACGTGCCACTACACACACGTGGAAATCAGAAGACAACCTTCAGAAATCAGAAAACAACATTCAGAAATCAGTTTTCTCCTTCCATCACGTGGGTCCTGGAGATTAACCTGGGGTCGTCACACTTGGGAGCAATCACCTTTTCCTGCTGAGCCATCTTGCCAGCCCAGACTTTTTTAAATTTTAAGGTCAACTGATTTTACCTGGCTCAAAATAGTGTTAATGCATTTTATTCTGAATTTCACAATGTCTACTTTTTGCATTCATTGCAATAAAGAAACTAACATTTTGGGGAAACTGTCAGCAAAAGATAATACTAGACAAGTTACTGTGTGGCACACATACAGATTCCTGATAATACTAGACAAGTTACTGTGTGGCACACACACAGATTCCTGATGAGAATGGGGCATATTCTCATATTTTGTACACATATCACCCATCTCCAAAGCTTCAAAATCAGTCTTGAATTCCTCTTTGTGAAGTTCCAAGGAGGTTTACTTTGAGTTGCTCCCATGACAAGGAAGAGAATGACTAATCCCTTTGGGACAGGGGAGACTTTGTCCAGGTGTATGGCAGCAGTTTCCTTAACCTCCCCATCTGTGACCACTTCTTTCACTGCTATGTCAAACTTCAGCATGATCTTTGTGGGAAACAAGACCCAGAGCTGCTGAACTAATTGTCAGTGTTCCAATTAGGCACATTAGGAAGTCTGGCAGCAGACAGAACCATGTGACCAAAGAATGGATAATTTAGGACATCAGCCCACTATGGTTATGTGCTCAAAGGGAAAATGACTGGAAAAGGCCACTGTCTCAATTTATCCTTGGCCTTTTGTGACATTCCTGTAACACTTTACTCAAAAGATTTTTGCTCTCTTTGTGCCATATAACACAATGACATGGCCCCGAGAGCTACTTATTCCAATTTACATGAGCTTTTTCACTAAGACCCCCAGGTACATATTGCACCTCAGTTCTAACCCATCCATTCACATCTTTTGTCTTTATGTGCATAAAGTGAAACAAACCTTGTCCTCCTGTTTTCATCTGGTTCTCTTTTCCATGATACCCAAGAGGCATCAGTCTCATCTGGAATTAAGGAGGCAGGCAGGACCACATCACTCTGCTGTTTCAGACCAGGGGAGCTGAAGAAGACTCATTCACTCACTCATCCAATTTATATGTATATTCAGTGTCTACAAAGTTTTATGCTTCTTGCCTCAGAAACAAAGTGATTCAGATCCAGGGTTTATCCTGAAGGAGTTAGTTACCTACCAGCACTGATGAAACATGCATGTTGATAAACTACTACAGTACCAGGAAGAAGTGTGACATAATCCACAGCAAAAGAGAGCCTCCTTAAAGAGGGAACAACCAAGAGCTGATTAGTGCTAATGGACAAGATCTGACTAAGTTTCAGAGAGAAATGGGTTTGAGGATAAGTCTGGATAAGGAGCAGGAGAAAGGCAATAAAGCTGAACTGCAGGCCTGCAGTGGTAGAATGGGACATCAAGCACACAGCATCTCCCTAGAATTTTTTAGTAAATGCTGAGAACCCCAGACTTGGAATCAAAGCCATGGTAAAACCCCAGTTTTGCAAGTTTTCAGTCCTAGAACCTTGGTCACTTAATGCCTTTGAGCATCCTTTCCCATGTGTAGTTTGGGAAAGATAATTGCTGCTTCAACTTGCATGCTATTGTGCCAATAAAATAGGATAGCAAATTAAAGGGCATGATTATAATTAAACTAGTGCTCCCTTTGCCAGAGCTTGTCCCCGTATTTACTCTATATTCCTGCCTCCTGATTTCTTCCTGTAATTTTCCCCGCCTTGCATTTAATATTCCATTTTCTTCCAACAGAAAAATAATAATTTCATTAAATAGTCATCCCTGATTCTCCTTAGGCTGAGTGTAGATGGTACTGTTTCCCTTTTGAAGACCGTTCTAGACTGACACCCTAGCTGAAACGATCCACAGAATTTATAAACTCATAAGCCCTAGTGAGAAGCATAAGCCTTTCAAATTCTAGCACATTGCTGTTGGTATTCTGTGTCTTCTTTCAGGGCCATTTCACTGTGTCAGACATATAGATGAGGTGGTTTGTCATAGGTCAAAAGTCAAAGACACAAAGATCTCAAATTCTTCCTTCTAATGATCAAGTTGGGATTTCCTTTCACTAAGTTACAGATTGTAATTGATTATATGTGCATGATAAAACTCCTAATTTTGATCTAACATATGAAGATAAAAATCAAAACATTGGTTCACATTAAAATAACTACATCATAATTACTGATCCTTTGAAATTATAAATCAACAAAGCATGTCTTCATTGGTCAAAAAGCTATATACAGTAAAAGAGAATTCACAGAGGCAGAGGCTAGGTTTCCCCTCTTTATATTCTCAATGCCTGAGACAATGCTGGACATATGCTAGATAATCCATATGCCATGGGCAAATGGAGGAGTGGGTGAAAACTACACTTAAAATCCTGCTTCCAGTCTGAAATCTCAGCACAAACTGGGCATCCGATTTTGGTAGGTTCAGTTCAACAGGTTATAAACCAAACATTATCATTCTCCAAAATAACTTCATGATTTTTTATTTCTGTTAATGACACCACCATTTTTCTGGGTCCCCCAAGCTCAAATCTGATTTGGTTCCTCATCTTACTCTCAGTCCCTTGCCAGCAGTCATCTATAATTATGGCATCTATAAATAGCTAAATGTCCCTCATAGTGTAGAAAAAGAGATCATATAAATAGTACACCTGGCAAAGCACATAGTAGGCTCTCTATGACCAGTAGCTGAATTAGGTATGAATAATCATCACTATCATCTCTCTTTAAGTAGTGAGTGGTTTTTGTTGTTGTTGTTGTTGTTGTTTTAAATATTGCAGTGCTAGGGATCAAAGCTCAAAGAGCTTCCCTCCAGAATGGATCGTTACACAATACTCCTTAAACATTATGTCCTCAAATGGAGTTATTTTTTATGCAGATCACACCAGAAAGTTTGCTATGTTTCAGGCAATATTCTAGGCATCACACATTATTCAGTCAATAAATATTTATTTAGGATCTGCTAAGGGCCTGGTGTAGAGCTAGGCAATAGACAGCAGGAAAATGGGCAAAACCCAAAGCAGATAGCCACAGGATAAAGAAGGAAACTGAAAAGTCAGTGAGACCATGAAAGTGCCACTAAAATTTATAAACTCTAAATGAAGAAGAGAATATTTTCCTTATTGTTATATTATTTTTAGAAATTAAAAAATTCTAAGGGAGAAAGGAACTTGTTCAAGTTTTATGCAACTAAAGTAGATGAGGACTGGATGGATGAAAGGCTTCTTAGAGGCTTCTGAGCCGCCTCCCCACATCATCTCCATAACCACCTCAAGTCAAGCTTTAAAATTGGGTTTCTGATGTTTTCTTGGTCTTACAGAAAATCCCTGGGTTACAGCTTCAAAATCCAAACACCTACCAAACCAACACAACATTGCTATTGTGGTCCCACCAGACACTGCTCTATAGCAGTGTCTTAGCAACTTTTCCTGTTGCTGCGATAAAATAGTCTGACAAAAGTGACTTGAGGAAGAAAGGGTTTATTCTGACTCATAGGCCATCATGGCAGGGTAGTCAAAGTGGATCTTGAAGCAACTGGTTTCATCACATTCATAATCAGAGAGCAGAGAGCACTGAGTGCATGCTACTGCTCAGCCCCCTTTCTCCACTTCTACAGTCCTGGGTCCCATCCAGGGAATGGTGCCATCAACCATGTATAGGTCCTCCCATATCAATTTAGGTACTTGTGATGGCTAATCCTGGGTGTCAACTTGATTTGATCTGAGATTAACTGAAATGAAAGAGAACTTCTTGATTGGATCATCTAAAGCCGGAAGACACACCCTAAATGTGGGCGTTACCTTCTGATGGCAGCCGGTATAAAAGACCAAGGCAGAGGAGAACACGGGGCTTTTTGCAGCTTGCCTTCTCTCTCGCTGGTGGGTTCGTCTTGCTGCTATAGACCGAAGATTAGCTGATATTTTGGAATATGTCAGACCTCCAGCACCGATTGGGACTACTGAGACATCCAGCCTTGTGGACTGAGCGACTACAGATTCTCAGCCTCTCCAGTGTGGTGCAGCCATTGTTGGACTACTCGGACTCTATCCTGTGAGCTAAGCTGATAAATCTTTATACATATTCATTCTACTGGTTCTGTTTCTTTGGAGAACCCTGACTAATACAGTACTCAAGATAATCCCCACAGGCATTCCCAAAGGCTCATCGTTCCGGTAATTCTAGATTCTGTCAAGTGGACAATCAACACTAACCATCACATCCCAGATAAGGCAGCTACTCAATAGATGAAGAGCTGATACTTGATTTTTCCAAACACCAACACAGACAGCATTACCATTTCCCCTAAAATCAACCATGGTGGATTATATTATCATCCCAGTGGGGACATCAAAGGCAAAGAAAACCTGCTTATCCAATGTCACCAAGGTAACAACAGCTGAGGCAGGATGCCAACCCTCATCCCTCTGATTCTAGAAACCAAGGCTCCCAATGTATATACCATGTGATGTTCTCTCAAGAGCCACATCCTGCATAAAAGTTGGCCTAAAGAGAGGCAGTCCTAAGTCTGAAGTACTTTTCCACATGCTGAACTGGACATACTGGGCTCCCATGCCACAGTGTTATCAATGGGATTTCAAGGCCCACTCATTCTCCTGGCCAGCTTACATTAGTAAGCTTTGATTTGAAAATCAGACAAGTAGTTTCACTGCTGTCATCAATAGAAAAGAAGATAAAAAGAAATCTATTTAAATGGCTTTTAAATATTCACAATGAGAACTATTGGTTCTGCCCTCTCCTCTCTTCTGCCAACCTTTCTCAGATAACCTGTCACATCACTGTAATGGCCACAGGCAGTACCACATCAGCAGATGCCAAATATAGTCACAGGAAGTAAAGCCGACAATGGCCTGAGCCCTTGCCTCGCAGGAACTTGTTTCTTTGGGAAAGGGACTCAATAACAGGTCTTTAATGTGTCTTTTCCAAGAAACCTGACAAGATACCCTGGAGAGCATAAGACACAAAGAAATGACAGTCTGATTTAAAAGAAACCTGGAAGGCATGAAGCTGGTACAATCTCTTGGATTCAATCTCTCTTTGTATTTTTTAAATTTTCTATTGAATTTTTGTGTATTTCATACAGAATATCTCAATCAATCTTAATCATCTTTGTACCCCTTTCCCCAGTGGCACCCTCCCATACCCCCCACTGGGATTCATACATTCTGTCATTCATGGTAAGGCCTATTGTGTCAAGTTAGTGTCCCCAGATAATCCCTCAGTTCAAGTTCATCTACTGAGGTCTAGTCAGCCTATCTAGAGTACCTTGCTTTAGGAAGATCAGCTCTTCCTCACCCAGCAGTAATCAGTTGCCAATATTTCTTCAGCTAAGATTTGGGTCTCCTGTCCATTTCCCCAATTCTATGCTGAGTTTTAGTCTGCTTGAGTTTGCATGGGTTCTGTGCAATCTTTCTTAATGCATCAAAACTTTAAATATGGATTCCCTTCTAGCCTAGCAGTTTCATTTCTAGAACACATACTAAACAGTGTACAGATTTGTCTGCAGGGATGTTTGCAGACACACTTCATAACTTGAAATTTTGATTTTGCAAAATGGCAAAGTAAACATGCAGCAATAAAGGCATACCTAAATAAGTTATACTATGTTACACAATTCATCTACACAATGAAGCATGGTCAGTAGGAAGAAGGTACATGTATTTAGCAAGGAAAAAAGTTGGAAATACTATTATGTAACCAGGTACAGTGGTACACACCTTTAATCCCAGCACTCAGGAGGCAGAAGCAGGCAGAGCTTTGTGAGATCGAGGCCAGTCTGGTCCCCATAGCAAGTTCCAGGCCAGCTAGGGGTTATAGGAAGACCCTGTCTCAAAAAGCAACCAAAAATAATTACTATTGTGTAAAAAGCAGGATATAAGACAATGTATATGGTATGACCTCTTTGAAATAAAATATAGAGATATCATTATATTTGCATGTAAAATACAAGAACAATACACACAAAACTGCTCCCAGTGAATTCTGGGGAATGAGCTGGGGCTATGGTTGGCACAGAACAGCCCTTTGCTCTTTGCCATATAGTTCTCTTTCCTGGAATTACAATCAAATAATATCTGACATTTTTAGAACTAGTTGGTCTCATATTTTTGAGATGTTGCTCTTACAGAAAAATTAAGCAAATCAGATATAGACACAATAGCAAATGAGATTTTAAGCAAAAAATTATGTGTTTCATTTCATCCCTTTCAGCAGAATAAAATTCAATGTAATAAATAAGAGAACTGGGGCTGGAGAAATGGCTCAGTGGTTAAGAGCACTGGCTGCTCTTATAGAGGACCTGGATTTGATTCTGAGCATCCACATGGCAGCTAACAAGATCCATAACTCAGTTCCAGGGGATCTGACTCCCTCTTCTGACCTCCAAGGGCATTGTGCATCACAGGTACACTTACATGCAAGCAATACTCTCATACACATAAAAGTAATAAAATATTTTTAAAATAAATGAATGAAAGAACTGTGAAAATTTTACTTTGAGATTTACTCATTAAATCGCAAATTATTCAATTTCATAAATAAATTCTTTTCCAGACCATGAATTCTCTCACAAATATGGACACCTGCCTAGTAGGTATTTCCACCTGGAAGATGCAATGGATTGGAAACTAACATGTTTAAGGTCTAATCTATCATCACCTAAAATATCTTGTTTTCTAAGGACAATCCCATTCTCCTCCATAATTGCCTTTGAACTTTATTCCTGTGGAGTTCTCTGGCTGCTTCAGTGAATTGGTGGCCAGGGACTTCACCTGTGGTCCCTTACACTGTTTCTTTTTTTGCCATTCACAAATACTTCAGTGGGGCAGCACCTTCTATCTCTATTATGTCCCCTATAATACTGTCCTGGTGTTCACTTGTGTCCCACCATACCTCATCCCCTCCTTCCACACCCCCAATGGGCCATAAGCCCCTCAGACGAAAGATTTACAAAACTCAGGGTGAGTTTCCTGCCTCAGGCACAGAGGGTACTAAGTAGATTAATAGCTTTCCAGTGAACAAATAGAAGTGATCATCCTTTCTAGCAGGTTCTCCAGCTCCGATCTCCTCATCCCCCACCTATTTTCTTCAGTATTCCTCCCCAGTTGATAATTCAGTAGACGCGGCATCGGCATGGTAATTTGCCACTTCTCAGATGAGAGCATAATCCTTTCAAATTCAGTCAGGAATGGAATTTAAAGGGCTTTACTTTGATGTATTCAGTAGTTTTCAAAGAAAACTTGAAAAATTCAAAACTATCAAAACTGAAAACTCCAGTGGGCCCTAAAATTCCACTGAGATTCTTACAAAGCAGTAGAGATGAGCATTTATGAATCACTCAAGGGTTAAAGACCAAGTCCCTTCATTATCAATCTTTAAATATTATTTCATGAGGAGAGGCACAGTATTAAGAATGTAATCATGTAATTTACAAATCACTTTGAAATAGCTCCCTGTGATTTCAGCTTATTAGGGGTTGTTATTATCCTGTTACTCAGAGGTTATTAGCACATTCTGTGAGCAGTATAGATCACATAATACCAAGTGACAAGGGGAACATGAAGTGTCCCAATTATGATGTCTCTCAAAAAGGAGCTGCCTGACCTTCTCCCCAGAGTCGGGGCTGTATCTTAGGAAGTCTGAAAACGTTTCCACCTTTCTCCACTAAATAAACAACTGTAGGAGGATGGGGGCTTCCTAAAGACAAGAATTAACATTTACCATATGCTTTCTGTATGTCAGCCATAGTTCTAAGGACTTTACTATAATATGCAAAATCCTCACAAAAGCCCTTGGAAATAAATTTACTTTACAGATGAGAAAACTGAGTCTCTGTCGAGGTTAAGTAACATGCTCAAGATTACCTAGCTTCTGGAAGGGGACCCAGGAGTAGAAGATGGGGAAATGTGCCATACAGGTTCGCTGTGAGGTTGGTCTTGTGCCAGCTGCTACGAATGATGCTGTGGTCAGTTTCCCCAGTCATCAGGCCCCAAAGAGACTACACAAGGACAGTATACCTTTCTCAGAACAGCTTGAACAAATGCTTACTTTTTAAAATATTTTTATTGAACTTTTGTACATTTCATACAACAGTTCTTAATCAAATAAAGACCCCTTCCCCCACACATGCCCCCATATCTCCCCACACCGGGCCTCATGTATTCTGTCATACATGTTAAGTTCCATCCAGGCAAGCATTTTACCTGGATGTCCTTTGGTGCAAGTTCATTCACTGGAGTCTAGTCAGCCTATCTACAGATCTTAGGAAGGTCTGCTTTCCCTCTCCCATCAGCATTTCGTCTCCAAGGGTTCTCAGTCTGGGTCCAGCCTTCTGCCCATTTCCATTGCACCACACTGAAGGTCCCTGTGTTTATAGACCAACGCTGGCTCTTACAAATCTTTCAGCTCCCCTCTTCCACAATGGTCCCTGAGCTGTGGGTAGGTGAGGTTTAATATAGGGGTCCTATCCAAGGACACACACTCTGCAGTCTCCTATTCTCTATTAGCCGGTTGTGGCCTTCTGTGTGTATCGTACTCTGTTATATAAGGAAGCTTCGCTGGTGAGAGTTGAGGGATGCACCAGTATTCCCTCCAGCCCCTGTTCCACTATGTTCCATGAACTTTAGGTGTAGAGGTTTCACTGTGGATATATCACCTAGGGCTGGGCCTCTCTTAGATGTATAGTCTCTGTATGTGACCAGTTGTGGAACTCTGCAGTAGCCTCCATCTGTTGCAAAAAGAAGCTTCTTTGATGAACGGTATACTGCATACTTGTCTGTAAATATAAGATCCATATTTAGCATATAGTATGATTTTATTTGTCCAGAGAATGACAGAGATAGGATTTTCTCTAGGATCTATGACCTCTCTAGTCATGTATATTTGGCTGTAATTACAGTACCACCCATAAGTTCACGCCCATTGAGAGAGCTTTAAGTCCAATTAGGTAGCTGTTGATTACCCACCCCCAGATAACTGTCCCACTAGTACACCAATATAGGTAGTTTGCTGTGCCAGTTGCTATGTTTATTCAGTTTTAGGGCTGAGTTGGATCATTGATTGATTGTCTTGCTTAGCAGCTTTCTTAGTATCCTCTAGAACTATGAGAGCTAGTCTTCAGGGAAAAGGCTTCCCGATCAGTTCCTGTTCCATTGCTTCAAGTCTTGTGTCTGAATTATGACCTGTGTTCAGCAATAGGGTCTTACCTTCAAGTTCTGGAGATAACCAATAGTAACAGCAATAGCCTCTGTTATTTTGGGAGTCTCTTGGACTACTCTGATCAACCACTCAAAGGAAGGCCTCTCCTGTCTGCCACTGTGCTCCTTGCCATACAGTCCCCAAGTATATACATGTACTAATGTTTCATGATCCATTCATCTCATGTTCACCACACACTACCTCCTTCTTAAACTGAATTGAATCTATACGTGTTGATGTACTGTCAGGTTAAGATGATAACCATCACACTACTGAAACCACACCATGCTGACATACTATAAGGTCTCCTCTCACTCCTAATGGCTGGTTACATGCTCAGGGTCCTTACTGAAGTAATTTTAAACTTTTGGCTTTGTGGGAAAATGATAACATATAAAAGAAACAACAGTAAATTCATCTCTCTCGGTTTCTTACAATCCATTAAAGCAACACTTTTGGAATAAAAGCTAAAAGGATGATCATAGCTCAGAAGTTTCTGGCGTTTTCCCAGTATCACAAAAAAACTCCTAGGCAAAACACTCACTTGGCCTCCTAAGTTCTAATGAAACCATCAAATGAGCACTGATTCATGTTTAAAGTGAAGTATATTGATGATAACTCCAAAAATACTTATCTATAATACAGATGCATTTTAGACTAGATTTCTAGTATTTATAATAATAATGCAAATGCGAAAATCATTGCCGGTAGTGCTAGTATCTGTTCTTTATGGTTCGCCAAAAGTTCATATAAGTCACTTCTGTGTCTGTCTCCTCAATGACGAGCCCACATCTCACTCTCTTCACTGTCAGGAAGGAAGGAATCTATTCCCAGAGGTTCTCTGATGAGAAGCAGGACAGTGCTTCATGACTTGACCTCACAGGTTAAAAATCAAATAAATACTAGAGAAAATGCACCAAGGTACAGATCTTACCTACCTTACATTTTTTTAAAGGCAAAATAATATCTAACCAAAAGGAAAGTGAATGGAAGATAACAGCAGATGAGCAATTTCAATGTATTTTTGGAAGATGAAAATCAGGTCTCAAAAGAGTAACAATATTCCAGTCTCAACTACAGAAAGAGAATTCCAGAAAGATGAGCTGCATGCCTACACAGTGCTAAAAAGCTTGCACTTACAAGCAAGGGTGGGGGTGAGGCTGAAAACAGGTGCCTAAAAATCTGGACTGCTGGACTAATCTCCAGCTTCCTTCTGAGCAGCGTGAAAACAGAGGACTGTGGGGTAAGGGGAGGAATGGATCTAATATATTGCTTGATACATTAAACATCTTAAAAGGAATTATTGCTAAGCATTTGTTGTATGAATTAAATCTGCACAGTCATGTGCTGCTGAATGACAGGGATATTTTCTTTTTAAATTTATTTTTTATTTTTATTTTTATGTGTATGAGTCCTATGCCTACATGTATGTAAGTACACCCATGCTCGGAGGACAGCAGAGGGTGTTGAATCCCCTGGAACTGGAGTGATAGATGGTTGTTAGCCACTATGTAAGTTCTGGGATTCAAACCTGGGTCTTCTGCAAGAACAGCCAGTGTTCTTAACCACTGAGCCAACTCCCCAGCCCCATGACAGGGATATTTTCTGAGAAAATCATCTTTAAGCAATTCCACTGACATATGACCATCAGAGCATGTACTTACATGAACCTAAATGATATAAGTCAGTCACTTGATGGCACCTCTTAATGAAATCAAGAGATGTGATTTTTTTTAAAAAAGCATACTGTTTTATATTAAATCTTCTTTCAAAAGTAGAAGGAATATGCACTCTCATAATGAAGCAAGTAGTAACTGTCATTTTATTATTATCTAGTACTAGGTACTATATGTAATTGTGTTGCTATATTTCATCCAATTAGCAGCACAAGTTTGCCCACACCAGCATTACCACAGATAATGAAAATATACTGTGCTATAACATTGTGACAGTGAGAATATCACTAGTTTTCCAGCTCTGATAGTCTTAGGGACCCCTGTTGTACATGTAGTGAATCATTGACCAAAACCTGTTATATAACACATGACTGTATATACAGTCACGTGCTGGATTTAACAGCTGACAGCTTAGTGAATAAACTGCAGGCATGGTGCAATGGCTAATCTTGGATGTAAACTTAACAAACCTGGGAAGAAGAAACCTCAATTCAAGAATTTCCTCCATCAGATTGGCCTGGGAGCATGTGTATAGGACATTTTCTTGATTGCATATTATTTAGGAGGGTCTAGCCCAATATGGTGATACCACCCGTAGGCACTTAGACCTAGGCTGTATAAGAAAAGTACCTGAACATGAGCCTGGAAGCAAGCCAGCAAGCAGCATCCCTCCATGGTTTCTGCTTCAGTTCCTGCTTGAGTTCCTGCCCTGACTTCCCTTGGTGATGAACCTGAAAGGGTAAGCCAAATAAACCTTTCCTCCAAAAGTTGTTTTTGATCAGGGTGTTTTTCACAGCAATAGAAAAGCAAAATAAGAGAAATGTCCAGGACCCTCTCTCCAGTATGTAACCCCAATTTCTAATCCCACCCAAGTCACATAGTGACTCTATTTCCCACAGATTTTGAGTAAATATATTTTGAGAGTTTGTCAAATATATGTATTGACTTCTTTTGAATAAAAAGGTATTTCAGGCCCCGAGCTCACGCCCGCCAGCGGGTACCTGCCCCAGGACCAGAAAACAAAACAAAACCAAAAAAAGGTATTTTAGTACTCAAAGATTAAATAAATTATCAGACATTATGTGCTGGATAGCTTTAGTGTCAACTTGACAAACCTTGGTTGAGGGAGCCTCAAATGGGGAATTGCCTCTATTGAACTGGCCTGTGGTCATGTCTGTGTGGCATCTTCTTGATTATTGGGTAATGTGGGAGGACCCAGCCACTGTGGGCAGTGCCACCCCTGGACAGGTGGGCCCGTGTTGTACCAGAAAGCAGGTTGAGCAGGGGCCAGGGGAGCAAGCCAATAAGCAGCATTCCTCCATGTCCTGTGCTTTATTTAGCTCCTGCCTCCAAGTTCCTGCCCTGAGTTCCTACCTTGGGCTCTCTGATGAACTGTGACCAAGGAGACATATGTGGAATAAACCCTTTCTTCCCCAAGTTGATATTGGTCAGAGTAGTTTGTCACTGCAATGGAGAAACAAACTAGAACACATTAATTACTCAAATATATACAAATACAGATAGGCATGGTGGCACCTGCCTGTATTTCCAACACTCCTGAGGTAGAGGCAGGATGACTGCATGTTCAAGGCCAGAAAATCTGTGTCTCACAAACAAAACAACCATATATGTGTATGATATAGATATTATATATATCATATGCACATATAAAAATATATGTATACATATCTGCAAATACAACATTAGCTATATGCATCTTATGTTCCTAGTTATTATAAAACTACAATAGCAAAATAAATTCATAAAATAAGTAAAACATAACAGCTGAGAAATTTGGCACTAAAATCAGAATGTTTTAATTCAAACTCAAGCTCCTCCACCATTTATTAATTGTGCCATTTGGTATTTTGTTTTGTTTTTTAGACTTTTAAAACAGGGTTTCACTATATAGTCCTGGAACTCACAATCTCCTGCCTAGACCTACCAAATGCTAGAATTACTGAGATCACAGGCATACACCCCCATGTCTAGCATTAGTTGTGTCTTGTCAAAAGTTATTTAAACTCTAAAGGCTTTTGTTTTCCTCGCCTATAAGACAGAAATGATAATATCATTATACATAATAATATCCCTAATGTATAAATCCCTGCAGGATTAACTTAAACAATCCACATATAAAGTATTGAATACTAACAATGTTAATCATGGGATTTATTACTCTTCTTATTACAAAATCAAATAAAATGAAAATTGAATTAATGCAGTATTATATATTTTGCTGAAACCAAATAAGCAACATGAATAGGGTATTGAGCTATGACACAGAGCTCTTTAACTCCCAAACTTACCAACTAACCATCTGTATGACCATCTTTATGACTCAGTTTACCTTCTATATTCCGACTTCTAGGACAACTGCACTTGTTCAGTGGGCTGTGATGACACATGACTTTTCCTGGAGTGAAAGTCACTTTTTGAACATTGTCTTCTTCCAGATTATTATTATCTGCTCATAACACAGTATTAATATTGTAACAAAGGTGGACTCTGAGATCATGCATCTGCATTTAATTATAAGATGGCCATACAGACGAGCCAGAAAATGTTTCTATCTTATTTCTTTGGTGATTGTTGTCTGTCCTTGTTTGGTGGGGGGGTGTTTTGTTTTGTTTTGTTTTGTTTTGTTTTGTTTTGTTTTGTTTTGTTTTGTTTTGTTTTGTTTTGTTTTGTTTTGTTTTGTTTTGTTTTGTTTTGTTTTGTTTTGTTTTGTTTTGTTTTGTTTTGTTTTGTTTTGTTTTGTTTTGTTTTGTTTGAGACAGAATCTTCCTGTAGCCCCACATGGCCTGGACTCACTATGTAGACCAGGCTGCATCGTGAAATGAAAACACAGGGGCTGGAGGGTCATCTCAGAGTTAAGAGCACTGGCTGCTCTTGCAGAGGTTCCCAGCACCTACGTAGTGGCTAACAACCATCTGTAACTCCAGTTACAGGGTATCTGATACCTTCTCTGACCTCTTTGGGTATTGCATGCTTATGGTACACTTATATACATGCAGATAAAAACACAGATAAAAAATAAAAGAAAAAGAAAACACAACTGGGAACCTATCACCAAAACTTTTGAGAAGGACTAGCCTATGACAGGAAGCCATAGGCAACTCAGTGTTGGGTGCCTGATTTCAGGTCTTCAATGAGCAGTCAACTGTAACCAGATGAAAGATAATAAACCCAACTGCAAACCCTATACTCATGTCCAAAACATCATACACATCTAAATGAGAAGCTATACCCAGAAAAGAACACGTGTATGAAGAACCAAGGAGCTGTTTGATTGGCATATGTGATGTAGTTGCCAAACAACTAATGAGAACTCAGAATAGCATCAGAAGCAAAACACCAGCACAAAATAGTTCTCTGCTCCATGAGGATGGGATCATATGTAAACTCACGTACTTGCCTCTAGATCAGACCCTTTAATAGGATCCTAGACAGCTCAGAGCAATGAGCTGCAGTGATTAAAAACACGAAGTTCAGAATCCCAAAGGTGGAAATTAGAATGGCAACTCTAGCAACTCATGTGTGCTGACCAGAATTCAGGGCTTCAGTTTCCTTACCTGCCAAACAAAGGTAGTATCACATATTTCATGACATAGTTATGAGAATTAAATAGCTGGTAATAGTCACTGAACTCTGAAGGTAAGATGCTAAGCACAATCCCTTAGCAAAAGCATGAATCAAAAAGTTGAGAACAACAAACTTTCTTTTAATTCATTCCATATAAAATGATTGATAGAAATGGGAGGAACTAGTTGTGAGCAGTGATCATGGGAAGAACACGGGTGTCCTATGTTCAGATATTTGAAGGTTATTAGACAAGAGAAGTTGGAGTAGCAAGTTGAAGTGACAGGGAGACAGATTTTTTTAGCTCAACATAGGAAGAACTGTTTAATGAGTTGAGAGCCTAAGTTGCTGTCATAGGAATTAGGCTTCACAGCACTAAGATCCACAACCACCCTGAGATCACCAGTGTTCCCCCACTCTGAAGTCTCTCTGTGAATGTGCCAGTCAACTTAGCAGTCCCCTCAAGATTGCAAAAGTCTAAAGACCAAAATCCTCTATATCTAACTCCCAAACTCCATCCAGTGATCTCTGAGTAAATTTCTGTTTGCTTTTACAAACTGAATTAGTCAAAGATGGTATTCATTAGGGAGGAAACTGGGAGGATGCTCCAAACCCAAAGCAAAATCGTCATTTCCTTCAGTGTATAACCCAAACAATGGCTAACTTTTCTTAATACTCTATCTGTGCAAGCCTTTAACCTCTGTTGAAGTATTAGAGGGTAGTTGTGATGGTTAGCTTTGTCAACTTGACACAACCTAGAATCAGCTAGGAAAAGCAGCTCAATGAGAGATGGTCTACATTTGGCTTTGCTTGTGGGCATATCTATGGGGAATTCTCTTAATGAGTTAATTGATGTAGGAAGGCCAGCCCACTATGGGTGGCACCATTCTCTAGGCAGGGAGTCCTGAACTGTATAGAAGTGAACAGATGAAGCTGAGCACAAGAAAGCAAGTGAGCGTGCACGCATCTCTCTCTCTCTCTCTCTCTCTCTCTCTCTCTCTCTCTCTCTCTTCAGTGGATGTGATGTGACTAGTTGCCTCCAGCACCTGTCACTATAAATTCACCACAATAATGGACCATAGCTTGGAATTATGAGCTAAAATAAATTCTTTCTCCTTTAAGTTTCTTTTTTGTCAAAATAATTTATCACATCAACATAAATGACACTAAAGCAGTAGCCCATCGCAATTCTTAATCTCACTCTGTCCATGTAAGCTTTTACCTTCTGGCCCACTGGCAGAGGCTAGTCCATTGGGAAGCTATTACTTTTGCAGTTGTTGGTATCTTAGCTTCATTGATCACAAAGCCAAGTAAGAATCTATGGGTAAAAGTTTTATGATTGCAGCTTTTAACTTAATAAAAAGAAAACACTTTTATCCATTGTTGCTATCTGATAGGCTGCCTCTTGTGAAAACCATGATGTTGGCAGTGATTAGAATTGAGGCTGGGGTATGGGAGAGTCAAGTTGGATTACCTTTAAAATCTCCCAACCGTTGGACTCTAAATATTAACTTATTAGTAGTAGTGTTCACTTAACATATTATTAACTTACTTCATAATTTCACATGGATTCCAGGAGGAAATTTGCCAGATTATATACAGAAATGGCTATAGGTAGAGACAGCACACACCTGTGCCTGACAGAAACACTTTAATCTAGAAGAGGGAAACAAAACTTCAATTTCAAGTAGGGCTGTTCCTATTTTCTTCACTGGGTATGAACGTAACTTTGGTAAGGGATTGGGTTTTCCAAGAATATACAAATAAATGTCTTTTTTAAAAGTAAAGAAAAAAATCTTCATTTAAAAAACTTCAAGTTATATCCCAGAGTGCCGATTATATAACACATCCACAAATGATGACAGAGCTTAACTTGGATCACTGCTTCCACTTTCAGATCATGAAAAAAGTATCCACTGGGATGTAAAATTCAAGCACGCAGCATAAGTGGACACAAAACTTTGTAATGCAAAAGAAACTATCACCAGATTATCACAAAAGTGAATTCATAGTAAAACTGCTCTTCTGTCTAATACAAAGAGTAATAGTGTCCTGTGGAACAACTTCATTCTGTCATCATCAGGCACTTAGGGAGAAGTATGTGGAGCCTTTCACCACACTTCCTTCATATTGTTCAGAGCATCCACCCCCTCCAGAGAATGTTCATTCTCTTCCTTTACAAAAAGCATGATACTCTCAACCCCTGGCATTTCCTCTTTAATAAAAAGCAACTTGCAGGTAAGCTGAAAAACATCGTTAAACACATCTCCTTTAGTCGTGAGGTAATTTAGTTGCCATGGTAATCTTTGGTAAATTTGAAAAATACTTTGGATGGGTCATTTCTAATACTTGTTTCTAAAATTCTAGAACTTTAAGAAGTCTCAGAGGACAAAGAACGTGAAAATGCTTCCCTGTTCAATGCTAACCACAGACTCGATGACTAGTGGAGCTCTTCACAATGCAACATCCATTACCCTTTGACAATGATTGCTTCATCATCTCCCACCCCAAGACCATTCTCACAGCCTATCCAGAGCTGCCCAGCTGAGTGAAGGTAGTAACTTGGGTCTCTTTGGCAATGAAGGAAATTCATGTGTGAAATAAGCACTTTCCTATAATCACCCCCAAAGCATTTCACAATGAGCACTGTCATTCTGACCCACCATAAATAATAGTGACAAAGTTCACTTGGAGACAATTTAACAAAAGAACAATGATAACTCAGGATCCAACGCATTCAGGCTGCTCCTCAAGGAAGTCACTGCCCAACAGGAGGGTCTAATGACTCACAGCTCTGACTCCACTTATCAACGATGTCAGGGCTCAAAACACTCAGAAAACACTGTTGCAAAGACTTTTTAGCAAGTAGGTACATTTGACACCTGATCTTTAATCTTTATTTTACATTATCATCCTATCATTAGCCAAGGATAATGTAAGAGCATTTCTCAAATATGATTTCATGGGCCAAAGATGTTCAAAAGACTTTTCATCTCAACCAAAGAAAGACACTATTGTTAGCTTTACCAGACTCTGACTACCTCCTGAATTTTTTAAAGAACTTAATTAAGATAAATGGTTTTATTGGAGTTGAATAAGCAGTCACACACCATTTATTTCCTTCTTTTCTAAGGGGCTCTGGCCACAAAAGTGAGGATAATACAATCTAAAGTTGAATGGACTGTATGGTAGAAAAAGCACTGAGCTGGAAGGCAGGATACCGCTCTGGTCTTCTGTGGACCACTCCATGTCCCCACTCTATCACTTCATAAAAGAACTGAACCATAGGAGAGTGTGTGGCTCCAGTCAGTGTAACTGGGCCAAAGGAAGAAATAAAATACAAGGTGAGGCTGGGCCACATAAGGCCAGCCAGACTAGGCCTTGTACATCCCTCAAAGATTCTGATCCTTACCCTAAGACTAGTAGGGATAGTCTACTAAAGGATTTAAGCAAGTGAGAGAGATGGTCAGTGGTATAATCTGAAGAGCTCACTGGAACAGTAACCAGAGCAGTGATCAGGAGATTAGCCAGTAGACTGCTGCAGTGGCCTGGGTGCTTAGACTAGAGTGGTAGTGAGGAACATGAACATAAGAGTATGTATTTAAGAAGTATCTTAGGTAATTATTTAGGTCATTTGTGCTGCTGTAACAGAATACCTGAAGCTGAGTAATGTATGAAGAAGAGAATTTTAGTTCTCACCCTTCTGGAGATGAAATATAAGATCAAGGCACGAGCAAGTTCAGTATCTGGTAATGGCTTTGGTCTCTGTTTATACCAAGGGGTCTTGCTGTTGCTCCCAACAAGGCTCTACCTCAAAAAGAAAAAAGCTATAGTGGGTTTCTATACCACTCCCCTGAGGCAATACCCTTCAGTAAAGACTTTATACTTGATAAAGTATTATGATTCATAGTCTCAAAAAATAGGGCTTTTTTATATGCTGTTCTCATGATCTGTGGGGGGGAAAAAACACTGAATACATGAACCTGGCTTACAGTAAGGCTGTTTGCTACTTAGTGACATTTGTAGACATATTCCATATTTAAAGACTACGTCTGGTACACAAAGAAAGGGTCTGTAGGTTAGTTCAAACCAATGGAGGGACTAGAAGGTTAAGTTAGGTATGACACCATGCTTACTCTCTCCAAGTCCATTAAATAGGTCAAAAGGACAATGATGGTGGTTGTTGGAGGCAATGGAGCTTGATTAAAGCAGATGGTTGAGTATATGAATATCACCATTTTCTCCAAAATTTTCTCTCAATTCTGCATTATATTCATTCATTCATCAGCCTTTCCAGTCATTCAACTGTGTACCAAGCTCTGCAGCTGCTGATGGAGATTCAGCAGTGAGCAGGGTGGGCATGGTCCTCACCCTTGTGAAGCTTTACTAGAGAGAAGCTCCCCCCATTTGAGACATATTGACCTGCACTAGGCTAAGAGGTCAGAGGCCCTGACTGATGGAGAGGGTCTATCAGTCTTTCTCAGGGAGAACTGTGTGGAGGAAGAACAGAAGAGTCTCTGAGAAGCCATGAGGTGGCTGAGGTGGGGAGGGGGTTTAAGGAGGTATGATGAGGCATCTAGTAATAAAATCATTAATAAAAATAAATCCACACCAGCAGCTCTCTCATTTTAAAGATAAAGATTCTACAATTTGCAGTGGCCTCTGGTGCCATTTGCTCTCCTGTCCTTCATCACAAGTTTCCCCTCTACTGTAGCCACAGTATTCGACCCGATTTAGAAAGCAGTTGACTTCATTGCTAAATAATACTGTTAGGATGCTTAGTTTCCACTATAGCCCTCTCCTTGGGCCTGGAAGATCTGCTGATGCTGCTGCTCTATTGCAGAGGCCCTGCCTCTACTACCCACAGCAGATCCAACCTTGCCCCAACCTCTTAAATAAGGAAACTCTGCCTTTACTACATTGTTTTAAATGTGTCCAACATGATACTTGATGAGACTGTCTTGTTTCCCCTCTCTGACTTGCCTGGGATTCTCCTGGTTGCTTACTTGCTACTAAGTTTCCTACTAGAGATTCACCATCTACCAACAAATTGTAGCCCCTTACCTGCTGGAGCTTCCCTGCCCCCACAAAGCAGGGCAGTGTTCCATATGCCTGTTAGAACATCAGCCTATTTGATCTTAAGAATTGAGGGTCTTACCCAGGGTATGGTGGCACATGCCTTTAAATCCATCATTCAGGAGGCAGAGGCAGGTGGATCTGTGTTAGACCGAGGCCAGCCTGGTCTACATAGTGGTTTCCAGGCCAAGTGGAAAAAAAGAAATTGAGTCTTGAGTTCTAGTCTCCATGTTGATACTTCCTAACTGTGTGAACTTGGCATACATTGCTTACCACACCTTCAAGTGTTCATCCACACACCAAAAGGGAAGATGGTAACACCTGATCCCAACATGTTAGGATGACCAAATGGGGTGACACATTGAGAATACTTTGAAAATCACGGAGCATCGTCTGGCCTCCCCTGCTCTCCCTGTCCCCAGGCACCAGTCAGACCATGGGCCTTGGACTGTCTAACTGTTCATTATGATGAGCCTTCAATTGCAAGCTCCATTCTACCCTCAAGTATAGCACTAAGTAAATCACACCCTTCTTCAAACCCATAAAACCAGTCATTGCATCAGATGATGGCTCTTCCTAAAGGCCCTCCTTTGGTCTCCCTCTTGTTTAGTAATACTGAATCTTAAAACACTCTTTAAAAAAAATTTTTTTTTTGCAGTTACAGCACTCTCTCAGACAACTAGCTTAAGTTTTCCTCAAATTGTTCCTTCCATACTCCTCTACAATCTTCCGGTAAATGAGTCTAGACTGCTTCTGCAGGAAGGGGAGTAGGGAAGTGGACATTATCCTGTTCCATGAAGTTCCTGGGACACATGCTCCACGAGGAGGGTGCTGCTGCCTGAACAAACTTCATTAGCTTTCCAGCTGCTTCTGTGTGTGGCTCTTTCTATTGACAGTGATTATGCAAATGTGATATTTGTTTTAATGAGCATGTCGTGTGTTTTCCTGTGTCATTATATATGATTGACTGTGGTATTAAAGTAACAACTTGATGACAACTGCATCGGAATATCTGGAGGTGTGAAAATAAAGATCTGGCAACCTTCTCTCTTGTAACAGTGGTACAAACCACACTGGGCAAAGGAACCCAAACATCCAGCAAATCAGTTTTCATGGTGGAAATATTAAGTCCAGATACTCAGAATCTATACCTAGACATCTCCTCTGCCAAATTCCACTGGAGGCATGAGAGTGATGTAGGGCTCTAGCTGGCTGTAGTCACCTTTTTGTCATGATGACAAAATACCTAACAAATAACTTAAAGGGGGGAAAGGTTTATTTTGACTCATGGCTCAGGGATTTCAGTGATGGTTGGCTGGCTCCATGTGAGGCAGAAACATGGTGGGAGGACATGGAGATGGAAGGCTACTTACCTTGTGGCAACCAAGAAGCAGAGAGAGAGGCCAGAGCAAAGATATACCCTTCAAAGACATACCTTCTAGTGACTTACTTCTTCATCCAGTCCTATCTCCTAAGAGTCCATTCAGTGGTGAGACCATCAATGGATGAATCAACAGATGGGATTAGCATCCTCATGATCCAGTCATTTGTCAATAGCACCACCAGATGAGGGCCAAGCTTTCAACAATGAACCCTTGGGCTATTTTATATCCAAGCCATGACACTGGTCTTAGAGAAGCCCTCCAGATGAGGGACCTTTCTGTTATAAGTCCTGGGGCTGGAGTATTTCTTTTTATCTTGGGCATGCAGGATGATACTGTGGTTTAGGAATCAAACCACACCTGGATTCAATATTTGGTTTCTCATCTTCTTGCAACATCTTAGAAAAGTTATCTATTCTAGGTGGATCTTGGTTCTACTTATCTGTGAACAAGAGACAGATGATAACACCTACTTCATGAGGTTCTTATAAAATTTTAAAGAGGGCTCAGTGGCTAAGAGCACTGGTTGTTCTTGCAGAGGACCTGGGTCTGGTTCCCAGCATGCACATGGTGGCTAACAACCATTCATAAATCCAGTTCCAGAGGATTTGATGCCTTCTGACCTCTGTGGGCATTGCATGACACAGACACATTTACATGTATGCAAGCAATACACTCACACACATAAAATAAAAATAATAAATATTAAAATAAATTTAAAAAATTTTAAGAGGTATAACCTTTAGAGTACAGTACATGGATCAATAAGTTGCTTATATTTTTAGAGGGGAGGACCAACAAAGGCGCTTGCTTTCTGCTCATTGTCCTAGTTAATGGAGAGAACACTTGACTCTAGATTTGTCCTCCTGTATTTTCCACTCACCTCCTGCTTCAGTCTCTCTACCCTCAATGCTTTTCCAAATGTCTTGTGTAATATCAAATTCTTCTGAAGACTTCCACTAGGGTATTGTCAATAGGGAGGATCTCCTGCTCTTTCATTGCACATGACTGGATTGGAGAAAGGATGGCATGAGGTAAGAACAACCCCAGTTATTCTCTGAGACAGACACTGCAAGCAGCACATTGCAAATGAGTCAATCATCAAGACAACAGCAGTAGCCCAAGCCCATTTTTATGCCCTTGATTTCACCACTAAGCTCCTCTAGTTATTTTTGACCCTCTCACCCCAGTGCACATTAGTTCGCACTTCAAGAAAATCACAAGTCGGTAGTGAAGAAGAACATCACGCGCCACCACTTGGCCATTT
Organism: Nannospalax galili; assembly: GCF_000622305.1. NCBI lineage: Eukaryota > Metazoa > Chordata > Mammalia > Rodentia > Spalacidae > Nannospalax > Nannospalax galili. The sequence goes on along the minus strand of NW_008353008.1, from coordinate 38,780 downwards.
GCCTTCCTACTCTTGACCCTAGGAAAAGGCATACTAGAAAATACACACACAACAAAACTGATGGAATACCTGCATTCTTACAGCCTGTTGAGTCTGAAGGAATTTCCTGGTTACATGGGCAAAATCATATTCATCATTCAGAGAAACTGAGCACCAACAAGGGCAGTAGGTCTGTCTGATCTTTAGTTTTATTCTCTTTCAACAGCTCCAAGCCCTTTACAGCTCTGGGGTGAGCACTGGCAGAGGTAGGAAGAGACCACCTTGCGCTTGTCAAGAACTTTTAGAGAGTTTCTTCTTACTTTTCTTAAAATGTCAGTCTTCATATTTAAATGCAAAGTCAATTTCTTTATGAATTAAAGTCAGCTTTTCTTGTGCCATCAGTGGACCAATGATAGATCCAAGATGTGACCACCTATGACAGGACATGAATTTAGTGTGTGCCCTCCTTGGTTTTTTGGTTTGTACTCTATTCACTTTTATTCTGTTATAAAATGAGTTTAAATAGTTCAGCTATCAGAGACTTTGTTGAAACTGAAATATGAGAAAATTCTAGAATAGCTTGTCTTTAAGATCCACAAATAATCCAAAAATCTTTTAATAATTAAAGCTTCAACCTCATTCATGAAAAATTTAGCCAGCATTCCTAATGAAATAAAGTGATTTGAACTTTCACTTGTATAGCATAGGATTAAATGTTTCTGAACCAAGTTACTAAAAAATATACAAAAAGCCTAAATAATTCATTGGCAGTTGAGAATTAGATAGCATTTCAAACCCCAAGATGCAGCTGAAGTGAATGAGCAGAGAAACCACATAAGTCAGACCCTGGCTGGCAAGGTATGCAGGCAGGCAGCACACCAGCACCTCACCCCTCTCGCCAGAAAAGCTATTCATCATCTTATGCTACTATCTTTTAAATTCAAGAATAGCATTTAACAAGCTTATTTTAGAATCTGATTCATTATCATTTTTAGGAAATTTAATGCTCTTAAGCTTCCTCTATACCATGTGTGATGGCACCTAATTAAAGTTCACATCTTTCGCAGAAAGGTGGGACATCAGCTCTAATTTTATGCACTAGTGTGATCGAGGACACAAAGCATCAGATTGCAGATCAGGAGACCCAGGTTCTATTCCGGGCTTGGCCACTGATTTCTGGCTTTTCTTAAATACCTTGGTTTTTCCACTCATTACATGTGGGCATTAATGCCTGGCTTTGTCAGAAGACATTAGAGTGTGTTATGCCATCATTATTCATTTAAAACATATTGGGAGATGGCTGTCATTAAAGTGCTTGTCAAGAAAGCATGAGGATGAAAGTTCAATCCCTGTCACCCACATAAACATAATATAGGGTGGAGGGCTGGCAAGATGGCTCAGCAGGTGGAGGCACTTGCTGCCATGTCTGACGACCTGAGTTTGATACCAAAACCACATAGTAGAAAAAGACAATGAATTCCTAAAAGTTGTTTTCTGACCTCCACCTGGGCACCATATGGTGCACACACACACACACACACACACACACACACACACACACACACACACACTGATATGTAAAAACTAGTAAGGTAGAAAGCCAGGTGTGGTGATACACGTCTTTAATCCCAACACTCAGGAGGCAGAGGCAGGTGAATCTCTGTGAGATCAAGGCCAGCTTGGGATGGTCTCCCTAGTGAGCTCCAGGTCAGATGGGGCCGCAGGAAGACCCTGTCTCAAAAAACTAATAATAAAACAAAATTAAATTAAAAGTTTAAAAATATGGTGGAGAGAAGTTGAGGAAGACACTTAATATCAACCTCTGTCCTCCATGCACATAGGTTCACACATGCATGCCTACATGAACAGAGAGAGAGAGAGAGAGAGAGAGAGAGAGAGAGAGAGAGAGACTGAGTTCATACTGTTTGCTAAGCACCATCTTATTTGTAATAAATTTTAAAATGAGCAAAGCAGGCACAATTTATAACCTCAAAGAATTTGTATTTATTTGAAATATTTTTATTGGTCTGGGTGTGACTCAGTGGTAGAGCACTTACCTAGCATGCAGAAGCCCTGGGTTTGATCCTAGGCATCTAAGATCCATTAATTGATAAATTTTTCAGGAACTACTGAGCATATACAAAGTCAATAAATCAATAACTATTTGGTAAATATTTACAATGTATAAGAATTTTATTAAATATGACAAATAAAAAGATCCCTCACCAGATCCATGAGCAATAGGAAGATAGAGGTCATGTTCACCATGGTATCCTGCTTCTCCAAAGTCTAGCAAAGGACTCAGTGCTCAGCACAGCTATGCATAGAGCTGTCAAGGAATGTATGCATATGTGTTTATTTAAAACAGGATTTTGTTATGCAGCCTGGGATCCTTCCATATGGGTTCTGAGGATTTGAACTCAGATATTCATACTTACTTGGAAAATGCTTTTACCCACTGAGCTATTTTCCCAGTCCATCCATTCCTTTATTTTAAAGCATTGTCTGTAGACACCAGAGATAGAACAAAGCCAGCTTTTGTAAAAAGCACTGGCATTGTTCTCATGTACACCTGAATCTGAAAACCACACATCCTATGTATATGACTCAAGCACACAATGTCATTTGGAAGTTCTCATGTTTATATCTATCATGGCAATTTAATATAAGTAATCTAATAATAGCCTTAGATTAACACATGTTGGACTCATCAATATTGAAAATAAATTTTTTGCTGGGCAACCTTCTGAATCATTTCCTGCATTGTCTCCATAGCAACTCTGATCATTCACCTTTAAGACGTATGTGTCTTTCTCTGAGTTGTAATGTACTTGGTTTTGAGGGACCACAATGTTTCAGGAAACAGTGCTGTCTCTCAGCCTCATTTGAGCCTTCAGCATTAACACTTAAAAACCTGTATGCCCATGACAGCTTCCAAGTTTCTTTCTTACGTTGATTTGTAGGGGAAAGGCTTACTATTTTTTGTTCACTTGGCACACGATTTTGATTACACACACACACACACACACACACACACACACCAGACATTTGAAAGGATTACCAGTTACCCAGGGTCCCTTTCAGGAAAGTGCTAATTCCAGAAGATTGCATAAATACATTAACACATTCCTTGGGTAATTATTTAAGACTTGGATTAACCTATCATTACTAAATGGTTTTTCTAAATTTTTCAGAATGGGAAGCTGTAAGCCTAAAGATCTCTATAAAAAGTCAGAATGTTTAGTCCCAGAAGGCTGGTGCTCCCCAGGGCAGGAATCTGTCCTGCTGAGCAGGCACATCTCCCACCTACTCCAGCAGCTGCTCATCTGACTTGGTTCATGAGCATTTTTTTTGTTGTTGTTGTTGTTTTGTTTTGTTTTGCTGCCTTGTTGCTTTGTTTTGTTTTGCTGTTTTGGAAGCTTTTAATATAGTTTATTGAATTTTTGTGCATTTTATACATCTTAATCATATTTGGACTTCCTCCCCTTTTGCATCCCCCATTGCCTCCCCACACTGGATTTCATGTACTCTATCATATATGTCAAGGCCCATGGAGTCAAGTTTGTGTGCCCTTATGTCCCTCAGTGTGAGTCCATCCACTGGAGCCTGGTCAGCCTACCTAGTGTCACTCCCTTAAAGAAGACCAACTCTCCCTCACCCAGCAGTGATCAGCTGACAATAGTTTCGTGGTAAGGTTAGGGCTTCTTGCCCATTTCCTAGTTCTATGCTTGGTTTTGTCTGGTTTGAATCAGCATGGGTCTTGTGCATGCTGTCACCATTGCTATAAGTTCATATGAGCAAGTCTGAAAAATTCTGTCTCCTTGTGATCATCAACCACCTCTGATGACTCTGAATCTTTCTGACCCTTCTTCCATAATGGTCCCTGAGCCCTGGAAGGATGAGTTTTAATATAGGAGTCCTATCCAGGGACACACACTCTGCAGTCTCTTATTCTCTATACTTTGGCCAGTTGTGGCTTTCTGTGTTAATTGTCTTCTGTTGTATGAGGATGCATTGCTAGTAAGAGTAAAGAGACACATTAGTATTCTTTCTACCCCCCTGTTCCACTATGTTCTGTGAGCCTTAGGTGTAGACATTCCATTATAGATGTGTCACTTAGGGCTAGACATCTCACAGACACTTATTCTCTGTGTGTGACCAGTTGTGGAACTCTATAATAGTCTGTATCTGTTGCAAAAAGAAGCTTCTTTGATGAGTGGTGGCAGATATACTTGTCTGTAAATATAATGATGCATATTTAGCATACAGTAAGAAATTACATTTGTCTAGGGATGTGACAAAGATAGGGTTTTCTCTAGGATCTATGACCACTCCAGTCATGTGTATTTAACTACGTGTATAGTACCACATAGGAGTTCCCTCCCACTGATTGGGCTTTAAGCCCAATTAGATATCTATTGATCATCCCCAAGATAAAAGTGCCACTACTGCACTGATAGAGATAGCTTGCTGGGACTGTTACTGTTGTGGCTATTAGGCATTAAAGTTGGAGTTGGACCATTGAGTGAATGAATTCTTCCCCTTGATAGCATACACAGTATCCTCTGAAACTATAAGATGTAGTCTAAGAGCAATGCTGAGGGGATTACCATGCCAGATCTCAAGCTATATTACAGAAATTATAGTTGTAAAAACAGCATGGTACTGGTACAAAAACAGACATGTCGATCAATTGAACAAAATAGAAGACCCAAATATGAGTGCAAGCAATTTCATCCATCTGATACTTGACAAAGGTGCCAAGAACACACACTGGAGGAGGAAAGACAGCATCTTCAACAAATAGTGATGAAAAAACTGGATTTCCACCTGTAGACAAATGAAATTAGACTCTTATCTATCACCTGAACAAAATTCAACTCCAAATGAATCAAAGACCTCAATGTGAATCCTGAAACTCTAAAGGTATTAGAAGAAAACACGGGCAGCACCCTTCAAAATATAGGACTTTCTAAATCGGACATCAGTTGCTCGGGAATTAATGTCAACAACTGACAAGTGGGACTTCATTAAACTAAAAAGCTTCTGTACAGCAAAAGAAACAACCAAGTGAAGAGCAAACCCACAGAGTGGGATAAAAATCTTCAATTGCTATACATCTGACAGAGGATTAGTATCCAGAGTATACAAAGAACTCAAAAAGCAAAGAATCAAGAAAACAAATGACCCAATTAAAAGATGGAATATGAGTCTAAACTGTCAGTTCTCAAAAGAAGAAATAAAAATGACTAAGAAGGGCGTTAAAAAGTGCTCAACATCCTTAGTAATTATGGAAATGCAAATCAAAACCTCTTTAAGATTTCATCTTACCCCAGTCAGACTGGCTAAGATCAAGAGAACAAATAATAACAAAGGCTGGAGAATATATGGGGAAAAGGGAACGCTCATTCACTGCTGGTGGGATTGCAAACTCTTGCAACCACTATGGAAGGCAGTGTGAAGAGCTCTTTGAAAACTAAAAAGAAATCTATCATATCATCCAATTATACCACTCTTTGGCATATACCAAAGTACTTACCCTACTGCTGCAGAGATACATGTGCATCCATGTTTATTGCTGCTCTTTTCACAATAGCTAAGAAACAGAAACAACCTAAATGTCCCTCAACTGAAGGATGGATAGTGAAAATGTGGTACATTTACATAATGGAGTTCTACTCAGCAATAAAGACATGAAATCATGAAATTTGCAGGTAAACGGCTGGAACTAGAAACTTTTATACTAAGTGAAGTAACAGACTCAGAAAAACAAGCAAAGTATGTTTTCTCTCATTTGTAGTTCTTAGCACCTTATATGTGAATATATGTCCTGTTGTAACTGCAGGAGCCAGAAAAATAGAAAGAAATCCTGGAGGTAAAGAGAAAGAAGGAGCCCAAGTCAGGGGGATAGTAGGAAATGGGTGTTACCAAGGGACAAAGGGAAGGAGGAGTTCAAGGCAAGTGGAAAATAGGAGACAGATATTATCAAGGGAAAATGGGGGAAATGGGGATACCTTAACTGGGGCAGGAAGAAAGAGGTTTAGATAGGGAGAGATGAAAAATAAATAATGCTCAGGTGGTAAGAAAAAACAGAGGGCAGTGCATTAGTTCAAAGGCCTATTGAAAAATCCACATACAAAATCTTTACATGAGTGCATGTGTATAGCTGAAGGCTACATAATAAGAAACCATGCCAAACAAGAGAAACCTCCCTTTGAGTTGTTGGTCAGTATAGTCCAAAATAGCACAGGCTAGTGCCACAGCCCTTAATTTCCTCCCAGAACTTGAAGATAAGACCCTATTGCTGAAGACAGGGCATGCTTCGGACACGGCACATGGAGCAGTGGAACTACTTCATGAACATTTCTTTCCTGAATATTTTGATACTGGAGTCTCCATTCTCAACAGAAACTTGTTTCATAGGTCTGATGACTTAAAACTACATTTTCAGGTGGGGAGAGAAAGGGAGGGAGGGAGGGACAGAGGGAGGGAGGGAGGGAGGAAGAGAGAGAAGGAGGGGAGGAAGCCACCTGAGTTATCATATGCCAGAGAGAATCTGATATATATTAGAGAATCTTTAGAAAGTTTCTGTGTAATTTTAAGTCACAAAACCCAAACCATTATTTGTTGGTCTTCCCCCACCACTATCACCACCAAATGATAAGTATTTCTGACTTCAGCTTTTTCCAGGCAGAAGATTTACATTTTAAATTATAGTAGCCACTTTTCATTTGTCTCAAATTCTAAAATATTACCCCATTACATTTTTATAGTTTAGTCATACAAAACATTAATAAGCTTGATTTGTAGGCTGTGCCTAAATTCAGCACGAGCACATGAGGTCTGGAAGTCCAGTGTAGAATCAGAGCTGAGAGGAACTGCAGTGTGCGATTAGAGGGAGCCTGAGGCACTTCCCAGAACTCCTCCAGAGTGTGTTCAGAATTTCCTTTTATAACCCAAAGACAGGGCCCAAGAGAAGGGAAGGCAAATGGCAGAGGTGTGAAGAGCCAACTCTGAACACTCAGAATGTCCCAGGCCCTTCTCTGGTCTTGTCTCTGATACTGGTAGAGGGAGAACACAGCCTTGGCCCCAGCCAGAATTGGAAGACATGCTTTCTCAGAAGACCAGGCCTCTTTTCAGGCTGTGAACCAGAACACAGCAGTAGCACCAACAAGGGCTAATTAAATTCCTGCATTCAAGGTTTTCCTGGCAAAAATAAAATGTTAAGGCAGCAAGTCGGCAAGTTGCTGTGGTTTGGTTATGGTTCCACTGTGTCCCCATCCCCAGAGCTCTGGCTTTGGAAGCTTGGTTCCTAGCACCACAATGCTGAGAAATGGGATGGGACCTGGAGCCTGGTGGAGGATGACTGGGTCATTGAGAGCACTGCTCTTGGAAGGATTAACACAGTTTTCTTAGTGAGTTTCCTCAAGAGGTTGCTATAAAAGGCTAAGCATATTTTCTCCATCTCTGTGGCTTCCTGTCTCACTATCTGATCATTCCCTCTTACATGAGCTGCTGCCAATATCACCTGCCTTTATGTGTAACAGCTGGAAGGCAGAGCTGAGCAGATATCAGTACCAGTGTATTGAACTTCTGAAAGTGTGAGCTAAATAATCCTCTATTCTTTTCACACATTACCCAGCCTCTGGTACGTTGTTGCAGCAATGGAAGTCTGATTGATACATAACCTAGATAGCCTTTTTATTTCCTGCTGGTTACTATTACAAATGTATCAGAAAGGATTTCATAAGTATTTCTGACCCCCATTTTATTTAGAGGATTTGTGCAGCCTCTATGTAAAAAAGTGTGGAGAACTCTTAAAAAACTAAAAATGAACCTACCATATGGCCTGGTTATACCACTCCTTGCATATACCCAGCATATACCCATAGGACTCATTCTACTACAGAAATACTTGCACAGCCATGTTTGTTGCTCTTTTCACAATAACTAAGAGATGGAAATAACCTAAGTGCCCCTCAACTGATGAGTGGTTAACAAAAATATGGTGTATTTACACAGTGGAGTTCTATTCAGCAGTAAAGAAAGATGAAAAAATGAAATGGATGGATCTAGAAACTGTTATAGTAAGTGATGTAACACAGACTCAGAAAAATAAATGACATATGTTCTCCCTCATGTGGCTTCTAGCACCAAATCCTTTTAAATTCCAGGTCCTTTTAATAAGATGATGATATACAGCAGTCCCTTCTGCATGAAATAACTACCATCATCAACACTTCAGCTGAGCCTAATCACGAAACATAGTCACAATTGGGCTTGTTGATGGTTGTGCTCATTCATTAAAGGAGTGCCAAGCAGGGTCACTGGACCCTCACCTGAGTATCCAGCCACTCTTCCCAGCCAACTAGTCCAGCCTTGGAAGAGAAAAGAAAAATGAGGAAGAATGCAATAGAGGGATGCTTTTGGCAGCCCTTGTCAAGAAACTCCAATGGCCTCTCATATGAATATTTGAAAATTGCCCTGTTCTGACTTCTTTCTAGTTCCCTGTCTAGAACTTGTAAGGGTAACTACTCTTGCCTTCTCCTTCACATCTCCCATTCACCAGTCAAGGACTTTCTTTTCACCCTACAGATAAGAGCTATGCAATTTGGGATTCTTTTAGATAGACCCACTGAAGGGGTACCCCAATTGCCTCACTCTGCGTCCCTGTACAGCATGGAAAGAATGGGAGGTAGGAATTGGCTAGGCATCTAGGGTAAAAAGACCCCAAAGAAATGTAGCCAATTTCTTGGCTGAAAGTCAAGATGTCCTTGGGCCTGTTAGCAACATCCCCTTTCCAAGGCCAAAAATGTCAAAAGCATTTGTGAGTTTGTATTTAATCCTTTAAAGATTTAGGGTTACTTCTTCAGAGGGGGGAATGTTGGAGGGGAGGGAGTGGGCATGGATTTGATCAAAACACCTTATAGCATGTATGAAATTCTCAGTAAAGTTTTTGTAAAAATTAAAAAAATAATTTAAAAAATCTGTCCATATTTTGGAATTACCAAAGCACCAACATTTTAAAATGTTTTATTTTTGTGTAAGAAACAAAAACATATGATGATCAGAAATTTTGAAAGTGTACCCCAAAGTCACATTGAGAAATACGTTATGACCCATACACGTGGGTGTCTGTGCACATGCAACTGAAGCAAAATTTTCAAGAAATAAGTTTTTTCTACATGGAATACATTGGAATATTTTAATTCTGTGCTATAGTATCTTGTGATAATGTTGGTTGTAGTCTGTCAAATTGATTTCACAAGTCACTAAAGCATCTTTTAAAAAATCATATGTTTATTTTTAATAATGACTTGATGTCTATTAATTTTACATAATAACAGAAGCCATTTGGTCAGCCATAGGCCCCCCTTTGTGTTGCATATCAACCCTTTCATCTGCCCTGGAGTGCATGGATCAGGAGACCTCAGATCCACCTCTGAATATAGTAGTAGCCAAATGAACTTCATGGATAGAGTCATTTTGGGGGCAGGGTGGGAGGGGTGTCGGGGTGGTGGTAGTAATAAAAACACAAGAAACTTCACTATTCTCTTTTGATATTCTCAGTGTTCCCCACAGCACGTCAGCAGATTCACTGTCCTTGTTGGTAACAATTGTTCTATGTATATCTTGCCTGTCTACTTTTCATCAAAGTGTCTTAACTAGAAGATTGAAAATTCCTAAACTTAAATAATTAGGCAGATGATAAAATTACGAAAACTTATTTTTCTGAGTTTTATTCTAGTTTTTAAAATATCTGTTTATTTGAGTCAATATTTGTTTCCTTTTTAAAAAATACTTTATTATTTTTATTTTATGTGTATGAGTGTATTGCCTGCATGTATGTGAGTGCACCCGTGTGATGCAATGCCACAGAGGTCAGAAGAGGGCTTCAGATTCCCCTGGAACTGGAGTTAAGGATGATTTGTAGCCACCATGTGGGTGCTGGGAATTGAACCCAGGTCTTCGGTAAGAGCAGTCAGTGCTCTTAACCCCTGAGCCATCTCTTCAGCCCTGTGTCTTTGTTTCCATAAGTTTGGATTTTATACATTTTGCTAAAAGGGCAAAAATTTTATTTTTCTTTTCTTTGGAGTATAACCTTATGAATTTAACTGATTTAAAAATTTTCATTATTTATTTTTATTATATGTATATTGCTTGCATATGTGTAGGTGCACCCCTGTGATGCATTGCCCACAGAAGTCAGAAGAAGGTATCAGATCCCCTGGAACTGGAGTTACAGATGGTTGCTAGCCACCATGTAGGTTCTAGGAATGGAACCTGTGTCCTCTGCAAGAGCAGCTAGTTGTCTTAATTGCTGTGCCATCTCTCCAGCCTCTTAAATGATTCTTTTATGCACAAAATTAATTAATTGAATTGGTTATCATTATATGTAAGCTTTACACTAAAAGAAAAGCCATACTGTATAGTCATGTCACAATTAAAAAAATAATCATTTTTAGCAGATAAGATAAAGCACATTAAAATTTCTTACTGAATTTTTGTGATTTTTTCATACAATATAATCTGATGATATTTAGATCCCCTCACCTATACACACTCCTTTATTGCCCCATCCCAATTTAATATACTCTATTGCATATATAATAAGGCCTATAGTGTCTTATTTGTGTCCCCAAATGTCCTTCAGTGTGGATCCCTCTACTGGAGACTGGTTAACCTGCCAAGAATCACAACCTTGAAAGAGACTAACTCTCCCCCTCCCAGCAGCCCTCGGTTGCCAATAGTTCATTAGGTAGGATTGGAGTTTCTTACCCATTTGCCCAGGTCTATGCTGGAATTTTGTCTGGTCTGAGCATGCATGGGATTTGTGCATGCTGTCACCATTGCTATAAGATCATATGAGTAACTGACAATCCATTTGGAATATCTTATTTTCTTATGATCATCCAACCCCTCTGGCTCTTACAAACTTTCTGCCCCCTCTTCCACAATGATCCCTGAGCCTTGGAAAGAAGAAGTTTGATATTGGTGTTCTGTTCAGAGATAAGTGCTCTGTAACCTCTTGGTCTCCAAACATTGGCCAGTTATGGGCTTTTGTGTTAATTACCACCTTCTGCATAATGAAGCCTCTCCCATAATGAATGGGAGTTGAGAGATGCATTAATCTATGGGTATAACAGTACGTCATTAGGAATCAGTTCAATACTATAACTGTTCTTGGAAAATTGTGATGTGATATTGGAGCATTGTGATGACACATTGGAGCATTTTGATTACATGTTGGAGGTTTATGATGTCACATTGGTGAGCCATTATTGCACTGGTGGGCATATCTTGTAAGGCCAGTTGTTGTAGTTCACAGGATTCATAGCTGGGTAAACTTGATTATTTTTCCCTTCATGTAGCATTGACAGCACCTTCCAGCACTATGAAAGCTAGCCAGTAGAGATGAGGCTCTGACATCAGCACCAGCTTGATTTCTCCTTTTTTGTTCTACAGCTCATGTATGTAGTGTCTTCAGCAATAGGGTCTTACCATCAGAGTCTGGTGGGTAACCAAGAGCAGGGACAATAGCCAGTAGTGTTTGAGGGTCTATGGGACCCCAATTCAACAGCTTCAAGAGAGGGAGTCCACTCTTGGCACTGAAGTTTTATTTTGTTAGCCTGTGGAAAACACATTTTAATGCCTAAGTTCTCAGTGATGGCACACTGGCACAATTTGAAGTCATATTGTAACATTGTGATGGCACATTGGAGCAATAAAATGGCACATGGGGCCATAGGGCTGGCACATTGGAGCATTTTGATGGCACATTAAACATTGCAATATGAAATTGGAGTATTGTGATAACACAATTTTTACATTATCTTTGCGCACTGAACATTATGATAACACATTAGGGGCCTTGTAAGGGGAAAATCAGACTCTTCTGTCCTCCATGGACATTGCATGACATGGGTGCACTTGCATACATGCATGCAATATACTCCTACACATAAAATACAGCAAAAGTTTTTATGTATGTGTGTGGTACTTGTATGTGTACATTGATGTTCACATATGTGTGGATGCATGTGTGTGCAGATGCATGTGCACTTGTATGCAAGTGGGTATGGAAGTCCAAGGTTGACCTTGGGAGTCTTCCTTGATCCCTACCTTTGGCACAAAGAGCATTGTGATGGCAAAATGGAATATTGTGAATTCATATTGTACCATTGTGATGGCACTCATCACTCTGGGATCCCGTCTCTGCCTTCCAAAGGCTGGAATTACAGGTCAGCTAAAAAACCCAGTTAGCATTTCATGGGTCCTGGGGGATCTGAATTCTGGTCCTCGTGCTTGTGTGGCAAGCACTTTACCACTAAGGGATTACCCATCAAGCCTATAGCTTTATTTCATTTATTTTATTTTAAAAAATGTTTATTATTTTTATTTTATGTGTATGCGTGTATTGCCTGCATGTATGTGAGTTCACCCGTGTCGTGCAATGCCATGGAGGTCAGATGAGGGCTTCAGATTCCCCTGGAACTGGAGTTATGGAGGAGTCGATAGCCACCATATGGCTGCTGGGAATCAAACCTGGGTCCTCTGGAAGAGCAGTTAGTGCTCTTAACCACTGAGCCATCTCTCCAGCCCCTATAGCTTTATTTTTAAATCCTTGTAAGGCCGATCCTGACTTTGAGACTTGACTACACAGTGATTGATTGAATACATGAGTTCTAGAATCAGATGGTTAGGGCTCAAATCTCTCTTGGTTCTGTTGGTTTTAAGATGTTGGACAAGTTTTTAAATTTCCCTGTGCCACAATTTCCTTAAGTGCCTAGGGGTAGTTATAATAATTAAAAATACTGATATAGAGAAGCAGGGCTTGAGATAGATGGGTTATAAATGTGACCTTATTTTAGAAGAGGGTAGAATTAGGATGTAGATGGCATCGTTCTTATTTAGACACAGTGCTGAGCCTCACGTGTTCCCTTCCTCCCTTTTCTACATACCCTTGTAGTTTAATGGCTCACTTATGTAATTATCCTGACTCAATTCCTTGCCTCTTTTCTGAGTTACAGTTTTCACAGAGATCTTATTTGAGTGTAACCTCACCTGAACAGGGAGGTATTCTAGGCACAATAGCCTTGTTAAGTAATGCAGCAAACAACAAGTCTAGTCAAGATATGAATTCATATTATAGCATAATGATAATCGAGGTATCACAAATAGCAGGAAGGATACACATAAATGTCACAAGGAAGATTTGGTGCTTTGGGATTCTGAGAGGGAGAAATCATATTGTTACACAGTTTTATGAAGGGGGAGACTTCTGAATTTTAAAGAACTAGTAAGAGAGCTGGAGGGTTCTATGGTGGCTTGAGAGTGACAGTGCATTTCAAAGTCCAGGCAGGCAGCACATGGAGTACTTGTTAAGAAGTAAGGATGTGTCCATGAAGAGACTGTAAAGAACAACCCAAACTAGGAGGTAATGGAAAAGAGTGGAAAAAGCCAGGCTTCAACCAGACTGTAGGAAGCTTTAGGTGGTAGGCCACTTGGGATTCATTACGGAAGTCATAAAATCAGGCCGAAGGTGAATTTTTCCTCAGCTTGAACAGTATTGTTATAATTATTGTTTTATTTAATCTATTATTTACATATTTATTTTTTATTTATTTTGAGGCAGGGTTTCCCTGTAGCCTCAGCTGTCCTGGAACTCACTATGTAGACCAAGTTAGCTTCAGTCTCACAGAGAGAGATCTGCCTGCCTCTGTCTTCCAAGTGTATTTAATCACATTTTAGGTATTACTATTTAAAACAAGGGAGATTTCACAGTAAAACTTGGATTTCCTGTTTCTCTCGAAAAAACCCAGGTGCTCTGGAAACACAGGCTCACATCCTCACATGACGTGAATAGGGGCTAGACCCTTTAAACAAAGCCTTTTTAAGTTTTCTTATTTGCAGTGCAGAACATTTGCTTATATTTGAACCATGCTGGCCTCATTCTCTTGTTACTTGCCTGTCTGCATAGGAATTTGGGCATTATATTTTTCTCTTTTTTGTATATTCATGTCTTTCCTTAATTTGGGGAAATTTTCTTCTATAATCCTGTTAAAGATCTGGTCAGTGTCATTGACTTGAGATTCTTCTCCTTCCTCAATGCCTATGATGGTATTGAGGTGTCCCACATTTCCTGCATATTCCGTTTCTGTTTTTTTTTTTAATTTTTCATATTCTTTGCTTGAGTGGTCCAGTTCTTCAATTTTGTCATCCAGTCTTGATAGTCTGTTTTCCATGTCATTCATTCTGCTTGTGACACTTTCTCCTGTCATTTCAAATTGACTTCCTGAATTTTTCAATTCCATCTTCATTTCAGCTTGAGTTCTTCAGTATGTTTCTTTTTAAAAATATTCTTTGATATTTGTATCTCTTTTGTGAATTCACTTTTCACGTCCTAAATTGTTTTTGTTATTTCTTTCAGTCATATCTTCATATTTTCTTGAACTTCAGTTTCTAGTTTATTCCTATCCTCTTTGAGTTGTTTTTCTGTGTGTTCTTTAATGTTGTTGAATTATTTGATCATGTTTATTATTGTTTTTTTAACTTCTGGGTTCTGGGCTTCTTCTGGGTGGTTTTCATTGTAGTACACTTTTGTAGGACTGGTGGGTTTTGGTGAGGATATATTCCCTCAATTTTTCATAATCTTTGTGGTGTTGGGTTGTGGTTTGTGCATATGGATTTCTTTTGTTGGTTGTATGTCTGATATGAAATTCTAGTCTGCCTTTGTTCAGTTGAATTTTGGTTCTGTTTATATTGTTGATGTAGCTTGGTTGCTTTCTGTTCTGTGCTTTAGGTTCTCACTTTTAACTTTTTATTCAAAGGACAGGATGGTCCCAAGCTGAGTAGTGAAGAACTCTGTGGTGGGACAAAGGCAATTCAAGACTATGGGGATCCAGTGGCTGGGTTCTGGCAGGCTAGTCAGGAGGTCTCAGGCAGGACGACCAGGAGGATGGTAGGGCCAAGGCTGAGGTGGGGACATGTGGGAGGGTCTAACTAGCTAGGTGTAGTAGTTGGGGCCCTGAAGGAGGAGAAAGCAGCTAGCCTGGTTGCAGGTTATCAGGACACTGTTTGGGGTCTCAGTTAGGAGGCTAGTATAAAGGCCTGAGGTGGGAAGAGCAGGAAGGTGTCTAGGCCCATGGCTGAAAGATGGACAGTATGGGGAGAAAAATTGTAGATGGTCAGTGTACGGGGAATCAAGCCACAGTGGGCGGGGTCTGACTTACCCTGCTAGTTCTTTTTTCTTTTTTTTTCTTATGACAATATCAATAGTATACTACTTAGGCAACTATTATTATAAGATATATACAAACTGATATATATTTCGGCATTCAATTGGATAAAGCAGAGACACAAAATTTGTGTATGTTTTGAATTTCACTAAGGGCAGACAACTTTTTGTAATGAAAACTGGGGCTATGGAAAACCATACACTGAGATAGTGCTGATATACTAGTCTGTGAAAAGGAAGGCAGTGTGCAAATAAATGAGGTGTCTTCTAAGCGATAATTTGTATTTTTATAGTCAAACCAAAAATTTGTAGTGAGAAATTTGCCATTTGTTTTTGATTTGTTGTTGAAAGTAATGTTGGTAATTATTAAAACTATTAAACTTAAACCTTTAAATATGTCTGTGCTTCCTTGATATTCTGGGGAATTGAGCCACAATATCACTGTGGCTACTTAATTATATTCGTTAATGTAAAATGTTAATGTAAGTTTTTAAAACCAGTAAAAGAATATTTGATCATGCTACTGCTGATTTTTTTTTTTTTGTCTTTTTGAGACAGGGTCTCCCTGTAGCCCCAGGTGTCCTGAAACTCACTATGTAGACCAAGCTGGCCTCAAACTCACAAAGATCAGCCTGCCTCTGCCTCCCAAGTGCTGGGATTAAAGGCATGTGCCACCACGC
>NW_008353008.1:20753-22720 GCF_000622305.1 Nannospalax galili | reverse complement strand
TGTTTTTCAGTATCTTTCCTTAATAATTTCTTTACCCTTAGAGTAAGAAACCCCTGATTTATATATGTATATATTCACATATATGTTATATATTTGGGGCTACATGCTTTGTTAGTCTTCTCTTGTCCTTTCCAATTATTGCTGTAAGATTGTTTGGGAATGAGGAGATGGCTCAGTCAGTAAAATGCCAGTCTATAGCATGAGGACCTGTGTTTGGGTCCTCAAAACCCACATCAAAAGCTGGGGGTTCAGCCTGCTGCCCTAACCTCAGCACTGGTAATTGAGACAGGCAGTTGGTCTGGTGATAAGGTCTGCTCCTAGCCCTTTCCTGACAGAGGAACAAAGGAAGATAATACTCTAAGTGTGCCTTCAGTGGTCAGCATAACTATTGGTGCTTTACCTTTTAAGGTCTTCTAAAGTTCTTTGCTCCTTTAAAACATGAGTTTTCCATAATAATCTGCTCCTCATAATAATCTGCTCCTACCACTCCTGAATACGATTTTTTTTTTGACAAAGAGTCTTGCAGCTGGCCTGGAACTTACTATGTCGACCAGACCGACTTCCATCTACCTCTGCTGACTGCTGGGATTTAACGGCATGCACTACCATGCCCAGCATAATTAAAGTCTTTTAAGAAGAGAAATATTTGCTAAGAAGAAAATGCTTTTAGGAAGAGAGATGAAGGATCACTTTAATGGGCACATACCACATCCTTAGTCTTTTTCCTTTGAGTTTTGGCCCCCAAAGGCAATTTAGATTGAAAGTAATTCATAGCCTATCATTTCTAATTTTCCAAATACTTCAAAATTGCATGCTCATCTGAGAATGTTTTTGTGAATGAATAGCCTTATATTTCTCTATGAAAGATGTGCACAATTCATAAATACTCTAAGAAGTTTGAGTTTATAAATAAGCTCTCCTTGAAATACACTAAAATTCTTTCTATACATTACAGTCCTGTGTATTTTAAGCATTCATTTATATTTCTTTGTTTAATAGGCTTACTTTGTCAAAATAAATAACAACTCAAATTTATAGTATTTCTCTCAAACATGTAAAGATATGTCAGGTTTTAGAATGTAACACTTTGGCCTATCTTGAATACAACTTGCTGAGTTTATGTGGTGGGTAGAGCAATTTTTCTGTCACATTAACAGTACCCTGTAAAGTGAAGGTTAAATGCAGTTTGGTAAGGATAGAGCAGTTTCACAAATTCATATATTCTCCTTGAAGCATCTCTTCCTGAGGGAAGTAGAGAATAGAACCTCAATGTTTCTGTGATCAGGTAACTATTTTTAAAGGATGCCTTTTAAGTGACTGGAAGAAATAAAATGAGCTCCTTCACTGTGGCAACATATTTTGTCTCTAGTTGTGCATCTTATTTTTTGTATGAATGTAGCAGAATATAATTTTATTTTCAAATGGATATTTCATAATAAAATTGATAATATTGAATTTTTTATGATCAAATATATTGCTCAGTGTTACCCAAATATATTGATTGACTACTGTGTAGACTGTGCACTATATTGAAAAATTCAATATAAATAGAGAATGAAGCCAGGCATAGTGGTGCAGGCCTTTAATCCTAGTACTTGGGAGGCAGAGGCAGGCAGATCTCTGTCTAGGCCTGGTTGGGCAACAGGGAGACTCTGACTCAAAAAAAAAAAAAAGAATGAATTACTTAATTCTATTCTCCAGAGAAATGGAGATACAGGACTGATACAAGGATAGTGGAGCCCCTTAGGACAGTGTGTGTCCACAGCACTGCCCCTTGTAAGAGGTGTTATAAAAGAAATTCCTGTCCTTAGGACAGAAAGAGTTTGGTGACCTGTTCAGTTGCATTTAATACTGAGCTTCTCCTTCTAGTAGATCCAGCCCAATAATGGCTTTTTGTTTTGTTTTGTTTTTCCTACTTTGTACAATCAACATTCCAAGAGAAACTATTCCTTTTAAAAAAGAAGCTT
>NW_008353008.1:2691-20075 GCF_000622305.1 Nannospalax galili | reverse complement strand
CTATATTTTATAATGTGGTTATACATCATGTAACACATAACAATTGTGATGTTCTAAAATAAGTATTAATAACAGGGTATATAATGGTTTAATTTGTGATTTAGAAAGTTAGACCCCCCTTTGCATGTTAAAGGTATCATGTAAAAATCAGTCTAGACTTAGATAAGGAGAGCCTTTAATCCCAAAGATGATTAAGATAGCAAAGGGAAGAGGAGATGTTGGTCTTGGAGGCCAAGGAGAGCTGTAGTAGGAGAACTGTTTTGACCAGGATATCTGTAAGCATCTCAAAGGTCAAGCAGGAAAGGGCTTTTCTTGCATAAGCAGGAGGAATCAAGCATAGTGAAAATTTCTAAAGGGAATGCAATGAGGGACTGACAGATTAGATGGAAAGTATTTCTTCTGAGTCACCTGATTAAAGAGCCAATAAAAAGTGGTGGTACCTTCCACTACTCATGGTGGGTCAGTAGTCAGAGGTTTGGAATAAGGAGAGAAGACTGATTAAAGTTTGGTGAAGTCTATTACCCAGGCTTAACCAACTAGAATGGAAAATGGAGACCAAAAGTTCAAGTATGAGACAATGGACTGGGAACTTGTAGTGTTGGTATATGAACTTATCAGAGGCTACTGAGTTTTCTGTAAGTCATGAGAAAGAGTGCTGATGATCTGTAAGCTGTCTCTCAGAACACAAAAGAGTGGGCAGAATTCCTGACTGCCATTGCTTTCCTGGAGTACAAGTTCAGTGTTGTCTCAAGATTACCTCTGGTGAAGGGTAAATTTATATGCAGTAGGAAAATGCCTTGGCAAGTGAACTGAAGGAGACCTGGAACGTCATTGTTCAGCATATGGCAGAGCTCTGGGGGCCTAGCAGGAATGCTGGAAGCCCAGCAAGCTTGTTCCTCTTTCAGACGTGGGTATCAGTTACCTTGTACATTTCTGCTTTGCCATAATCAGGGCTCAATGTTTGTTTTCTTCTAATGTCTCTGTACTTTCTCCTCTGCTATTTCTGCTGCCTTTTTGAAATGTAAAATTCCTCATCAGAGAGAAATATAGGTTGTTTCATTTCCACCCAATCTGGCAGGCTCCTCTTGGGTTGAATTTCATCCTCCTGTTACCTCTCAGGTTTAGGTCTTCCTTATATGTAGCTACTATGGATTGCGTGCGTGCGTGCGTGCGTGCGTGTGTGTGTGTGTGTGTGTGTGTGTGTGTGTGTGTGTCCCTTAGTATCAAGTTGTTTTTCTGTGCCCTGTGGTATCTCTGGAGAAGTTAGGGCCTTGGAAAGTACCTCATAAACACTCCAATACAGGGTTTTATGTAGATATCCTTGTAGTTAGCAAGTAATCAATGACTTATATCTGAATTTCTATAAATGTGTGAACTTTAATTCTAAAATATTTAAAATTTTCAAGTTTTTATAAATATGCTGCCAATCTTTCAGTATGTTCCGGAAGATTCTAGCCAACAATTCTTGTTTCATCTGTGGAGTACAGTTCAAGACATCTACTTCCTTTTGAACTATGTGAAGATTTCTTTCATGAGTCTTTTTTTAATCGTTACCATAACACTGAATTTGCGTGTTCATTGACAGTGGTAACAATGACTTGCCTTGGGTTCTATTAACCTGTGTGCCTGTGTTCTTCCACAAAGCATAGAAGGGTACCTTTTTCACTCATTCTTTCACCATCCAAAGCTATGTCTTGACTTTATGTTCTTAAGGAATATTCATATGGTATATTTGTTGAACTGAACTATGTGCAATTGGATTTGTAGTGCCTCTAATAACATATCCTGTACTGGAGACTTGATCCAGTGAACCAGGTTGGTTCTGGTCTTAAAAATTGTTTGATAAATCAATAAAAAAAATTTTTGGTGGACATGGTAGTGCATATCTTTACTCTCAACACCCGGGAGGCAGAGGCAAGCAGATCTCTGTGAGTTCAAGTCAGCCAGGGCTGTGTAGTGGGAATTTACCTCAAAAAAAGTTCTTCAGAAATTTTTATTGAAATAAAGCCAATTATTGAAAATGGAAATATGTCTTTATCCTATCACTGTTTTGGTTCTTTTTCATTGTTTCTTGCCTTTGCCTGTATGTATAATTTTTCATAGATGATATAGTGTACATGATTATGATTAACAGACAGTTGTGAGCCACCATGTGGTGCTGGGAACCAAAACTTGGTTCTCCTGAAGAGCAGCCATTGCTCTGAACTGCTGAGCAATCTCTCCAGTCCTGAAATTCACAACTTCAGAAAAGGGATCAGAAAGATTGTAAGGGCCTGTGGGACAAAACACCTGATGCTAGTTAAGACATTCTAGACACGACAGGGAAGGTGCACCAATGAGATCTCCACATATGGTAGTCCAACATGATCTACATAATGACAAAAGCAGTGGCATGCCAAAGTAATGGGGGACATTTCACCAGGTCCTGCTCCAAGATGAGGAGCTACAGGCAGCAATGGATGCTGAGGGAGGCAAATCAGCTTCCTCCAGAGATGAGCTCCCTGAAAGGTAATCCCTCATGGACAGACTTACACATAGGTACACACAGCACCACCAAATGGACTCAGCACATTTCACACGTGTGTGTGTCTGTGTGTGTGTGTCTGTGTCTGTGTGTAATAGTTTTAATCAAAGAGGAGGACAGGAAATTGTGAGGGAGTAAGGGGGACTGAGTGAGGGTATAAATAATGCAAATATAATACCAATTTATGAAACAAAAAATTATAGCAATATGTATCATCAATAAGCAGAAAATATCCTAAAATAGTCTTAGAAATGATGACTAACACAGCAACATTTGCTCTTCCTGGTATTGAAACAGTAAAGTTCTCTTGAAATCAGAATGAGCAAAATACAGTATAGAGATGAGTGGAAACTAACAGAAATCACGTAGACAGTCATAAACCAATCCTAAACACAGTGTAGGCAACATAAAGCAGCATTTTAGTCAGGAAATAATAAAGAGATGATCTGGCAAATGAATCCAATTAGTTTAATATTAGAACAGAGCATAGAGTAGACTCATCTCATGTCAAAAACTGAAACAAATCCCAGGTTAATTACATTCCGTGATAAAAGAGAAAATCACATTAGGGGAAAATGGATCTAATTCTAACCAGAGAAAAATTATTAAACACAAAAGCAAATAAAAGGAATGGGAGACCCTGTTTCAAAAAACCCACCCCAACATGTGTGTGTGTGTGTATTTTCATTTGAATATATACTTTGAAGCCAGGCCTAATAGCACATGCCTTTAATCCCAGAATTTGGGAATCGAAAGCTATCGGATTTCTATGAGATCCAAGCCAGCCTGATCAAGTTACAGGCCAGCTAAGGCTACAAAAGTGCACCTAGGGCCAATGAGATGGCTCAATGGGTAAAGGTGCTTGTGGCCAAGGCTAGTGGCCTAAGTTTGATCCCTGGGACCCACAGGGTGGAAGAGAGAACTGACTCTCACTAGTTGTCCTCTGGGTTGTCTGGCTCTGGATTGCTGGGGGCAGTTGTGCCTCCACAAGCAGGCCTGCACCCATACATAACACCCTAAATAAGTAAAATGTAAATTTGCAGGTCACAAGTCAAAAACAGCTAGATTTTCATATATATACATATATATGTATATAAGTGTGTGTGTGTGTGTGTGTGTGTACAGGCATGGCTATTGCAAGAAAATGTGTAATGTATAACATTTTATATACACACACAATCTAGGTACCACATGAGAGAAAAACATATATTTGCCTTGCTGAGTCTGACTCATTTCATTTAATATGATGATCTCCAGTTCCATCCATTTTCCTGCAAATGACATAATTTCATTCTTTCTGGATGAATAATACTTGTGTATCTGTGTGTGCGTGTGTGTGCGTGCATGCGTGTGTGTGATAACGTTTTCTTTATCCCTTCATCTGTTGATGGGTACCTCAGCTGACTCCATAACTTGGCTATTATGACTAGTGCCACAATAAACGTGAATATTCAGATATCTAGGTTCTATGATGACTTAGGTTCCTTTTAGATGATTTTCCAGTTGTATAACTGGATCATATGGTGGCTCTGTGTGTGTGTGTGAGAGAGAGAGACCTCTATATTGTGTGCCATAGTGGCTGCACTAATTTAACACACCCACCAACAGTGTAGATGCTCCCCTGACCCTTCCACCATTCTCACCATCACTTATTTTCATACTTATAGCCATTCTGACTGGTGTGTGATGGAATCTCAATATAGTTTTGATTTACATTTCCCCTATCCCTAAGAAATACATATTCTTTAAAAAATACTATCATATATTCATTATCCAAAGAGGGGTTTCATTACAAATTTTAATCCGATTATCATATACTTTGAGTATATTCACGCATTACTGTCCCCTGGTCCCCTCCTGTAAATACCCTTTACTGATGGCTAAAGCTGTTGAACAGTTTTCATATATCTGTTGTTTGTACTTCATCTTTTGAGAACTGTCTGTTCATTTCATTTGCCCTTATTGACTGGTTTCTTTTGGTTTTGATGTTTCATTTTCTTAGTTCTTCATATATTCCAGATATTCCCTTTCAGATGTTTAGCTGGCAAAGATTTTTTTTTACCTGTCCTGTAAGCTGTCTCTTTATTCTGGTAATTGTTAACCTGGGTGTCCATCTTTTTAATTTCATGCAGTCTCATTTATCAGTTCTTAACTATTATTACCTGAGCTACTGAAGTCCATTACAGAAAGTTATTCTGAAGATATACTTATATCTTTTGGGGGGGGAGGTCTGTTTGAGGCAGGATCTCCCTGTAGCCACAGCTAGCCTAGAACTCACTATGGAGATCAGGCTGGCCTCAATCTCATAGATTAAAGGCCTAGTATTAAAGGCCTGTGCCACCACACCCGGCCCCCTTATGCTTATAACTTTAAGTGTTTCCCTCATGTTTTCCTCTAGCAGTTTCAAATCAGGTCTTTGATTTATTTTGAATTTACTTTTTGCATAGGTCGAGAGATAGGGATCTAGTCAATTCTAAATATGTATATAGAGTTTTCCCTTGTTGAGGAAGCATTAGCTTTTCTCCAATGTATGTTTTTGGCATACATAGGTGGCTGTAACTGTGTGGATTACTATGATCTTCTATGTCTTCGTTTGGCCTGCTTGTTTTAGAGCCAGTACTATGCTGAGTTTCTGATGTTGCTACTATAGCCCTGTAGCATGACTTGAGGTCAGGTATTGTGATAGCTCTGTCATGGCTCTTTTCGATCGGAGCACTGCTTTGGCTACCTGTGAGTCTTTTGTGCTTCCATGTGAATTTTAGGATTTTTTTCTATTTCTGTGAAGAATGCCATTGGAATCTTGATGGAGACGGCATTGAATCTGTAGATCACTTTTGGCAATACATACCACTATATTAATTCTGCCAATCCATGAGCATGGATCTATCATTCATGTCATCTTTAGTTCCTTTCTTCAGTGTTTAAAGTTCTCATTGTAGTCAGGTGTAGTGACACACTCATTTAACCTAAACACAGGAGGCAGACGCAGGTGGGTGTCTGTGAGTTTGAGGCCAGCCTGGTCTATACAGCAAGTTCCAGATAAGCCAGGGCTATACAGTGAGACCCTGTCTCAAAAAAAAAGTTTTCACTGTAGACATATTTCACCACTTTGGTTAGGGGTTAGGTCAATTCCCCCCACCCCTTTCTTTGGTCTTTTTGAGACAGGGTGTCCCTGTAGCCCTAGCTGGCTTCAGTCTCAGAGAGATCCATTCGCCTCTGCCTCCCAAATTCTGGGATTAAAAGTGTACGACACCACACCCAGCTGTTCCTATTTTGAATTTTTGAGGCTATTGTGAATGGGATTATTTTCCTGGTTTCTTTCTTGGTGTGTTACTAGTATATAGAAAACTAGTGAGTTCTGTATGTTGTTTTATATTCTGCTGCTTTGCTGAAGGGGAAAACACCTTCTTGCCCCTGCTACTGGTGGGCGTGCAGCTAGCTCCAGGGGCAGCTTCCTTTCTTCCTCCTGATTTTTCATTTTCTTTCATTCTCTTCTCTGGCACATAGCCTCACCTCTCTATTAGACATGTGTCACACCCCAATCCATTATGATCTCTATGCTCCAAACTGTCAAATCAAAGACCGTCTAGCAGTCTCTCTCCCAGAAATCAGGCTATGCCCTTTGCAGTTCTCTCTCTGGGACAGAGCTGATAAGAAAGCATGCTGTGCTGTGGCCGTACAGTCTGTCCCATACAGTCTTGCAGCTGCAAGATGTTTATAGTCAGTCCTACCTAGTGCCTACCTCTGTGGCCCTTGGCATGTAGGCCAGTCCAGATCACATTGTATGAAGCTTTCCCACCCCCAACTCCTGAAAACCTGTAACAATCAGAAAACTACTTTGTTCTCTGGAATCAAAGGGTCTATCTTCCTTTAGGGCACCTATCACATGACACACAGCAGCTGTCTCTCCTAATACAGCTTCTTTCTAGATCTGAAGGGAAGGCTATCTCCTTTCAAGGCCCCACAGCATGATACTCTGATAATTTCTCTTCCACCTCAAGGCCCGATCATGACTGTCTGTGGTCGTGAGGCTTGCTCTCCTAATAAAATTCATTCTGACAGGTAATTTTGCTCCTTTCTTCAGATCTACTGTTTTGTTTTTTTCTAACACAGATAGTTCCTCCAGTTTCTCACTGAGAATTTTCTCCTTTAGCTGAAGTTTAGGGAGGAACTCCTTTTCACCATGGAAAATTGCAACAATTAGAAACTTCCAGAAAAAAGTTTTGGTGGCACTCTCTTACTTCAGTCCTTAAACACAATGCCACTCATTAGCAAGTAGCTCAGGGACATCCAGACTCTCAGATTACAGACTGGGGTCATTGGCCTGTTTTGTTAACCCGGACTTTGGCCTCAGCCACACCAAGACTCAGTGAGTTCTGTTGTATTGCCCTCAAGTGCTTGACAATCTCACTGAGATATGAGTCCTGACTGGGCAGCAATGAGTGGCTCCAAGCTGGGGGCACCAGGAGCAATGCTGGGCTTTGGTCATTTCATCTCTCCAGCTTCCAGTTTTCTTCTCAGGAAAGGGCAAATGCTGGATGCATTTACAAAGCCACAAAAACAGTATGCACATGGATGACTTCACTTCTGAATTAAGAAGTGACTCCTTTCTTATGGTGAACTGTAGAAAAAATTCTGCTGAAGCCCAAAGAACCGGTGTTAGTGTACCAGTTAGAAAATGTAACTGGAAGTCTATAACAGGTTCACAAATACAGGCCTTGCCAACTCTATACTACATTCACAAAAGAAATGAGGCATCAGAAAGGGAATTAAAATTTTTTATAATTTTGAAGTAGGGGAGGGGCAAGAAAGAAAAGGGCATGGGAGAAAGAACCTGGATATCATATTAAATTTTGCCTCCATGGAGTTCGAGGCTGTCCTTCCAATTTCATCTCCCTTTCATTCCTTACTTGGCCAGAGTGAATTCTTTCCTACAGAGTACTTTGCTTATATATGATTAACACAGAAAAACTATCCACCTCCTCTAGACATATCCTTTTCATAAGAAAAAATATCAACTCACAGAAAAAATAAATGTGCCATTCTAACAATAGTCTGCTACAAGAAAAATCATAAAACTAAAAATAGCAATTCCACTCCACACAAGGAGGGAAAGAGTCAAGTGCAGATTATGCACTTTCAGAGAAACAATACACATGAAGCCTCAAGCCTTCCAAACTTTGAGCCCCAACAGCTTCTTTGTGAAAACCAGAACTAGATGACTTGATAAAAGAGTACTGTCACATTTCCAGATAAGGGCACCCTGGCTCAGAGAGTAGACAGGCAACCTTACCTGTCACCCTGCTAGTCAGTAGGACCAACTCCCAAACCAGTGCTCATTCGTTCGTTCTTCTTCCCTCTTTCTTTCCCTCTTTCCTTTTTTTCTTTCCTTTTTCCTTCCTTCCTCCTTTCTTTCTTGTCATTTTTGAGACAGGATCTAACTATGTAACCAGGCTGACCTGGAGTGAAGACCCCCACTTCAGCCTCTGAAAGGCTGGGACTACAGAAATGTGCCACCACATCCTGTTCTTTCTCTCATTCTATCCTCCTCCCATGTCATCTGCCCTTTTACTGTTATATACACTATTTTCATGTTTTACATTTTCAAAAGTATTGAAGTGAAGAAAAATTAAACTTTACAACTTTCTTTGGAAAATCCCTGTCTCACTCAAAAAAAAGCATATTTCAAGGCATCACAGCAAAAACTTAACCAAAATACATGAAAGGCACCATTCATTTTGACATTTGATTCATCAATAACTTAGAGTAGAATGTGAAGTCTTGACTGTAATCAAATACTATTGACTACTGTGATCTGTAGGCTACACAGACTTTCCATACCAGTTTCTTCTCCCATTTCTCCTCGATTGCTGCTCTGTGTAAATGTGGCAGACAGGTGGCATCTGATGCATCAGTGCCTTATCCAACTGCCCTTGGTACAGATCTGAGATCATAAGCATCTTCATGGGACAGCTCTTGCCATCCTCAGTTTCCCATCTTCAGTACCCATAGTCCTCTACCTGAGTAGACTGTCAACCTGTAGGAGCACTGTTGGTCACAAGAAAGGCAGATCAGAAGTACCAGGGAGTTAATGTTCCCAGAAACAACCCCTAAGAAAGAGGGGGCAGAAACTCCCCAGTCTCCTTGCTCCTTAGTGGGCTGACAGTTTTTTGTTTGTTTGAGACAGGGTCTCCAGGTAGTCCCAATGGGCCTGGACTTGCAACAGAAACCAGGCTGGCCTCAATCTCACAGAGCTCTGCCTGCCTCTGCCTCCCTAGTGCTGGGATTAAAGGCATGCATCACCATACCTGGATGACAGAATATTTGTATAGAACTTCCGACAATGTGCAGAACAGGATAGAGACCTAGTTGTCCACTGCAGAAATCTTCTAACACGTTGTTAATGGCTTCCTTCCCTTCCACTTTCCTACTTCCTCTCCAAATAAACTACCTTGCATTCAAATCCTTATTTCAGGCCCTGGTTTGGGGGTACATAAACCAAGATACACCTTAAGGAAAGACCATGTCAAACATAACAGAGGACATACAGAAAATAACCAAGTTGGGACTAAGAGCAGGATCTGATTATATACTTACACACTCTTGTGGGAGCATGGAAGTTTTCTACTTGCTCATCACTGTGTTTTCAGCACCCAGGACTATGCCTGCACATAATATGTCTCAAAAAGTTTTTAAACAGATAAGTGAATGAATAAATTTGTCGATAGATAAGGATTCCCAGTTCTCTCCTAAGGTTTTGCAAACATTAAGATAACAGGTTATCCTAAATGATGCCGAAGAAAGAACTGGGATTATGAAAGAAGAAAATGAAAAGAAATAAGGAAAATAAGCTGTTTTCCTTTACTCTCATAAAATACTCCTGACTCCAGTCATGTGGGACTTTCTCCATAGCAACTAATTCTTCAACTGTAGGTGCTATATAACTCAATTCAATTCTGACACTATCCAGAGTTAATCTGAGGTTCCATCAATTGAAGGGCTCAGACTCACAAGACTGCCCCACCCTCCACATCTAATGCCAGTCACCAGTAACAGATCTTCAGGTTACCTATACTATCCAACTTGACTACACATCAGGACTTTGTACAAGCACCATTAAAATGGCTCACAAGAATAATGGAAACATTTATTTGCCACTTATTGAAGAATCTGACATAAGGAGTATGTGGGGCTTCCATCTCCCAACAAGTTGGGGCTGTGGATGTGTTCACCAACCAAAAAAGATCTCTGAACTCCATCTTTTAGGGTTGTTTATGGAAGCACCATTGCATAGACATGACTGGAAGATGGGGTTGGGGTGATGACTAAATGCTCCCAGATCCTTATCAAGTCTGGTAACCAGACTTCATCCTGAAGCTACCGAGAAGTCCATCAAGAGTCACCTCCCTGGAAAAAAGACATTCCGACCACCCAACTGAGGTGCTACTGACAGTTGATGGTTGCAAAGGAGAAGGAAAGTCAGGTTTTTTTGGGTTTTTTTTTTCCTTTGTTTTTTTTTAGGAGTTTTTTAGGAGTGTGGTCCCTTGTAGGGTGATCATGCTCCAGTGGATGGTCCCACACCCATATATGGCATCACTAATTGGACTCAGTGTGGTATATTTCTTTAAAAAGTGGGGGGGGCGATGTGGGGAGGATCTGGGAAGAGTTGGAGGATGGAGTGTGGGTGAATAGGATCGAAATACATTGTATGCATGCATGAAATTCTTGAATAAAAATATTTTTTAAAAGGTAACTGACATTTGGTGAACTATTATGCAAGACTCAAAACACAGCTAGTAAGTGTATTTGAACTTGGTTTTCCCCTTTTCTTTCCCTCTTAATTCTATTTTTGTTTTGATACAAGCTCTCATAATATAGTCTAGGCTGGCCTAGAACTCAACTATGCAGCCCAAGCAGCCATGAATTCAAGGCACTTCTCCTGCTTCAGCCTCCCAGGTGCTCAGATTACAAGTGTGAACCACCACACCTGGCTTGAACTTGGTTTTTTTTTTTTTTGGTGGGGGAGTCTTTGAGACAGGGTCTCCCTGTAGCCCCAGCTGGCCTGGAACTCTCTATGTAGACCAGGTTGACCTCGAACTCACAGAGATCTGCCTGCCTCTACCTCCTGAGTGCTGGGATTAAAAGCATGTGCACCACAACCAACTTTTAAACTTGGTTCTTAAATGTCAAAGGTACTACTCCCTTTCCATAGAAAGACAGGTAAGCTCATTCTTAATAAATATTAAGGAAAACAGCAATGATATAATGCTAAATATCTAATACCATAGTAGATATAGTAAGGGAATAGCATAACATTTGCTTGTTCTTCATTTATTTTTTTTTTGTGTGTATATATAACATATACATGTTCATATAGGTGTGTGCATGTGTGTGATGTGTACATGGGTGCACGTGCATGTGTGTGTGTGTGTGTGTGTGTGTGTGTGTGTGTGTTTGTGTACCAGAGGAGCTCATTGATTCTTTTAAACTAGCTGGCTAACAAGCTCCAGTGATTCTCCTGTCTCTGCCCCTCTCCCCAGTGCTGGGGTTATTGATGCCATGCCCAGCTTTTACATGGGTGCCGGGGATCCAAACCCAGCTCCTCATGCTTACATGGTAGGGAGTTTATAGAATAAGCCATATTCTCAACCCCTGTTCAGTTTTTGAACACTCAGTAGTTATTGAAGGCATAACTTTTCATCACTGTGATAAAGTAGCTGAGGTAAGTAACTTATAGATTTATTTGAGCTCACCTTTTGGAAGTTTCAGACCATGGTTGTTTGGCTCTATTGCTTGGAAGCCTGGTGAGGCAGAGCATCACAGTGCAGAGCAGGTGGTAGAGCAAAGCTGCTCATCTCATGGCAACCAGGAAGCAAAGAGTGACAGGGATGTGTTGAGGTCCCAGTATATCCTTCAAGGGCATTCCTCCAGTGACCTAACTTGCTTTCTACACTACCACCTCCCAAGAGCACCATCATCTGGGAAACCAAGCCTTCAATACACAAGCCTCTGGGAAGCATTTAAGGTTCAGGAAACTTTCTGGGCACTAAGGATGTAACTGAATCCTGCCCTCTTAGAGCTGTCCTACCCAGCAAACAGAGAATGTGTGGTGCCACTATTCTTGGGTGCAATTTGGCAATAACTATCAAAAGCTTTAAATATATTCATATATTTTAATCCTTGACACCTACTCCTAGTATTTTATTCTGTTCAATATAGTTACCGATGATGGGAAAAAGAAGGTTGGAAGAGGCATTGTTCTAGAATCAGAAATCTTTAAATGACTTATAGTATGCTGACATGACTAAATATCATGATGCTACTAAAAATCACATTTTGGGGCTGAGAATGTAGCTCAGTGGTGGAAACCTTGCAATCTACTGCACAAGTAAATAAATACAGGTTTTGGTTTTGAAGAATGATAGGAAAATACCCACAATAAATATGTGAGAAAGGCAGGACATCAAACAGCACATAGTATGATTTCATTATCTAAGTAGCTAGCTGCTAATAAAATAATGGAGAGATATCAACTAAGGTTTAACAGAGATAGATAAGATCTTGGGGTTGGTTGGTTATATATAACTTTTATAATAATGGTTCAAGGGGATTCGGAACCATGTTTCTAATAAAAGTTTTAGCATTCCTTCAAAGGTCAATCAGCTCTAATAGGACGGAACAAGGTTCCTTGTATACCATCTTCTACACATCCTGTCTGGGTCCATCCAGCACTTCCCATCTTTTCTCCAACCTCCAAGCCAGTCAGTCAATGATAATTGACTATTGATTACCTAAATATACTGCGACCCTAAATGTCTGATCTCCCCCGGTTCAGTTTTTACACTCTAACCAGAGTGATTTTTTAAAGTACGTATCTCACCCTTAATTAACATTTTAGTGATTGTGGATGGTTTTCAGAAAAAAAAAGGTCAAACTATATTAGTTTGAGTTCCCCCAAGTAGACTCTGAGATAAAAGTTGAGGGCAACTTTTAGCAGGTGATTTTAGACAGGAAACCTAAGTGAGCTCTGGAGGGAGCTTATTGCAAGAGCAATAAGCAATCTGGATAGCTTTAAGCCCTCAAACCCCAGTCTCTACTTAGTTGTCTCACTTGTACATGCATCAAATAGGACTCTTAATTTCACAGACCAGGTCTAAATTCATTCTCAAATTTACTGTATGTAAGAATACTTGAGATACCTCAGAGATGTTTATTTCTATTTTGAGGTCCCACTATAAGAATTCCAATTATTTGCAGGACCTATATCCAAACTCTAACTGTAAATGGACACTATTTTCCCAAGACACCAGCAATTTTCAATGCCAATCTCTTTGAAAATAAAATTGGCAAATGGATAATAATGTAAAAGAGTAATTTTGTGGGGGCTGGAGAGATGGTTCCATGGTCAAGACTGCTCCTGCTGCGGACCTGGGTTCCATTTCCAGCATCCATATGGTGGCTAACAACTGTCCATAATTCCAGTTGCAGGGCATTCAATGCCCTCTTCTGACCTCTGCGGGCACCGCACAACACGGGTGTACTTATACACATGCAGGCAATGCACTCATACAGATAAAATAAAAAATATTTTTAAAAGGAGGGTAATTTTTTTCACTTAGTTTTCCCTTTCTCTTGCCACACCTACCCACATCACTTAAAATCTTGTATCTTGGGATTTGTTAGAAGACCTAGCCATCAAGCCAGGTGTGGTGGCATATGCCTTTAATCCCAGCACTTGGGAGGCAGAGGCAGTCGAATCTCTGTGAGTTCAAAGCCAGCCTGGTCTCCATAGTGAATCCAGGCCAGCTGGGGCTACAGGGAGACCCTGCCCAAAAAAAAAAAAAGAGCCGAGTGGTTCCCCTAAGAACAGTGAAGTTTTGAAATGACCAGTTGTAAGCTCTTAGTGAAGGAGCTGTGTTCGAGGAGCTTCTTCCAAGTATTCACTCTTTTCATTAATTTGCCACACTTCCCAAGAGCCTACTCAATATAAGGTACTTT
Organism: Nannospalax galili; assembly: GCF_000622305.1. NCBI lineage: Eukaryota > Metazoa > Chordata > Mammalia > Rodentia > Spalacidae > Nannospalax > Nannospalax galili. The sequence goes on along the minus strand of NW_008353008.1, from coordinate 6,553 downwards.
TCACGGCACACAATTGTGTTTTATTAAGTAAAATCTGATATAGTCAAGCACTTAGGACAATGCATGGTCAACAGTAAGTCCTCTGGATTATCTATTATTTCATTGGTTCTAAAATGCATCATTTCCCCAATTCTAATCTCCCAAATCAGGATACACTTCACATTCAAAGCACTTATAATTAAAGAGAGAGTATTATTTACTGTTGTCCAACTCTATTTGACTAGAATACTCTTAATGGTCCTTCACCTAGCACAGTGTCCAGGGATTAGAATGGATAGGAAAAAAAGGACTCGAAGTTTTCCCAGATACCACCCACTACTTGCATATAATCGCTCTCCTCTGAACTTTCAGGGCTCTTGGTCAAACCCCTTTTCTGGCATCTTTCATGCTGTATTGTGACAACTGCTGGTAGTTAGGTCATCCCCCACCACTGGAATGACGGCAGGGACCTTACTTATCTCAGTTTTGCTATGTGCTGTCTTGCATAGTGCTTTCCATATAGATTACCCAATCAAAGCACTTTTGCTTACAAATAAGCAAAGTCAACTTCACAATGGCTCAGTGTAGGTCAGGCTTTGAGCTCTGAGGGTAGCAAATAGGTTCTCATCTCTAGATGTCCAACGCCTTGTACACAGAATGTACTTAATAAGTACTTAAAACATCTTTGTTAGTGTAGTAGCAAAACAGCACAATCAACAAAGAGGAACGGTTATTCAGCTCAGTTTCAGTCCATGATTGCTTGGCTGGTTTTGTTTATCTTTAATGAGGCAGAACATCATGGCAGGAGAAATATGAAAGGAAGCCGTTGATCTCATGTTATCCAGGAAGTAAAAAGAGAGACAAAGGGGGTCAGGGTCCCAATATCCTCTTCAAGGATAAGACCCTATGATATAACCTCTTCCTACTAGGCCCCAATCTTCAAAGTTTCCAATTATCTCCTAATAGCACTTGGAGCATGTATTGGAGGACATGAATATGGGCTTTAGAAGACATTGAAGAGCCAAACTATGTTAAGTACAGAATGTTAAACTTGTCCACACCCACTTTTCTTCTCTCAACCCAGTCTGATACTCTCCCTCTTCTTCAACATAAGCCCCATTACATAGTGCACAAAGATGTATTTTATTACTATGTGTGTTTGTGCATGTACTTGCATGACACACACGTGTGGAAGCTAGAGGGAAACTTTGTGGAGTCTGTTCTTTCCTTCCACCTTCATGTGGGTTCTGAGGACCGAACTCAAGTCGTAGGCTTGTGCAGCAAGATTTTTCCCTGCTGAGCCGTCTCTATGGACCAGCATATACATTTTATAACCAATGTAGAGGTAGAAAGTCCTTCCAGAGTCCTAGCTATAGGTTGTAAGTGTAGCTCAGTGGAAGAGTGCTTGCTTTGGGGCTGTAGAGATGGCTCAGTGTTTAAGAGCAGTGGTTATTCCTGCAAAGAACCCCAGGGTTTGATTTCCAGCACAGTTCTAGGGGATCCAGGCATTGCATGTCATGGGTGCACTTACATACATGCAGGAGAAACACTCATACACATAAAATTAAATAATTTCTTTAAAAAGAGTGCTTGCCCAGCATGTGTGAGGCCGGGGATCTATCTCCAGCACTGCTTAATCATCAATTTGATCAATCAATCAAAGTCCCAACTACAACATAAAGAATGGTAAAAACTGGGTCCTTTTTGTGATTCACAGTTTTCTCTCCCTGAAAACCTTATTCTGGTGTAAGGTCTCTATCTTTTAAAACTCCTGAAAGCAAAGGTAACTAGAATTTCTGGGAACAGTTGACAGGTAAGAATTTTGTTCTTGGTGTGTCCTCCCATCCCCCAGTTCTCAATGTTGAGCTGAGTCTAGCACAACCTGCAACACAGACATTTGCTCTGAACAAATGTGAGATGAGGCCTGTCTCTAAGTTTTGTGGACTCCATCCTGAAGCACTTGAAATGGAGCTCTCCCTAGGTACCCTGACAGTGTTCTCTGCCATGCCTTTCTACACTCCACCCCATGAGCAGGAAGTGCAGCAGGTGGGCCCATGCCTCTGAAGGGCTGCTAAGCACCTACTTACCTTCCCAGTTTGACTGCCCCACTACCTGCCAGTTACCACAGACAGATCAGTTCATCTGTGTGGGATTCAGCTTTCCTGACTGCCAAGCACCATCACTCTAATGTCTTACAACTCAAAAGCCTTATAATTTCAGTCTAGCTTTTCAGGTGAGACATTAAGGGCTATATAACAGGAAAAATGTTTTAAAATTCCCCTGCATGTAGCAAGAATAGCATTATTTGAATTCTTACTTCTTTTTATTTCTTTTTGGCACCCAGTGAATTTCACCTAGCATTTGTTCCTGTTTTGATACAAAAACATTTACTTTCTATTTTGAGTATGTACTTATGTGAAATAAGCTATTCTAACTTGTATTTCATAAATCAGAAAACATTTTCTAAATATGAACTATCTCTAAAAAATGTTCAGTCTTCTTCACCTTAATAAAATATTCCAACAATCTTCTTATATTTGGTTCTTGTTGAGATTTTGCCAAAGAAGCAAAATAGTTATCTGAGGTCATGTTTTATATATTTTTTTTAAATAAAAGCAAGCAAGGGGACTGGTGAGATGGCTTAGTAGGTATGGGAGCTTGATGCTAAGCCTAACAACCTGAGTTTGATTCCAGTGTCAGAAGGGAACCGATTCTCAAAAGTTGTTCTCTGACCTCCTCACCTGTGTGCCTCACATGTGTGTGTGTGTGCATGCACACATACGCATGCTCCCCTCCCACAAATAAAATTTAAATAAAAACCAAAGCTGAGTGTGATGCTGTACACCTACAATTCCAGCACTCAGGATGTAGAGGCAGGAGGATCAGGAGTTTAAGGACAGCTTTAGCTACAAGTGAGCTCAAGGTCTGTCTGGGCTACATAAAACTATGTCTCAAAAACAAATAGTAGATAGATAGATAGATAGATAGATCGACAGATAGATAGATAGATGATGGATGGATGGAAGATAGGGATGGTGACTTTAAGCAGTCTCTATGTATTAAGTCATCTGTGAGCAGGAAGCAGTTTCATGTAATACAAATAGTAAGCTAACATCATAATAGCAACCAATAACGTATTCTTGGAAGTGTCTCTAGTGAACTGAAGAGATGGCTCAGCAGTTAAGAGCACTGGCTGCTCTTGCAGAGGACCTGGGTTCAATTCCCGCCATCCACATGGCAGCTAACAACCATCTGTAACTCCAATTCCAGGGGAATTCAACACCCTCTTCCGACCTCCACGGGTATTGCATGACATGGGTGCACTTACATACATGCAAGCAATACACTCATATACACATAAAATAAAAATAAAATTACAAAAATAGTTATATACATGCAATACATACACATAAAATAAAAATATATTACAAAAATGTCTCTAAAACTGTCTAGAATAAGAGCTATCATGTTTATTATATACCAGGCACTATTCTAACTAAACATATTAACTCATTTTGAGATCTTTGCAACCACCTTCCTTGGAGAATATTATACCATCATTCCTATTTTACAGAAGTGGAAATTGAGGTCACTTGCTCAAGGCTCAGTTTGCTGTCAAAGCTTGCAGATGAAGGGATTCTGATAACTGAATGTTGAATCTTCCAGAAAATTTTGTATTACTTAACAAGCCTCCTCAATGCCTAGCATTGTACTAATATTTCCAAAAACAGGTTCATGGTCTTGTAAGATGCTTTTTTGTTTTTTTGTTGTTGTTTTTGTTTGTTTGTTTGTTTGTTTTGTCTTTTTGAGACAAGGTCTCCCTGTAGCCCCAGCTGGCCTGGAACTCACTATGTAGACCAGGCTGGCCTCAAACTCAGAGATC
>NW_008353008.1:0-1940 GCF_000622305.1 Nannospalax galili | reverse complement strand
CTAAAACTGAATTGTTCTATGTCACATACAGGAATGAAGTTAAATACTACTACTGTTTTCTGTCCATTATGTTTAAGTTTAGCTTGGAAAAGTCACAATCTCTTTGTATCTGTTTCCTCATCTGAAAATTAGAGACAATGCTACTAATATTGTATAAGGACTATAAAGATAAGAGACCTGAAAATGCTTATGAATGGATTAGCACTCTGGTAAGGGCATAATACACAGAACTTTAAACAGTGCTTTATCACCCATGATACCTTTGCTAAATTAAATGAAGTTGCATTTAAGCCCAAAAATGATCAGCTGGCTTGGTTAATGCTGTTGTAATGAAATGCTTCTTCTAATTAAAAAAAAAAAAAAGAGAGACCTGAAAATGCTTATGAATGGATTAGCACTCTGGTAAAGGCATAATACACAGAACTTTAAACAGTACTTTATCACCCATGATACCTTTGCTAAATTAAATGAAGTTGCATTTAAGCCCAAAAATGATCAGCTGGCTTCTCAAGAAACCTGCAGACACCCTGACTTGATTAGATTGCTGTAGTTTTTCCTCCAGAGTATTGCCACCTGGGGTCCAAATATTTCCAGTGCTAGTGTGATCTGTGGCTATAACCTGGTCATCTGGTTAAATAGCTGGAATCTTTTGTAAAAGTCAAGGGTACTTTTCAAATGCTAAATGTTTGATGCCTAGGAGAAAATGTCATCTATGGAAAATAAAAACCATCCATGACAAATGTATTAGACTGGAACCTTCCTTTATGGCTCAGAAAATTAAAAATGCATTCTGTGGGTGGGGGATTTAGCTCAGTTGGCAGTGCTTGCCTAGCATGCACAAAACTCTGGGTTCAATCCATACTGCCACATAAAACCGGGCTTGGTAGTGCGTATCTGTAATCCCAGCAATTTTGAGAAGGCAGGAAGATCAGAAGTTTAAGATCATCCTCAGCTACATAAGAAGTTCCTGTTTTGAGGCTAGTCAGGGATACATGAAACCTGTCCCTGCAAAAGAAAAACAAAAGAAAAAAAAAAGGGAAAGAGTAGGGGGGAAATGTACTGTCTCACTGTTAAGATTAGTGAACCTGCTGAGTGTGATGGCATAAATGCAGAAAATCAAGACCTCATGGCAACACTAACACCTCTTCTTCTTAACAGTCACTGAAGCACAGAAACTTCAAACCCTCAAAAAAAAAAAAAAAAAAATCGAACCTAAGATAAATCACAATGTCCTTTCAAACCTTGTCATCTGATAAACTAAACTCTAAAAGGAAAAGAACCCCCAAGACAGAGAGGAGGAAGAGGATCAGAAATGTGGAAGGAGTGAATATGAGCAAAACACAGCGACACAGTCCTATGGAAATGCCAGATTAAGAATGAAACCACCACAGCCGAAAAAGAAAAAAAAAAGTTAGCAAAGATCTGATGAACTCTTAGGGCAGGAAGGCATCCCTGGCCATTTTGTCTCTTGGTTTCCAGGTTCTGGGGCCAAGCTAAATGCTCCTCTCACTTCATCTTGTCCAATAGCTCATACCATTTTCCCATCTCAGTGATGGGTTTGCAGAGGCCATGACTCTTTAACAACAACAAAAAAAGGAGCACGGAATGTTTGAAAAAGTCACTGTTGTAGAACAACCTCTGAGCATGACAGCCATCACCATCTTTGTCAGAGCAGCTGGGATTACTTGTAAGAGATCCTCAGGATTGGACCTACTGAAGTTCTCTCACAGGAGGTGAGGCAGGTCATTAGACCCTCACCTGAGATTCCAGCCACTCCTTCCTACACCGCCTGCCTCGGCTGCATGGAGTCTTAAGAACTGATGAATGATCTCTAGAATGTGCAAGGTTAACTCTATCTAAGCTCTAAGATGAGGAAGACGTCGTCTACGCTGTTGGACTTTCTGTGGTGCGGTTGCTTTGGATTCACCCACATTCCTTTA
>NW_008353007.1:29754-31014 GCF_000622305.1 Nannospalax galili | reverse complement strand
CCAAGGCTCTACCATTGGGCAACATGCCACCATAGAGCCACGTTCTCCAGCCATGTCAAACATGCATTGAGCATCAGACAGCATGGACGTGCACTTGAGATTCTTTGAAAGCACTGAAACCTGAAATTTAATCCCAATGATTTGGATGTCATATTCCTTAGGATTCCAAAGGATGCCTATGGTTTTTTCTCTCCCTTAGGATTCCAAAGGATGCCTATGTTTTTTTCTCTCTGTAACCTCTCTCTCTCCACGTGGAGGCTAGCGGCCAACTTTGGGTGTCCCTCTCTGCTGAACTGGGGTTACAGGCTTGCAGCACTATGCCTGGCTTTTATGTGGGTGCTGGGAGTCTGAACTTGGATCCTCATGCTTGTGCAGGAAGCCCGTTATCTTCGGAGCCAGCTCCCCAGTGCTTCAGTGTAGAGCCAAACTTTCTAGTGCCATCTTCACCTCCAACATTATTTTCTGTTGGGTCTGTAGCGAGACTTTGGCATTCAGTTGGTTGTGTAATTTTCTCCAGTTCAATTTCACTGTGACATGCTGTGACATTTACTCCATCTTTTGCTGTGTACTTTATCTGAAAATCTTGCCTGTAAGTCTTCTGGAGACACAATCAATTCTTGCCTGAAAGCCATTTAAAATGTGCTGGTAGGTCTACAAGCAAATGCAGGTCCAAGAGCTGCAACGTGTCATGCACAGCTGGAGCACAGCTGCTCTTCACTGACTAAATTCGCTTCATCTGAACCTCTGCATTCTCCACGGACCGTTTCTCTATCTTTCCAAGGTCTTCTACAGAAATGCACTTTGCTTGTCAGAGATGCTTGTCGGCACAGTTACCCACACCGTTTCTAAGATGTCTTAGTTCCGTTTCTTGCTGCCGCAGTAAAATGCCCTGACAAAAGCAATTTAGGGGAGAAAGGGTTTATTCTGGCTCAGAGTTCCAGGGTCCAGTCCACTGTGGGGAAGTCACAGTGACAAGAGCAGGAGACAGCTGGCTACACTATATGGTGGGGAAAATTAGCCTAAAGTCTAACTATGGCCTCAATACGACTTTGTTCTGCATGGTAGTTGAAAAAGTCCAAGCGGCTCTATTTGACAAGAATCATTTGTACTCCTAATAATAAGCCAATACTAAGTGTACGTCTCAATAAATGTAGAAGGAGCAGGACTCTGGAAGTTCTACTTGTGCTCAAATCATAAAGACCACTCTGAGCTCAGTCTCAGGATCAGATAAGACAAGACAGACAACCATAAAACCCGTAG
>NW_008353007.1:21588-29331 GCF_000622305.1 Nannospalax galili | reverse complement strand
ACCTCAATTAACGTAGTCAAGATAATCCCCCATGGACACCACCAGAGGCCCATCTCTCAGCTGACAATCAACACTGACCATCAACACAAGGTTTATTCCTTCATCCATTTGGCCAACGGAATAATTAATGTTATCAATAAATCCTTTCATCTTGCCAAATTCCACACAGCTGAAAGTCATAACCCAGGAAAATCAAGAGAGGAGCCACCAAGCCCATGTCTGGGTTTTTAGACTACGCAATAAAATGACCAAGTTAGGAGGCAGAACCTCCTGTCCTCAGCTCAGTTCCCGAGGTGCCTCAGCATTGAACTCAGTGTTTTCTATCCCAGCCCTCCTGGGTTGTTGTGGCTCAGTCAGAAAGATCACCCTGGACTAGTGTCCTGATGAGTTGGACAGCATGTTCTCTTTTTTGGTGCCATTTAAAAAGAGAGATGTGGTTACCTTGAACAGAAATACTCAAGGAGGTCTGGGTCATAGAGACTGCGGGGACCACATGCGGAGTCAAGCTTAGAACACCAGCTGAGCTGCTGTAGCAGCTGAGGGACGGGAGCAGAGGAACGTGATGGAAAGGAGTAAGGCATGGACTGGTAAAGAGAGGAGTCAGCCACACCACAGAGCAGCAGGTGGAGACTGGATATTAGGGGCAGAGAAGCTGCGACAGGAGAAATTCAGGAAACACTGTAGCCAAGAGACCAGGCAGAGAGTGCAGGGCTAAGGTGTCCTTAGCAAAAGGGAAGGCACAGGACGCTCATGGAGCCGTCCCTTCTCTGACAAATCGAGACAGGCAGTGATGCCCTGTCCACAGGACCTTCAGGTCTTCATCCCCCCACATTCTGCTGCACTTTGCCAGCGCTTCCTGGGGCAGGTCACTCTGACCTCACACTCCAGGCCAGGCCAGGGTGACAGTCACTGCTCCTCGGGCCACAGCTGATGCTTTGCAGGAACCAAGATGCTTAATCAGGAGCCACTCATTTCCACATTTGGACATTACAAATGGAATTACGGGAAGAGATTAGTCTCTGTTGTTCCCAGCAGGAAGCCTCCACTGGACCTCAATGCCTTAAGCTCACTCTTTTCTGCCTATGATTCCTTCTGTTCCAGTTAATGCTCATTTATTCATGATGCAAGTCCATCTGGCAACTCGTCTGTGGAGGCTTCCAGACTCAGTGCTGTGCTGCGAAGCCACTGCCCTCATTCAGTTCACAGAAGGAGAGAATGAAAAGATGTGAAAATGGAAAATGGCACCTGGCACACAGCACGCACTGGGTGGCGTCTGAGCTGAGCGCTGTGATCATTGCCCTTAGAGTTTATTGGTTGGTGTGACTTTCTGAGGAAAGAAGTCCACACGTTACCACACCGTCAAGTAGGTCAGACCACAGTGACAGTTCTCCCTCCTGACATTTCATCTCTTTGGTGCTGTCTGTGCCTCTGTGAGGATGGAGAGCAGGCTTTCCTCTGACAGAACTGTGAGGGCAGAGGGGAGAGGCTTCTCTCCTGAGAGTCCAACAGCTCCCACTGCGTTTTCATTTATGTTGTGTCTCATCCATGTCATGATATGATTGATGGCCACTCTTTCTGCAGCTGCAGCTGAAGATCAGTGATCTTGGGAACAGGACCAGCTCTGAGTTGTAGGCATTGCCTTCCCTCCTGGCAGGTCCCAGCTCTGAGTTGTAGGCATTGCCTTCCCTCCTGGCAGGTCACTGATCTTGTTGACAGCCTGGGCCCCTACAGGCCTGGGCAGGCTGGGTGCTGTACTGTAATGTGGTGGATGGAGGCAAGCATGCCTTACTTATCTGAAAAGAAAGATGCAGCCGGGGGTGGGATGGCAGTGTGTGTGTCCAACAATCCTCAGGCAGAACGAGAGTCTGCTCAAGTGTGGCTGCTGTCCAGCATTCAGCCTCCTTCCCTACCCAGGGCAAGTTCCCATTCCCATGTGCCCTGCTGCAGAGCCTGTTACTACCCTTCGAAGGCTGGCAGTAGACCTACCGATATGTGGGCCCTGAATGGTCGCTTGGCTTGGCAACACTCAGTTGTCTAGACACACACTGCTGATCTCATAGAATAGGGCCCACACTTAAGAGGTGAGAAACCTGATTTTCTTTCTTTCCCCTGGCACATTCCTGGATGAAGCCTTTGGACAGTGTCACCCACACACGCCAGTGGGACAGCATAGCTTGGATTGGACCGGAAGAGTGGTGACAATTAAAGTCTTGGTTCAAGAGCCTAATCTAGAGGTGGTGAACCCTAAATGGGTGCCAAAGCTGCCTCCAGGTGTCACACTAGCTCCATCAGGTGAGTTTCCAGAGCAATGCACCTGGGATTCCAAGGAAGCCAGTCCTCACAGGGGACAGCAGTGTCAGATCTGTGTTTGGAACACCCTTTTATCTTATTGTAAGGTGGAGAACACGATGTTGCAGCTGAGGCAGGAGGCCAGGGAAGAGTGGCTGGAGCAGAACAGACCTGTGGCAATGCAGTGGGAAGGTCCACACTCCCCTGGGGTGGCACACATTCTCCCAGCCTACGACTGTCTCTGTTCCCTCATTCTAGACAGTGGTTTTTAGGATATTATATCAGCGTGCTGGAGAGATGGCTCAGTGATTAAGAGCACTGACTGACTGCTCTTACAGAGGACCCAGGTTCAGTTCCCAGCATCCACAAGGCAGATAACAACTGACCACAACTCTAATTCCAGGAGATCTAATGCCCTCTTCTGGCTCTTCAGGCACTTCATACATAGGTGCACTTACATGTATACAGGCAAAACACTCTTTTACATAAAATAAAAATAAAGAACAGCTTGATCTGAGAAGAAAGTACATGGCCTAGGCAGGTTAGTCAATAGACACAGCATTCTGACGGTTCTGGAGGTGCCTGGGACGCCTGAGACCAAGCCCTTCACTTCTTTAGGTTTCTCTGAGGCGCTCAGCCTGGTTTGCAGTTGATGTCTCTGTGCTCATATGGGTTCTTGTTTGGATGTGTTTATTTTCAGTTGATCACTGTTTATTGTGTATGTGCATTGAAATGTAACACTGTTTCCCACAACTAGTTCAGTCATTATGATTCAACTGAACATAAGCATCCAAACAAGAAACCATGTGAGGAGAAGTCCAGCTGTCTGAAAGCCAGGCCAAGAGTGTCACAGAATCCAAAACAGTGGGAGGCTTGGTGTGAGGCTCCTCAGATGTCTCCAGAACTGTCAGAATGTTAAGTGTCTGTTCTAGAAGGAGGGGAGACTAAAGTGGCTGTGGGTAGAGAGGAAGTGGCAGTCACCACAGTATCCAGGGTGGAGGGGAGTCTGCTCGTTGTTATGGTTGGGACAATGCTCATAGTTTTTCCTGTGTGCAGACATGGCTGTGGAGCGACCTGACATGTGTCCATCAGAGTCACAGAGTGGCCTGATGCCGATGTGAGCTCCAAGGCCTCGCTGGGATGCAGGATCAGCTCCTGATGTTAGGAGATGCTGTTTCCATTCTCAGTTTTAAATTTATTGTATGATTATGATTTTCAGGTCCTTCTGAAAGGGTGTCTGCAATAAAGGATACAAGTGTCTCAAATTCAGTGAACTTAATTCTAGGAGACTTCTAAGTGTGAGGTGCCTCTCCAAGCCCAAGATCACAGGCTCAAGGAGACCCAGAAGACAAGAGCTACCTGTTATCATGATAGCACAAATCAAAAAGTTAGATAGGACTCCTATATTAAATCTCCTCCACCCACAGCTCAGAGGCCATTGTGGAAGAAGGGCTGGAAAGACTAACATCCAGAGTTGGTGCATAAACATAAGGAAACAGAGGCTTTCAGGCCTCTAGGAACTTGCTCAAATGAACTTGAAACAATGGTGACAGCATGTATAAGAGCTTATATAAGAGCATGTATAAGAGCATGCTGGCTCAATTAGGCAAAAACCCAGCATAGAATGGGGAAATGGGCAGCAGGCCCCACCCTAGCCACAGAGTTATTGGCAACTGATCACTGTGCAGTGAGGGAGAGAAGCTCTTCTTTAAGAGAGTGACTCTAGATAGGTTGACTAGACTCCAGTGGATGATCTTTTACCAACGGACATCTGGGTACAAACACTTTACTGGAGAGGATTCAACATATATGACAGAATGCATGAAATCCAGTGAAAGAGCTTTGGGAAAGCAGGGATCAGGGAGGAGTGTCTAAATTTGATTAAGATCTATTAAATGAAATGTACAAAAACTCAATAAAAAGGTGGTCTCATATGTCATTGTAAAATACCGTCTCTGCTTTAAAAAAAAAAGAAAACTAGTTTTTCTGATTTCAATATGAGTGAGGAACAAGAATTCAGGTTATGCTGATGCTGTGATCTGCCATGAAAGACTTACATGAATGTCCACAGCTGCTGGGGACCCCTGCTGTGAAGTCGTAGTCTCTCCATGTCCGGGTGGCCCACAGGCTCGGTTTCATATGCAGATGACTCCTTTCAGCAGAGTACCTGGCATCTTCCTAACTCTCCCAAAAAGTTAGATAGGACTCCTATATTAAATCTCCTCCACCCACAGCTCAGGGGCCATTGCGGAAGAAGGGCTGGAAAGACTAACATCCAGAGTTGGTGCATAAACATAAGGAAACAGAGGCTTTCAGGCCTCTAGGAACTTGCTCAAATGAACTTGAAACAATGGTGACAGCATGTATAAGAGCTTATATAAGAGCATGTATAAGAGCATGCTGGCTCAATTAGGCAAAAACCCAGCATAGAATGGGGAAATGGGCAGCAGGCCCCACCCTAGCCACAGAGTTATTGGCAGCTGATCACTGTGCGGTGAGGGAGAGAAGCTCTTCTTTAAGAGAGTGACTCTACATAGGCTGACTAGACTCCAGTGGATGATCTTTTACCAACGGACATCTGGGTACAAACACTTTACTGGAGAGGATTCAACATATATGACAGAATGCATGAAATCCAGTGAAAGAGCTTTGGGAAAGCAGGGATCAGGGAGGAGTGTCTAAATTTGATTAAGATCTATTAAATGAAATGTACAAAAACTCAATAAAAAGATGGTCTCATATGTCATTGTAAAATACCATCTCTGCTTTAAAAAAAAAGAAAACTAGTTTTTCTGATTTCAATATGAGTAAGGAAAAAGAATTCAGGTTATGCTGATGCTGGGATCTGCCATGAAAGACTTACATGAATGTCCACAGCCACAGAACAGCTGTCTGTTCTCCACAGCCGGGCTATTGGCAGAGCCTGACTGAGTGCCCAGGAAGACACTAGAACCAAACTGTGAAAACTGAGCTGTTGTGTTGGGGATGGGATGGGCAGAGACAGGATGGGTAACAAATCTAGGTGACCTGGTTAGCTGTAACTGCCAGCTTGACACAGCCTCCAGTCACCTGAGAAGGGAGGTTCATCTGAGGGATTTTCCAGATCAGATTGGCCTATGGGCATGACTGGAGGGGATTATCTTGATTGTTAGCTGATTTGGGGGTGGGGGCACAGGCAATTGTGGGCAGCCCCATTCTCTGGGTGAGTGGTTCTGGGCTGTTAAGAAAACTAGGACAGAGAGAGAGAGAGAGAGAGAGAGAGAGAGAGAGAGAGAGAGAGAGAGAGAGAGAGAGAGAGAGAGAGAGAGAGAGAGAGAGAGAGAGAGAGAGAGAGAGAGAGAGAGAGAGAGAGAGAGAGAGAGAGAGAGAGAGAGAGAGAGAGAGAGAGAGAGAGAGAGAGAGAGAGAGAGAGAGAGAGAGAGAGAGAGAGAGAGAGAGAGAGAGAGAGAGAGAGAGAGAGAGAGAGAGAGAGAGAGAGAGAGAGAGAGAGAGAGAGAGAAAGGAGAAGAAGAGAAGAGAAGAGAAGAGAAGAGAAGAGAATGAGTAAATTGCCAAATTGCATTCACACAGTTTCTGCTTCAAGTTCCTGTTTGAATTACTGCCCTTACTTCCCTCAGTAATGAGCTTAGACCTGCGGTGTAAGCCAAATAAATCCTTTCCTCCTTTAAGTTGCCTTTGGTTACAGTGCTTTTTCACAGCTACCAAATGAAACAAGAACAGAGACTAAGCTCAACCCCGCTCCTTTCGGCTCAGCGAGGCATGCTGCCCTCCACCCCACCACACTCCAGTATAGCCCTCATCCTGCCCAGGGATGCAGGGGGCCAGTCTGTCAACGGTATCAGTGACCTGCCAGGAGGGAAGGCAGTGCCTACAGAGCTGGCTCTGTTCCTGAGATCACTGATCTTTAGCTGCAGCTGCAGAAAGAATAGACGTCGCATAAATGAAGGCACAGTGGGAGCTGTTGGACTCTCAGGAGAGCAGCCTCTCCCCTCTGCCCTCATGTTCTGTCAGAGGAAAGCCTGCTCTCCGTCCTCACAGAGGCACAGACAGCACCAAGAGATGAAATGTCAGGAGGGAGGCCTGTCGCTGTGGTCTGACCTACTTGACAGTGTGGTAACGTGTGGACTTCTTTCCTCAGAAAGTCACACCAACCAATAAACTCTAAGGGCAATGATCACAGCGCTCAGCTCAGACGCCACCCAGTGCGTGCTGTGTGCCAGGTGCCATTTTCCATTTTCACATCTTTTCATTCTCTCCTTCTGTGAACTGAATGAGGGCAGCACAGCACTGAGTCTGGAAGCCTCCACAGACGAGTCGCCAGATGCACTTGCATCATGAATAAATGAGCATTAACTGGAACAGAAGGAATCATTGGCAGAAAAGAGTGAGCTTAAGGCATTGAGGTCCAGTGGAGGCTTCCTGCTGGGAACAACAGAGACTAATCTCTTCCCGTAATTCCATTTGTAATGTCCAAATGTGGAAATGAGTGGCTCCTGATTAAGCATCTTGGTTCCTGCAAAGCATCAGCTGTGGCCCGAGGAGCAGTGACTGTCACCCTGGCCTGGCCTGGAGTGTGAGGTCAGAGTGACCTGCCCCAGGAAGCGCTGGCAAAGTGCAGCAGAATGTGGGGGGATGAAGACCTGAAGGTCCTGTGGACAGGGCCTCACTGCCTGTCTCTATTTGTCAGAGAAGGGACGGCTCCATGAGCGTCCTGTGCCTTCCCTTTTGCTAAGGACACCTTAGCCCTGCACTCTCTGCCTGGTCTCTTGGCTACAGTGTTTCCTGAATTTCTCCTGTCGCAGCTTCTCTGCCCCTCATATCCAGTCTCCACCTGCTGCTCTGTGGTGTGGCTGACTCCTCTCTTTACCAGTCCATGCCTTACTCCTTTCCATCACGTTCCTGTGCTCCCTTCCTTCAGCTGCTACAGCAGCTCAGCTGGTGTTCTAAGCTTGACTCCGCATGTGGTCCCCGCAGTCTCTATGACCCAGACCTCCTTGAGTATTTCTGTTCAAGGTAACCACATCTCTCTTTTTAAATGGCACCAAAAAAGAGAACATGCTGTCCAACTCATCAGGACACTAGTCCAGGGTGATCTTTCTGACTGAGCCACAACAACCCAGGAGGGCTGGGATAGAAAACACTGAGTTCAATGCTGAGGCACCTCGGGAACTGAGCTGAGGACAGGAGGTTCTGCCTCCTAACTTGGTCATTTTATTGCGTAGTCTAAAAACCCAGACATGGGCTTGGTGGCTCCTCTCTTGATTTTCCTGGGTTATGACTTTCAGCTGTGTGGAATTTGGCAAGATGAAAGGATTTATTGATAACATTAATTATTCCGTTGGCCAAATGGATGAAGGAATAAACCTTGTGTTGATGGTCAGTGTTGATTGTCAGCTGAGAGATGGGCCTCTGGTGGTGTCCATGGGGGATTATCTTGACTACGTTAATTGAGGT
>NW_008353007.1:19474-21310 GCF_000622305.1 Nannospalax galili | reverse complement strand
GTAGACGCAGCTGGGGCCACAGAGGCGGGTGCCATTTAGGGGTATGATGACGTCATCACCACAGCAGTGCTTCAAAGGATTGTAGATCTGGTCTCCACACCTGGGTGCCAGCTGGCACAGCAATAGGTCAGTATCTAGGAACAGTTAGAGCTGGGCAGGCTCCAAAGGTCAGTCTAGGACCCCCTCCCATCTACAGTGCCATCTCCTCCCTCCTTAACACACCTGTTCTCACCTGTGGCTCCTTCTGAGTGTGAGTACAGGAGTGCAGAAATAAAGACAATCACTGTGGAGGAGAAAGGAGAGTGAGGCAGGGGAGCACGTGGCCAGGATCAGGGCCAGAGTGTGGTGCCCCTGAGTTCCTTGTTGAGTCTAATGTCTCAGAGTGGATTTTGACACTGACTTTGGGTGTGGGTCCTGGGTGTGGGATGAATGTGAGGAAATGCATGGAGGGCTTGGAAACAGAGAAACCTGTGAACATCACATACAGGGAGACTGTAATGCAGTGTGTGTGTGTGTGTGTGTGTGTGTATAACTGAATAGGGAATAAACAATTGGACTTGAGGTTCAGCGGTAAAGCGGGATTGCCATAACCCCTATGTCTCCTTGGGCTTGGGTCTCCTTACCAAAGATCCTGGTCTCCATGCCTCTGATTCTGCTGTAGAGCAGTAGGTGTTAGAGCAGCAGCAATGCGGGACCTGAATCTTCAGCTCTGGCTTATATATTTGTACACATCCATGGGCACTCTGCCATCTCTTCTACAGAGACATCTCCTGGAAGGGGTGTGGCATAAAGGCTCCTCATTTGAATAGGGAAAAATACCTTAACTTAATTCAGCAACCTGCTGTTACAAGGCCCGCTATTTCAACATCAAGATCACTGGTGCCCAGGAAGCGTCCTGAGGTGAGCACAGCTTTGAGAACCCTAGAGTGAAATCTCATGAGAGGAGAGTGTCTCTCACCCACATGCAGACTATACAGAGGACACTGGCTGTTTCCAGGCTTCTCATATTCTCATCTTGGAAGTTTCAAGACTTCTCCCTACCCTCAGGTCAGTCCAGTCCTGAATTCTGCAGTTAAAAATTCTTCAGAGATAGTGGACATCATAAAGTTGGAGTGTGATCTCGATGAACAGGGGCTTTAGCAACTGTGCTAAGAATGAAAAAGGAGCAGAGAGTTTTAGGATAGAGCTCTGGGACTCATGGACTAGATGGGAAGGCAGTGCCTTTGTCTTTGAAGGATTCCTTGTACAAAGAAACTCTTTGTCAGACATTGCACTCTTATTTTTAGTATCTCTATCACGGTTCTGTGTGATGAGATAACATTATGGTGTTGATAGAGTGTTCTCTGTTTCCATAGGTCACGATAAAATTTTGGGAGGCTGAAGGAGGGATAAGACGAAAATCTTGCAGAGGACCTGGGTTCAGTTCCTAGCATCCAAATGGTGGCTAACAACCATCTGTAACTTCAGTTCCAGGGTATCTGATGTCCTCTTCTGATCTCCTCAGGTATTGCATGACATAGGTGCATGTATGTATATGCAGGCAGTACACTAATACATATAAAATAAAAATAATCAATATTTAAAAACATCTCTGGTGAGAGGTGAGAGATTCACTATATATTGGTCTGACAGTAAGCAGTTAGGAGCTGGTTTAATACTATCCTGTTTAGCAGAATAATAGTAGTAGGTCCCTCCTAGGACCTGTAACTCGTCTATTAGGCAGTTAGGAGCTGGTTTAATACTGTCTCTGTTTAGCAGAATAATAGTAGTAGGTTCCCTCCTAGGACCTGTAACCTGTCTAGCCAAAGGTTCTTTGTCCCAGTGGGGCCAGGTATG
>NW_008353007.1:17416-18605 GCF_000622305.1 Nannospalax galili | reverse complement strand
CATAGGGAGCAGCTGAGGCTTGGCAATCTGAGAGGCCAGGAAAGGCCATAGGTGAAAGTGAAGCTTCAGTTGTGAACTGGCTCAGCAAACCTACCTAAGTTATTCCATTTTGTTCAGACCATTTAACAGCAATTTTGCTCCACACCAAAAGGAAAAGGGAGGCAACCTTGGGTCTTGGGAAGTTGCCCTAGCCATGAACCATGGAATGTGCTAATTCCAGACATTATACATCTGGATAAACAGCTTGTTTTTGCTTCTGTAATTCACTTGCTATTTTGGGTCACCTTGACACAGGGCATAAGACCACACTTGTTATCCTGTTATTGTATGACCACCTAGACATTGTTTACCTTGGCTGTCTTATTATACTTATGGCTAAAATAGTTGGCTAGTTTTAAAATTACAAAATTGAGCCAGCCATGGTGGTGCACACTTGTAGTCCCAGCACTTGGGGGCAGAGGCAGGAAGATCTCTGTGAGTTCAAGGCCTTCCTGGTCTACACAATGAGTTCCAGGTCAGCTGGAGCTACAGGGAGCCCCTGTCTCAAAAAGACCAAAAGAAAAGAAAAAAAAAGACAAAAGAAAAAAAGAATACAGTTAGTTGAGAGGGGAGAGAGGCGGGGAGCCCTCCTTTGCCGCCGCCATCTTGGACAGGCCGGGTCAGCTTCCCTGGAGCCTGCCATCCACAGACGCTGCTGGGCCTTACCTCGAGCCCCAAATCTCCCTTCTCAGTGGTCTAGAACAGCCCCAGGCCCACTTCCTCTTATCAACAACCTAACCCCACTTCCGCCTTCCCACCCGCTTTTCAAGAGGAAAGAAGAGGGAAAAAAAAAGAAAAACAAAAAGGCAGCGGGCTTCCCTCTCACCTCCCTCAGCGGCAGAGCCAGCTCCTGTGTGTCTGTCTCCAAGAGAGAATGAAGAGGGTGCATCTGTAGGGCAGGGAAGATGGAGGGCAAGTGGCAGACTCCAAGGTGAGATTGATCGCTGCCTCAAGAAGGTGTCTGAAGGCATGGAGCATTTTGAAGATATTTGGCAGAAGCTCCACAAGGCAGCCAACGCGAACCAGAAAGAAAAGTATAAGGCTGACCTAAAGAAGATTAAGAAGCTACAACGGCTGAGGGACCAGACCAAGACATGGGTAGCATCTAATGAGATCAAGGATAAGAGTCAGCTTATTGATAACGCAAGCT
>NW_008353007.1:13760-15773 GCF_000622305.1 Nannospalax galili | reverse complement strand
GATAATGAAAATGTGGTTCATTTATATGATGGAGTTTTACTCAGCAGTAAAGAAAGATGAAATCAGGAAATTTGCTGGTAAATGGGTGGAACTAGAAACTGTTATACTAAGTGAAGTAACACAGACTCAGAAAAAAAAAATCGACATATGTTCTCCCTCATATGTGGATCCCAGAACCAGACCCTGATAAATGAGTCTATTTAACAAGACATAACTACAGGAACCATGATAATGGAAAGGGAACAGGGAGGTAAAGGAAAAGAAAGAACCTGAAAGAAAGAACAGTAGGAAACAGACCTTAATGAGGGAGATATGGATAAAAATTGGGTTAGTTTAAGTGAGGGGGAAGGGAAGGGTATATATGGAACCTAGGGATGAAGGGAAAGAAGGAGCTCAAGAGAGGTGGGACCATAGGAGAAGGGTATTATTAAGGAGAAGTGGGGGAAATGGGGGCACCGTAAGTTAAGGTTTATCTGAGAACAATTGGTCTTTGCCCAAGATTTATCTATATGGAACACAGTAATTAAAAGTACCAGACTAAGCCAGGCGTGGTGACACATGCCTTTAATCCCAGCACTCAGGAGGCAGAGGCAGGCGGATCGTCATGAGTTCAAGGCCAGCCTGGTCTACATAGTGAGTTCAGGTCAGCTGGGACTGCAGGGAGACCCTGTCTCAAAAAGACAAAGAAACAGAACAAAACAAAAAGTACCAGATGGTGGAACTAAACTTCTTGGATGTTTAACAGACATACTTTGAGGTCTATACTAATTTGGTCAGAGGGACATAAAGGACAGTTTTTGCTCCTTGCACTCCTAGGTCGACTAGTTCCAGGGGACTATGAGCATCTCCCAAAATGTCCTGTAATTGTGTTGGGTCACCTGTCCTCTTGATCAAGGAGGCTGAGGAGACCCTACCAGATGGACTTGAATCAGTGTCCAGTCTACAAAGAGGAGGGTCAACGCAGAGGAAACTTTTCCTCCATGCTTCCAAGCAAAGCCAGCCATGGTAGAGCAGGATCTTTGGCTTATCTTCACCTAGGCAGAACTGGCAAAAGAAAGGAGCCTGGGGCTCCTCCCAAGCCCATGTGACCCCTGAAAATAGATGCTCAAATGACCTTAAGAGTAAAAATAAATTGGTTTATCTGGGCCAACTGTATGGCCTTAAACACCCAGAAAGAAATTATAACCAAAGATTAAAGGGCCCAATATAATTTTTTAAGAGTATATGTATATACATATGTATATGTATATATGTATATGTATATGTATAGCGAAAGGCTTCATTGTGTTGAGGTATGTTCCTTCTCTTTCTAGTTTCTTCCAAGCTTTTTTTATAAATATTTTATTTATTTATTTTTTAATATTTTATTTATTATTTTTTGTTTTATGTGTATGAGTGTGTTGCCTGCATGTACGTAAGTGTACCCGTGTCATACAATGTCCACAGAGGTCAGAAGAGGTCAGAAGAGGGCATCATAGCCCCTAAAACTAGAGCTAGCCCCTAGAGTTAAGGACGGTTGTTAGCCGCCATGTGGGTGCTGGGAACCAAACCTGTGTCCTTTTCAAGAGTAGTCAGTGCTCTTAACTGCTGAGCCATCTCTCCAGCCCCAGAGACTGACTTCGTCCCCTTCTTTGAGCAAACATTGGATGCAGGGCCCCTCTTGGGCAAGGCTGAAAAATGAGCTGACAGCCTTTTCAGCACAGGGCAGTTTCCCAAGAAACTCAGCTGTGAATAACTATGAACACCAGACTACAGGTGCGTTGGCTGCGTGTCTCAGTTGTGAGCATCTTGGCAGCCAAGGGAGTGGATGCTTCAGTCTTTCTGTGGACTCTAAAAGGCAGGCCACATTCTCTAGTGTGACCTGTAGAGTTTGAAACCCTTCTGGAAGCCTAATGTTGACCTCTTATATCTGGTAGATTGTCTGAAGAAACTAGTTATAGTGACCAAGATGTGTGCTGTCTAAGAGGCTGGAAGATCATGGGCTTATTCTTTTTGAATCCATGCAATGGGTTT
>NW_008353007.1:11069-13215 GCF_000622305.1 Nannospalax galili | reverse complement strand
AAATGAAACGGAGATCTTTTTTAAAGGTTAAAAACTCATTCAATTTTATGTCTTACAGGGCTTATACTGGGTTCAATATTGTATAACTGTATTAATTCAACTGTGAACCTAAAAATTTGCAGCCACTGTTGAAAGAGATGTATCCTTGCTCTGAAATGTGTTACTGAATATCTTAAAGCTGTAATGAAATGCTTCCTCTAATCATGTGGCTATTAAATTTTAAAAAAATTAAAAAATAATAATTTTCAAAGCATAAAAAAAGAATACAGCTAGTTATGAGAATATAACTTTTCTATTATGACATTGTGACATGATGCCATCTACAAAGTTCCTGCTCAAGAACTGTGCAACTGAGTTACAAAATAATTACAAATGGTACTCATAGTGTTGTAGGTAATTCTGTGGTTTTGTGCTGTGGTACAGTCATACCTAACATGGGTCACATATCACCCTCAAGATACGGATTGGGCAGTTTGAGTGATATAGATGTGCGCTGTTAGAGAGACCCGTTTTCCTCCTTTATGTCTCTTAAACTGGATGTGTAATACTTCTGCATGTCTGAGCCATGCAAGTAGACAAGCCCTCTATTCATTTTCCTGCAGCTGTGTCTGTGCAGGTGTCTCTGACGGCATGATATGTTCCAACTACACCTTATCTTTGCCCCTGGGCCCCAATGTATGACCATGTCATAAATCACCCACCCACAGACCAGATAGTTACTGAGAAAACAGACCTGCGTAAAGCTCAGTCTTGTGTGGCATAGTAATTGATCTGATGCCTCATTTGTAACTTTGAATCATAGGGTCATGGCCACTGAAAAGAGAACTTCTCAGGTGAGTGGAACTAAGGATAGAAAGGCATAAGGGTGGTCACCACAAAACTAAAGTCTATAACTAATGTGTCCATGTAGAACATCCCCCCCTGTGGCCACTGTCAAGCAAGAGGCATGCATGATAGACTCTCTCCGTTAAAATCCAGCAAGTCCCTTTGAAACTCAAACTGTTTATTCCTTACATAGATAGTGAGAACAAGGTGAACCATAGGTGCCGGCTCCCTGAGTCCCTCACACAGAGTGAGACTGAAGCAAAGGGGGCTGATGACTTCAGACGCATGACAGGACACATTGTCACCATGTACAGAATGCCACACTGCAGCTGAGCATCCTCACAGTCCACAGCTCTAAACTGAGGGGCTGAGGCAGAAAGCTTCTGACTTCATCCTCTACTTCAGGCTGGCAAGGAGACACACCCTGTGACAATTCCCATGTAAGAAGTAGAAGCAAGTGGCTTGTGACTGCTCCTCATGAGCCTCCCCAGCTCTGCTGTTCCAGGAGGATCAGAGAGGGCTGAGCCCAGATACCGGTCAGGTGCCTTAAACTTGTCTGTTGTGGTCCATGTGGGGATGCGCAGGGTCACCAGGGAGCAGAGAAGCCATTTTCCTAAACCCAGGGACGAGCCTGGAACTGATCATTGCAATTAGGAAGGTAGTAAGATGTAAAGTCAACACACAAAACTTAATTGTTTCTCTCCTTGCTTGATGACTGGAAACTGAAATTTGGAAAAACACCATCATGTTTACCCTCCTCCTATGAAATATTTATGTATGAATGTAATAGAACACAGACAAATGCATATGTAAGGGTGCACTTACTCTACTTGACATAAGACAGTAAAGATGAGCTGGATAAATGGGGGTTAAACATTACATGACTTGGATGACACCATGACAACATTCAACAGTTTGCCTTAGGTTGATCTGTAGATGTAACACCCAAGTATAAGGGATGGCTGATATGTTTGCCTTGTAAACACAAGGAAATGTATTTGATCTCCAGAACCCATCTAAAAATATTGATGTGGTGGTGCATGCCTGTAATCCCAGAACTAGGCATGTGGAGACATACAGACCCTTTGGGCGTACTGGCCAACTAGCCTAGTCTACTTGGTGAGCTCCAGGCCAGTAAGAGACCTTGTCTCATTAAAAGGAGAGATAACACTAAAGATATTTGAAAAAAGTCATAGAGGAACATACTATTTTATAAGCTTACTTTAAGCTAATATATACATATATATGGAGAGAGAGAGAGAGAGAGAGAGAGAGAGAGAGAGAGAGAGAGAGAGAGAGAATGTGTGTGTTTAAATGGAGT
>NW_008353007.1:9382-10545 GCF_000622305.1 Nannospalax galili | reverse complement strand
CACATCTCTGTGGATCAGGATCAGGAAGCAGAGAGCAAGGAATTATGGCATCTGTATGGCATGGCTTCTTCCTTTCCCCTTTTATTCAGTCTGAGTCCCCAGACTATAGAATGGTGCCACTCACATTCAGAGTGGGTCTTCCCTCCTCAGTTAGTCCTCTGTCAAAATTCCCTCAGAGGTATGCCCAGAAATGTGTCTCCTAGGGGAGTCTAAATCCAGTCAAGATGGCATTGAAGGTTAACTACCACATCATTCACTTAGAGAAGATCAGTTCTGGGGGCTGGAGAGATGGCTTAGTGGTTAAGAATACTGGTTGTTCTTACAGAAGACCCAGGTTTGAATCCAAGCACCCACATGGCAGCTAACAGCTGTCCATAACTCCAGTGCCAGGGGATCCAGCAGCCTCTTCTGACCTCCGTGGGCATTACACGACATGGGTGCACTTACCTACATGCAGGCAATACACACATACACATAAAATAAGAATAATAAAATTTTTTTAAAAATGAAAAAAAAGGAGGTCAGCTCTTCCTCACCTAGTAGTAATCAGCTGCCCAATCATTCTTTGGCTAAGATTGGGGCCTGCTGCCCTTATCCACAGTTCTATGCTGGGTTTTTGTCTGACTGAGTTTGCCTGGGTCTTGTGCATGATGTCACCATTGTTGTAAGTTCATATGAGTAAGGCTCCAGGAGCCTGTAAGGGGCTACTTACATATGGTGATGTACCTCCTTCCCTGGCTTTTACAATCTTTCCTCCCCCTCTTGCACAATAGTCCCTGAGCTCTGGGTTCATTGCCTTTTGTTACAGGGTTCATTGTCCTTTGTTGCATGAGGGATTCCCATTAATGAGAGTTGAGAGATGCATTAATGTTTTCTCTACCCCTTGTTCCACTATGTTCCATGAGTCTTAAATGTAGAGGTTCCATTGTAGATGTGTCACTTAGGGTTGGGCATTTCACAAACATTCAATCTCTGCATGTGATCAGTTTTGGAACTTTGCAATAGTCTCCATCTGTTGCAAAAGAAGCTTCTTTGATGAGTGGTGACTGACATACTTGTCTGTAAATATAAGGACTCATATTTATCATACAGTAAGGAATTACATTTGTCTAGGGATGTGACAGATGTAGATTTTTCTCTATGATCTATGGTGTTTCCAGCCA
>NW_008353007.1:4093-6593 GCF_000622305.1 Nannospalax galili | reverse complement strand
GCCATATGAAGTGACAGTGCTCCCCCCAAGAGCCATAGAATGTTTAACAAAAACCCCAGTACCAGGTATGGGAAACCTTTCTTTGAATCGTTGGTTAAGGGAGTCCAAGAAACTCCTAAAATGTTATAGGCTATTGCCTTTGCCCTTGGTTGCCTCCAAGAACTGAAGGAAAGACTCTGTTGCTGAAGATACCACACACTTAGAAGGGACTTTGAGGACTCGAGCTGGAACTGACCTGGACACCTCCTCCCTGAGGACCAGCTCTCACAATACTGGAAGGTGCTCTGCAAGCTGCCAAGGGAGAAATGCAGTCAGTAGTCCTACCCAGCTGCAAAGCCCATGAACCGCAACAATGACTGGTCCAATAGGAGATCCCGAATGGTGCAGTAGTGGCACTCTTATCTTGGGGGTAATGAACAGTTGTCTACTTTGACTTAAGGTCTGCTCAATAGGAGGGAATTCATGCCTTGCACTGTAAACCTAAGCAAATCTGCCCTAGAGAGGTCCTAGACCTTAGAGAGAACCTACTAGTGCCATTTTCATAAACCAATATAATTCCTAACTGTATTCTTTTTTTAAATTATTTTTTGAGTGTGTATTTCATAAACAACACCTCAATCATCTTTATGCCCTCACAAACTCACAAACACACACACACAAACTCACAAACACACACACACAAACTCACAAACACACACACACAAACTCACAAACACACACACACAAACTCACAAACACACACACACAAACTCACAAACACACACACACAAACTCACAAACACACACACACAAACTCACAAACACACACACACAAACTCACAAACACACACACACAAACTCACAAACACACACACACAAACTCACAAACACACACAAACACACACACAAACACACACACACAAACACACACACAAACTCACACACCACACACACACAAACTCACACACACACAAACACACACACCACACACGCACAAACACACACACAAACACACACACACCACACACACACTCAAACTCACACACCACACACACTCAAACACACACATTCACACACACACAAACTCACACACACAAACACACACACACAAACACACACACATACACACACTCACACACACCACACACACACACACTCACACAAACTCACACACAAACTCACAAACACACACACACAAACTCACAAACACACACAAACACACACACAAACACACACACACAAACACACACACAAACTCACACACCACACACACACAAACTCACACACACACACACAAACACACACACACACACAAACTCACACACACACCACACACACAAACTCACACACAAACTCACACACTCAAACTCACACACACTCACACACACACACACACACACACACACACACACACACTCACACACACACAATCCCAGCAGAGTTTTTTGTAAATATAGATAAGCTACACCTAAGATATGTATAAAATGTTGATGCCTGCAGCTAAGACAGACCAAACAATCTTTTTTTTGTCTTTTTGAGACAGGGTCTCCCTGTAGCCCCAGCTCTCCTGGAAATCGCTATGTAGACCAGGCTGGCCTCAAACTCACAGACATCCACTTGCTTCTGCCTCCTGAGCACTGGGACTAAAGGCTAGCGCCACCATGCCTGGCTCTGTGCTGAGATTTTGTCTGGCTTGAGCTTGGGTGGTTCTTGTGTGTGCTGTCACAACCACTGTGGATTCATTTGTGCACCTGTCAAGTCCTGTCTGGAAAACACTGTTTCCTTGTAGTCATCCACTGTTTCCATCTCTTTTGATCGTTCTGTCTTTTTTCTGCAATGATCCCTGAGTCTTTGGAGGAGACGGTGTGATGTAGATGTTTCATTCAAGGCTGAGCATTGCACAGCTTCTTAGCCTCTGTGTCTTGACCATCTACTGCCAAAAGATGTTTCTCTGCTTTCTGAGACATGGTTGTGGTGCCATGGAACTCTGTACCATCCACTCCTGTCTTGACTTAACACTGTTGGATTCCACCAAGGAACAAGTTGGTCAGGAAGACACCCTGTAGCCATGGCTTTTAGAGATACAAGAATGATGCCCATGGAACAGAATGTGAATTACCTTCACCAGCAGCAACATGAAGTCTCCGGAGGAGGTGTGCTGATTTGATCAGAGGCGCAATGGAAAAGAATCTGAGAGTTAGAGAACCAGTTAGCATTCCCATCAAGACACTGAGAGTTACAACATGAAAACACCTTGTGGTGAAGATTTCAAAGCATGGGATAGTTTCCAGAGAAGAATCCACAAGAGACTCATGGATGTACACAGTCCTGAGATTGTTAAGCAGATCAGTTCCCTCAGTACTGAGCCAGGAGTGGAGGTTGAAGTCATTATTGCAGATGTGTAAGTCAACTATTTTAATAAACTGCCTTAATCAGTGGTTAAAAGACAGATGCTTCTCTGATGAGGTTTGAGAGATGTGCTAATCTATGGGTATAAGAATAAGCCACTAGGTGTTTTCAT
>NW_008353007.1:2559-2838 GCF_000622305.1 Nannospalax galili | reverse complement strand
ATACAGCAGCTTCCAAACTGCCTGTTCTCCATAGCTGTAGTGTCAACATGACACACCTGGGTAGAGGGAGTCTCAGCTGGGGCATTGCCTCCATTGGACTAGCCTGTGTGGCCATGTCTGTGGGGTATTTTTTTGATTATTGAGTCAAAAAACGTGGGTGACCCTGGGCAGGTTGTTCTGTATTGTATTAAGAAACCAGGCTGAGCAGGGGCCAGGGGAGCAAGCCAGTAAGCAGCGTTCCTCCATGGCCTGTGCTTCAGCTCCTGCCTCCTGGTTCCT
>NW_008353007.1:1805-2512 GCF_000622305.1 Nannospalax galili | reverse complement strand
CTGGGCGATGTAAGACAAATAAGCCCTTTCCTCCCCAAGTTAGTATTGGTCGTGTTGCCTTTTACTGGAGAGACATGCACAAACATCTATTCACCCCAGATAGGGAACTAACAACAGACAAATTTAATGGCTGTACCAATATCCAACTTCACTAACCACTGAGTTCGTTGGATTTTCTTAGCACACGTGAAAATCTTACTTACAGGAGCATGTGTGATCCCCAAATAGATGAATCACCAAAAACTCCCACCAAATCCTGGATGATGACCGACCTCATGGAAACTGCAATATGGAGTCCCATTTTAAATTAACCTGTATAGTCTAGTATCTACTGGGATCACTTGCAGTTATGGATGCTTGGGGAGAGTAATGGCCCGAATCCAAGGTGACACTCCCTTCCTTCTAAAAGTGAGGACTAACAGCTCCATCATTATTATCAGAGACCTAACTCTCTTCATATTGTTCTGTTAAATTAGTTCCCATGGCCAGTAGGCAGAGATAATCTCTCCCCAGAAATGATGAGATGATCATATTATACCTGGTGGAAATAAGCTATTTGGGGGGGGGTTGGAAAATGGTCTTTGAGTACAAACTGCAATCATCCAAGATATTATTGTGTCTCCTTTTTTTCTCTCCAGAGCCTCCTGTCTTGGTCAGGGACCATGAAGGTCTGAGTAGAAAGCATTTCAGACCATTTCCCTTGATTC
>NW_008353007.1:0-545 GCF_000622305.1 Nannospalax galili | reverse complement strand
CCGATCTTGTGAGGTTTTGTAGTTTGTGATTTTTATGCAATATAGTTAGATGGTATTTAGATCCCCTCCACTATACACTCCTCCACTGTCTTGCAATTTAATGTGCTCTCATATATGTTTATCTACTCATCTATCTCTATCATCTATCTATCTATCTATCTATCTATCATCTATCTAGCTATCATCTATCTAGCTATCATCTATCATCTATCTATCAATCATCTATCTATCTATCTATCTATCTATCTATCATCAATTATCTATTTATCTAATGGCCTATAGACTCTGATTTGTGTCCCTAAATGTCCTTCCAGTGTTGGTCCATCCATGGGGCCCAGCAGGAGTCCAATCCCTATAAAACACTGTCTTTCCTCTTCCCAGCAGCCACTAATTACTGTACCACATTGTTGTAAATATCCTTGCCACCTTTAGAGAGTTTGATTTTGGGGCATTCTAGAAAAGGCTTCACCAGCAGCCTTCAATACAACTCTTAATTGGATAAGCTTTTTTAAATTTAATAACCACATGGTTAGAAGAAGCATTTC
>NW_008353006.1:0-566 GCF_000622305.1 Nannospalax galili | reverse complement strand
TTTACCAGTATCGAAAGGTAGTTACTGTACTTGGTTCCTATCCATGCAAGTAACATATGAAGCTGGAATAATGCCATTTTTCCAAGTTAAAAAAACAAACAAGCTGGGCATGATGGCATACATTTTTAATCCCAGCACTTGGGAGGCAGAGGCAGGAGGATCTCTGAGTTTGAGGCCAGGCTTCTCTACATAATGAGTTCCAGGGTAGCTGGGGCTACATGGAGACCCTGTCTCAAAAAGACAAACGGGACCTGTATTACTAAGAATAGCAATGAATATCACAATATCTAGAGATTTTGACTGTTTATTATAGTATCTACATGTTTTACACCATCTTCTAAACTGTCTTTCTTAGAAATATTAAGCCATTTTTCTTAAGTAGAGTTGGAATTTATTGAAAGATTTTAATACAGATTTTAATCACTAGGGTTAAGAGACAGAAAAGGTGCTAAACAGGAAAGTAAGACATGCCTGAGAATGTGGGTGTGGCATCTCAGAGAAGAGTCACCAAAACAACCATTTTTAACAGGTGTGTGTGTGTGTGTGTGTGTGTGTGTGTGTGTGTG
>NW_008353005.1:7191-9285 GCF_000622305.1 Nannospalax galili | reverse complement strand
CACTCTTCTGCCCGCTTGCACATGATGCACACTATATCATAGCAATGGTGTTAGGTGAGCAGAGCTCTTAGGTGAGCAGAGCTCTTAGCACATACCTCTCTAGAACCGTGCATATTTATTCACTAGAGTAAAATCTGTCCTTTCTTGGGTTTAGGATGTCAATGACATGCTAAAAACATTTGCACTACAGAAATGGCACAGTAGGTAGAGCTCATGACATGTCTTAGAAAACTTGGGATTTTGAATCTACATAAACTCAGATACAGCAGTGCACACACCCAATCCCAACATAACTACGATGCTGTAGGAGGAAGAAGCAGAAGTATGCCTGCACGCTCATAGGCCATGTAGACTGCTGTACACTGGAGGAAAACATAGATCCTGGTCTAAATATGTAGAAAGTGAGGAAATACAACTGTTTGTCCTCTGAACAACAAGCACCTTGACTCATGCATTCAACACTCTCAGACATGAATGAGTACATTGACACAAAAATATATGGTTACTTACTTTGACATTCAGTTACAAATAGTTTATTGGTCAAATGCTACTAAATAGTGCATGCTAAAATTTCTCCTATTTGATTACTATGGAATTCTCTAGGAGTGTCCTCAGTGTACATGTAGTTGGTGTGAGATGTTTGCTAAGGTGTGAGTCAGGTAATTTTGTGATGTCAGAGATTTTCCTTTTCGGTTTCCTCTTCACTGTGAAACTTACAGATGATATGTTTGCCAAAAGCAGTGACATTCAAAATGTGTGTAAGTGTACTTTGAATGTAATATAAGGATATGGTATTAATCTTACCCAAACTAACTCTAAATGAAAAAAAGGAAAATTCTGCATTTTATTGCCTGCAGGTAGGCATACCACTAACACATTATCTCTTTAGATTCTTTGGGCAGAGATCATATATTAGAAGTGGTACGATGGTAAAGCCTGCAAGGTCACACAGTTCCTATGTCATACACTCCAACTTTCACTGCAGAGCTTCACCTGTAGAAGTCACTCTAAATTACATGACATCAATTCCCAACCCAGTGCTAAAGATGCTTGGCTACCCCTGCCAATGCTGCAGACTAGGATGCTCTCAGACACACATGGTAGGATCCAGAGATCTCTTAGAGGAATGGTTCTAGGGGATCGATCATATTTCTAAGGACCTGTATCCTCTCTGTCTATAGTTTTCCCACTTTCTTTTAGAATTACAGGGGAAGAACCCTCCTAATCCTGTTCAAAACTCCAGTTGGATGTATCCTTAACTATTGAGGGTGAGGAATGAAACCTTCACCATTTGGTCATGGCAACTTAAAGAGGTAGTGCCTTGCCTTTATTCTACAATTCCTTCTAGCCACAATAGAACTTGAATAGGAAGACTTATGGCCACTTCGTGACACACTAATTACAACAGCATATTTCATTATGATTTATTTCTAATAGAAAAGCAGTTGGAGGTACCATTTATACAGGGCTTCTTTTCTGACTTACAGGCCCCTTTCATTTACAAAGGAGCCAGGAAAACCAAATGGAAGAACACTGTACTCTGAAACTCTGACACTAAATAATCTATTCCTGAGGTCCACCTTGCTCTGTGGGGGATCACAGCCAATGTTCCTCCTCCCTGCTTTTCACCCACCACAATTCTAATAATGCTATCAAATAGGATCTGAATTCTGATAGATCTCACAACTTGAGAAGAAATATGCCTACCTGATGTTACCACCAATGTATTTAATAGCACTTTGGCATAAACATTCTGGTACTATAGAACGGGAAGAAAAGTCATGGTACTATAATGACTTGGGCGTATGTGGTTGGAGGTAAGCTAAATTTGTGTTCCTTGGCCATGCTGACTGACATTTGGTTCTAGAATTAATTTTTTATTTTTGGTTTGAATATGTGTAGCTAAAATTCCTTCTGGGAGGTATAAATGCCACCTCTCCTCCCTTGGTCTTTAGGACAGAGGGAGGCTTGTTTTTTGCCAAACTGCAGCTTAGGAAAATATTTAGTTTGTTGTGCTTACCTACAGAGCAATGGATGTGGATTAATTTACAGGTGTGTCAAGTTCCCAACTGAAGCTTTCAGGCACACATCCTA
>NW_008353005.1:1924-4312 GCF_000622305.1 Nannospalax galili | reverse complement strand
TACCTCAGGTCTCTGCTCCTGTCATCCCCAATGCTTCTGAAACCGGGATTCCAACTGATTTTTTTGAAGATTAAGAACATTAATAGTGAATAAGGCCATACCCAACTGTTGGTGGGGGCTTATTCCCCCTTTTTGTTTTTGTAATTGAATTTTTAGTTATTTCAAATTCTGAACATCAAGTGAAATCACCTGTGGAGTACAAATATTGGTGGACATGGAGTAACATTTACTCAATATTGTTAAAATGTGAAGGTTAAATGTTTCAAATACCTGATTCAGTCCAATAAGATGACTCAACTAATGGATACTTTTGAATTCAGTGTAGACAACTTGGGCTGCATCTCCAGAATCCACATGGTGGAAGAAGAGCATCATCTTCTGTAAGTTGTCCTTGGACCTCCACAAGTGCACCTTGGTGTGTGCACACAAACCACTAAATGTAAATACATCGAAAATTATACATGTCTGCATTTCTCATTTGCTACCTTCTTAAAATTTGAGTCTTACAGTATTCTTCATTACTTTAAGTTTAGGTACAGTACCCCTAGATATATATCAAATGTAATGCTATACTAAAATATAGGGAAGAAAAGATATTAGACCCAGATCCCTTTAAAAAAAAAATTTTTTTTTGAAACATGGTCTCCCTGTAGTCCCAGCTGAATTGGAACTCACTATGTAGACCAGATGGCCTCAGTCTCATCGAGATCCTCCTGCCTCTGCCCCCCAAGCATTGGCATTCAACACTTGTGCCATCATGCTGAGCCTCATATCATTTTAAATTTTATTTTAGTTTATTTTTCTATATTATGTGTATGGAGAGCATTGTTGCATATTTATGGACCTATCTCTATATTGCCAGGGGAGGTCAAAAGAAGACAATAGATCCTCTGGGACTGGAGGCATAGATGATTATGAGCCACCATGTGGGTCCTGGGAAATGAGCTTGGGTCCTCTGGAAGGACAACCAATGTCCTTAATTGCTGATCCATCTCTCCAGGCCCTGAGAGTTTCATGATAGGCAGGGTTTTCTTCCTTAACATCCTTGCCGACTTTTTTCTCTCCCATCAAGATCAAGGGGCATTATGAATGACAAGTAGACAGGAACCTAAAAGAACCTTCCCACATCCTATTATGGTTAAAAACTAATTTTACAAAACAATGAATGTTGAAAAGAGAGAGAAGCACCAAGTTACTTATGATGGGACCCCATCACAATAAGAGCAGATTTCTCAATACACAGTGTAATGGCCAGGAGGGTCAGGAGCAATTTCTTTCAAGTTCTGAAATCAGCCACATAACTCTATGCAATAATTCTATCCTTCAGAACTAAAGGAGAAAAACAACCTTCCATGCCACTATTCCAGGAGTACACAACATACTTTAAGAAGTTCTACACATTGAAAAGAAAGATGAATAAATATATCCTTTAGGAAATAGGAAAGCTAAGTAAGCCACAGTAGCCAGGCAAAGAAGTAAATGAATGTTAAGATATAACCAAATAAGCCAGTGGTGGATGCACACGCCTGTACTCCCAGCACCTGGGAGGCAGAGACAGGCAGATCTCTGTGAGTTCAAGGCCAGCCTGGTCTACATAGTGAGTTCCAGGACTGCTGGGGCTACAGGGAGACCCTGCTTCAAAAAGACAAAAAAAGGTATAACCAAATAATGGGAAACAAATGTTAAGAGTTCATCTACATGTTTTAATACTGAGTCCATATCATGATGCTTTCAATTGTCCAGTCAAAATAAACCGGCTTTGTTTTCCTTTAAAATCACATCCACCTGGCTAAAGAATCATATGCTTAAAGTGAAAGGGCTTTAAATGGTATGATAACTTCTATTAGAAAGCAAGCAGGTTTGGATATCAGGATGTCTAGTGAAAGACTTCAATCTGAATTCATCAGAAGAAATAAAGATAATGTTTTCATATTAAGGAAACAGTTTTTACATAGGACAGTAGCATTCTACACATGTGCATCAACCATGAGCACCCCTAATTCCCTAAACACTAAAGGATGAAGAGACACAAATTGACTGCAGTATAATAATAATGGTGAGTTTAGTACCACATGCTTGCTAATAGGTGGCCAAAACAAGACACCAACAAAGAAATATCAAATGTAAGTTACATATGCTAAATGTTGAGAAAGGAGATTTTATGAAATAGCTTTTGTACAGGAAAGGAAAAATTGACTTGAGGTTTTCTTCTGAGTGAGTAATATTCATAGCCACCTATGCATCTGAATGAGCATCAATATCTATGTGAGAGAACTCAGAACACTCAATACCTGAAAAAACAGAAATGATAAGTAACACATTGAAATGAATAATTATCAGAAGTGAGGTACAGATGGCCAATAAACATTTGAAACAATGTCCAGCCAG
>NW_008353005.1:0-380 GCF_000622305.1 Nannospalax galili | reverse complement strand
TCCATTTAGAATGATGTTGGCTGTGGGTTGTATATAGCTTTAATTATGTTGAGGTGTGTTCCCTCCAGTCCATTTCCCTTTAGAACTTTTATCATGAATGCATGCTAAATTTTTTCAAAGGCCTTTTCTGCATCTGTTGAGATGATGATATGGTTTTTGTCTTTGAGATCATGTATAAGATTTATGAAGTTAATTGACTTGTGTATCTTGAACCATCCCTGCATCTCTGGACTAAAGCCTGCTAGGAGGGGAGGCATGGTGGCAGAGGTCGCCAGAGTAAAAAATTAGAATACTCTCATCTTCAAGAAAGCACAGGAAGCATAGAAGGCCTAGGGATCCAGCAAAGCTTAAGAGCTCTCAAAGACTGCCCTCAGTGATGT
>NW_008353004.1:5145-5264 GCF_000622305.1 Nannospalax galili | reverse complement strand
TGTAGACCAGGCTGGCTTTGAACTCACAGAGATCTGCTTGCCTCTGCCACTCAAGTGCTGGGATTAAAGGCATGCGCCACCACACCTGGCTTTTTATTTTTTTTAAGACAAGTTCTCAG
>NW_008353004.1:0-4235 GCF_000622305.1 Nannospalax galili | reverse complement strand
AAAATCTCAATCTTTCTGCCTCAGTCTCCCAAGTGCTGGGATTATAGGCATGTGCCACCATGCCAGGGTGTAGTAGTTTTTCTTTCCTATAATATTAACAGCACCATTAGTTCATCTAGAGTCATATTTTTCAATGTGGTTAACACTAACCACAAACTATTTAGTTTTAAACCTCAGTCCATTAAAATAGAACATGTGGTCCCTCAGTGTACTAACCCCTTTTTACCACCTGTATTCCACAACACAGATATAGAGTATTTCCATCATTGTAGAACATTCTACAGGAAAGTGATAAACTGAAATTATTTTGAGAATGATGAGGAAAGAGAGAATCCAACATCTTTTCTAATTAGTTCAGGTGGTTCCGATACTATGCTTTGAAGAAGTTATCACTTTGATACTGATTTGAGTTCCACATTTCCATTCATCAGTCTGGGAACACATGCCTAGATCAATTTCCATGCTTTCTTGTTCTACCTATTTGTCTGTTTTTCAAATCCTTCCCACAGTCACATGTTCATCCATGATCATTTTGCAGCATGTCTTAGTGTCTAGTCAAGCAATATTTCTCTCTTCATTACTCTTATGTACGTGTGTGTGTATGTGTGTGTGTATCTGTGTCTCTCTCTGTGTGTGTATGGTGTAGGTATGTTTGTGTGAGTGTATGCATCTGTTGGTGCAGGTGCACATACATGTGTGTGGAGATGAGAGGTCAATGTTGGATGTCTTCCTCAATTGCTCTCTGTTTTTATGCTGGGATTTTGTCTGGTTTGAGCTTGCATGGGACTTGTGCATGCTGTCACCATTGTGTGAGTTCACAGGAGTAACTGACCAGCACTCTGGAAAATTCTGTTTCCTTGTGGTCATTCACCACCTCTGACTCTTACAATCTCTCTGCTCCCTCTTCTGCAATGATCCCTGAGCCTTGGAAAGTAAGAAACCCCAACCCAACCTAAGGAATTCCAGCAATCAGTGGCCCCTGGGAGGGGCAGAGACAGTGTCTTTCAAGGATGGGACTCTTGGTAAGTTAACCAGGCTCCAGGGGATGGACTCACACTGAAGGATATTTGGGGACACAAATCAGATGCTATAGACCTTATTTTATATATTATATATACTAGAATATGTTATGTTGGGTGGGGTGGCAATAAGAGAAGGTGCGGATAGAGGAGGGGAATCTAAATACCTTTGAATTATATTGTATGACAATTGCAAAAATTCAATTTAAAAAAGAAAATAAAACTATAAATATATTTTAAAAAGAAAACAAATTCCTTTAGGACTGGGTAAGAGTTGATAGAACTGACTCTATAGACAAATCCATACATGCCCCTTGGTTAGACAAAGGTTCTTAATAGTTTTCATGGTGGTGGCTTCCCAAACTAGACTCTCTAGCTCCAAAAACAAATACTCAAAATGTGCACGAAATTATCTCAGGGGACAAGAATTCAAACACAGAAGCCCATGGGGTCCCCAGGAACAGTTCCTACCAGGTCCAGCATGAAGAGGTCCACCCTTTGTCCTGTGGAAAGAGCCACCAGGATTGCACCACCATACAGTGCATAACCCGCAGCCACGATATTGCAGCCAGGCTGCAGGGCATCCTTTTCTGAAGGCTCATCCTCTGTGGTCTGTGGTAGACAGAAAATATGTATGTTGTGTTACTGCTCCAGGAGAGAGCCCTTTACTGGAAGTCTGCACTTCAGATCTCCTGAAACCATTCAAGGAAAGGCAATCTCAGAGTGGGGAAGGCTTCTTTATTTATTTATTTATTTTTTAAAGCCTTAAGTCCTCATCCACTTTAGCTGATGTTAGTTGCTCTCATCTTTCCACACATCTCAGCCCATAAACACCCCAGTCCTTGTCCTTGGGGAGGAAGAGTTAAGATCTTCTCTCTCATCATATATTCAGCTGCTCTTATGATTTAGATATGAAATGCCCCCAACCTCACAAGACTCATGTGTTCCCTAAAGGCTTGGTCCCCAGCTGATGGCGCTACATTGGGAGGCTCTGGAATTTCAGGACGTGGGACCTAAAGCCCCAGCACACTTTGATTAGTGTATTGGGAATCTGCCTTTTCTTTAGAAATGTTGCCAGAGGAGACCCATGGAGGAAGTAGGCCACTGGGGCCATGTCTTTGGTGGCTCTCCCTTGCCCCTCTCTGTCTCTGCTTCCTGTCCACTATGAGGTGAAAAATCTCCTCCAGCACACACACTCACCACCCTGATGTCTGTTCAAGCCATGGGGCCAAGCAACCATGGATTGAACCCTCTGGAACCTCGAGCCAAAATAAAGCTTTCCACCCTGTGAAGTTTTTTGTCGGGAGTTTGACTACAGTGATGAAAAAACTGACTAACATACCTACCTCATGACTGAACTATATTTTTTTCTAAAATGATCATTTTAATGGTTGGCACACTACAAGTGGGCAAAATGGAACTGACTCAGTAACAGTGACAAGATGCAGCAAATGTATCCACAGGAAATGAGTTACTGAGTGCATGAACAATTGTAGCCAAGCCATAGCAAAGGTCGTTCTTGGGTCTTTGCACCCTGACAAGAGCAACTCGAAGATGCTCAGGCCAAACTTTTTAATTCTCACAAGCCATGTTCCTACACCATTACAATGATATATACTCACCAGCCCTCTGAGGTACACAGTACTATGATCTCCATGTTACAAAACAAGAGTTTGGAGCTTGAGTAATTGGGAAACTTATCCAACATTATGTAGCCCATGGAACTGAAATATCCTGGTGGATGTAAACTCAGAAGCCATATAAGATGGCTTCCTCCCCAACATTTTTTTCACATGTATGTGTGTGTATGCATGTGAGTGGGGAGTACATGTTGTGCATGCTTGTGGAGGCCAGAGGACAACTTAAAGTTTCCTCCTCATGAATGCTGTTCACCTTTCACTGGTCTCTCACTGGCCTGAAGCTCACCAATAAGTCTATACTGGCTAGCCAGCAAGCTCCAAAGATCTGCTGTCTCCACTTCCCCGACATTGAGATTTCAAGTGCATATTACCACACCTGAAATCTTTATGTGAGTCCTTGGGATTAAACTTGAAACCCCATGCATGTAACACAATCACTTTTCTGACTAAGCTATCTCCCCAGCCCTAGGCCCAACATCCCGAGTTTATGGTTTTATGTTCCAGGTACCTGATAACACAATCACCAGTGTTTTCTTTGAACTCACGGCACTTTTTTATTTGTATGTTTGAAGTCTGCCTTTTCTTAAGAAATGTTACCAGAGGAGACCCATGGTTATTTGGACTGACCATCAGAGCCTTGCTTTACTTCAACTTTAAGTGTTAGGGGTTTAAAATATGGAGATGACCCTGAGTTGTCTGACTAAATGAAAACTTGAACTCCTACGGCTTTTTATAGCTGGAGGATGGGGAGATGAGGCAAATGCAGGGAGGAGATGTTGTAGAGAGTCTGAGAGGATGAAAGCCTTGGGGCCATTGTGAGATTTGAAATTGAAGGTTACAGACCCAAGAATACAGGCAGCCTCTAGTAGCTGATCAGGACCCCTAGCCATTAGCCAGCAAAGACAACAAGACCTCCAACCTTCCACAGAATGGAACTGAACCGCACCAACAACCTAAGCTCAACCAGAAGCAAATTCTCCCCACTCTTCATCCCAGCCTCTAGATAATAAAGAGATCAGACTGACAGACTTATGGGTCTGCTAAGCCCTCTAGAGTTTATTTACTACACAGAGATATAATCAGCAGGTGTTATTTTTAAGCCTCCAAGCAAGTGATACATTATTACAGCAACAGAAAACTTACGGTAAGACTGACACTCAATGAGAGATGGAGGACAGAGGTTCTTAACACCTAATTCAAGTTGGTCATCCCCAATCTGAAATCTAAAACCCTTCTCTGGGTATGGTGGCACATGCCTATAACCCCCAGCACTCAGGAGGCTGAGGCAGTAAGATTGTAAATTAAAAGTCAGCCAGAGCTACCTAGCAAGACACTGTTTCAAAAATAAATAAAACAGAATTCGATAAAAATCTGAAACTTTTTAAGTGCCAAGGTGAGGCCATGCATGGAAAATTCCTTATATGACCTCATCTCTAAGACAACACATTATGTACATGCAAATATTCCAAAATCTGAAATCCTGCACACTTCTGGTTCCACGCATTTTGTATAAAGTATATTCAACCTGTACCATATCTGATATCTGTGTTCTATTCAGCTGTTCAAAACAAGGCCC
>NW_008353003.1:0-1098 GCF_000622305.1 Nannospalax galili | reverse complement strand
TTAAAATGTCTGCATACCTGATTTTTTACATACAGATAAAGTCAACAAAATCCAATAATACCAGGAAGGGGATTTGGAAATACGCTGGTCAGCATAAGTCTAGGAGGCTTGGTGCTCCTAGCGAATACCGTACAGACATATGCATATTTTTCCTTTCTGGTTTTTGTAGAACAGAATCAAGCTCCATACTATACATGAGATAGATGTTATAGTTCAGGGTCACCAATACTGAACTGTAGAGGAAAATCTGTTCTTAGATGTGTGTCAGTTGCAGTAACTGAAAAAATATATATCAAAAACCCTGAAGTAAAGGGCCACTAAGGCCTGTTAAATTTCCAAGTATTGACAAGATCAAGACTTGTAAATTAAAACCTGGGTGGAATATTTAGTAAAACATATTCATCTGGGACCAAATGTTTTATACAAACTCTGACAATTAGACCTATAGAACCAGAATGAGAAGATTCAGGGAGTCAATGGGATAAGCAGAAGGGCGAGAACTACTGTAACCTGTGGACGTGTCCATTGGGAAGAGAAGAAAGAAGAGCTCCCCGTGATTCATGCGTTTTACTGTCTATAGCACATCAAACCTAGCTCGGCCATGCATTGTGTTCAGCTCATAGGACTATGTGCTTGTGTGAGAACACAACATAAGCTAGGTTGATCTTGTGAGGACAATCTCTCAGAGCCTTTTTAAAGACATATCTATTTGCAAAGAGGATATTTAGTGCTGTAATCATATTATTTTGTCTTCTGAGTAAGAGTAAAGGAAAAATACAATCTAAGTCTTCCAACTGGGCCTGTTCTGCACTACTGCCTAGTGATACCTGGGTTTCACTTACAGAGTTTCACTTCTCAGACCTTCAGGAACTGACGAGTCTTGACACACCACTTTCATCTGTATCACATTTACCTTTCACATGAAACTATGTGTATTTTCAAGGATTACTGCATATTAATGTGATTTTAATTCTTATTTTCTCTCTCATTGTAAATACAGTCCCCAGAGTTTAGGATAATAGGTGTTTAGGAAAGCCATGGTGACCCGGTGTTATATATTGGAAATTTTCTAATGATCAAACATCCTTGGACAATTGA
>NW_008353002.1:0-475 GCF_000622305.1 Nannospalax galili | reverse complement strand
CTGATCCTTTGCATCCAGACCAACCCAGCTCCTCAGTGCAATCTCCAGGAGCCCTTGTGGCTGCTTCCCACCCCCATCTGCCTTTGCATCTCTGGATGGCGTGGCTCCCAGCTGCCCTAGATCAGCATCTTTCCTGGGCCTGGTTCCCAGGCCAGTCCAACCCCAAAATTTCTGAGGCCAAAATCTTTCCTGGAGGGATCCCAACCTTAGGAGAAAGCCTGAGAACATCTGATCCTCATCTAACTTCGGCCTCTGTGGGAACTCCTGAAGACAAAAACAATCTGGCCACTCCAATAGAAAATCAAAAGAGAGAACCAGAAGCTTAGAGGAACCAGCTTTTCTTGCACAAAAAGCAAACCACAAAGACACATAAAATTCACACAAAAAAGCAGACCTAAATTTGAAGGCTTGAGCCTCAAACAAGAATCAGAAACTACAAAAGAAATCCATATGTCAAAACCACAGAGAAAAAATA
>NW_008353001.1:0-281 GCF_000622305.1 Nannospalax galili | reverse complement strand
ACCTGAGAGGTACAGACAGGGGATCCCCCAGAATGAGCTGACTAGCACAGTAACTCAATCTGCAGCTCTGCACTCAAGTGAGCCACCTGCCCCGGAATATGAGGTAGAGAGTGAGGGAGGCTGTCAACATCAACCTCTGGCTCACACACACACACACACACACACACATACACACACACACACACAGACACACCCTTAAAAAATAAAAACAAATATATTGAGATTTTTTTAAATGACACAACATGTCTATCTGGGTGAATATTTCATTTATACCTAAGGAA
>NW_008353000.1:1835-3010 GCF_000622305.1 Nannospalax galili | reverse complement strand
ACAATTATTTCTCATTGATGATTTTGTTCCTAATCAGAAAGTGCTTCTCAGGTGTAAGACTTCAAATCTTGGTCTCCAGTACTGCCGTGCCCACCTATAGCTAAGGGAGACAACCAGCTATTGTTCTAATATGATGGATAAATTGGTTTTCACCCCCTATTTAGAAGCCTTTGAGAGGGAACTGACACTGATTGTAACCACTCCAACAGCTATCAAAATACATGAAAGCAAATCCTGAATCTATCACTGTAGAGTCCAGCCTTGGAGACAAAAGAAACATGATGAAGACGCCAATAGAGGGATGCTTTTGGAAGCCCTTGTCAAGAAATGTCAATGGACTCTCACATGAACATTTGAAAATTGCCCTGTTCAGAACTTATAATGCTAACTACTCTTGCCTTGCATTCTCCTTCAAGCCCCTATTCACAATTCAAGGACTTTCTTTTCCCCTTAGAGATAATAGTTAGGCAGTTTGGGAGTCTTTTAGATAGACCCACTGAAGGGGGACTCCAATTGCCTTACCCTGCGTCCTTGTTCAGCATGGAAGAAGCCAGAATGGTCTGCATGTGTGTTTGGGAGTTAAGGCATATGTGAACACATATATTTAGGGGTGTTTTCATCCCAGTGGAAGACAGCGGTAAACAGGAAAATCATCATTCAGATACAGATGGATTAGAGCACAAGTAACAGACACGACACAAGATGAAAATAATGTGAAAATATGAATTTGAAAAACCCCCGACACGGGATTCTCATCCAGGTATTCTGGTATTTGCATATTTTGACTTGTATTTAAAAAGCAATTTCAAGGTCAGCTTCAGCAGAGAAACACTAAGCTCAGATGGGAAGGCACCCCATTAAAAGTCTGCCAGACTTCTGCATGTTTATTCCTTCGTCTATAGTGAGCAATGACGACTCATAAATCAAAAAAAAATCAGGGTAAACAAACACCATAGAGGTTATTTTATACAAAATGTATATGCCTATTCTACCTATTTATACACACAAACATTTCTATTACTTGAATTTATAAAGTGTGTAATACATGCACTCCTGCTTTAAAATCTGCATACATTTGCATAAGATAGAAAGAAGTATATTATTGTCCTAAGTCTCCAAAGACCATGGCCCAATAAAATGACGGCCATCTCAAGTGCAGTTTTACCCTGATTTTT
>NW_008353000.1:0-1475 GCF_000622305.1 Nannospalax galili | reverse complement strand
TCTTGCAGAGGACCCAGGTTCAATTCCCAGCACCCACATGGCAGCTATGAACCATCCTTAACTCCAGTTCCAGGGGAATCAGAAGCCCTGTCATCCATGGCACTTCATGACACAGGTGCACTCACATACATGCAGGCAATACACTCATATCCATAAAATAAAAATAATAAATATATTTTAAAAATATATATATTTATTTGGGCCTGCTTGAGCTGGGCAGGGCCAAGCCCCCCCCAACCCCCCTCTGGACTGCCATGACACCCAGGAAGGCAGACTCATGCCTGGAGATGGAGAGCGAGAGCTGCTGCTCTGGGTGCCAGTGGGAATGGACCCCTGAGCCTTTCAAGCATCTGTCGGCCAGGACCCCTGAGCTTTTCAGGCATCTGTCGGCCAGGACCCCTGAGCTTGTCAGGCATCTGCTGACCAAGCTCATTGCCAACAATGACATGGCTGAAATTCTCCTCAGGTGTCAAAGCTGGAGCAGCACTTGAAGGAGAGGCTCCTGGGGCAGGGAGCCAGCTCCCCCCCCTGCCCCCGCCCAGGCCCAGCTGACCAGGGTGCGCAGGCATTTGACTGCTGCCATGGACCAAGGGAACCTCAAGTCAGAATTCCTACAAGAATCCAATCTGATCACGGCCAAGTTGAAGCTGCAGATAATTGCTGACGCTTACACTGCCAAAGATGAGTCTTGAGGAGGACTGTGCCCTTGTGCATTTATAACATGGTTCCTCAAAAAATCTCACAAGTCAACAGCCATCTGGATAATAATGGCAGTGATTGCTGATGCTGCTCCTCCTGGACCGACTTGAGTGTCTCGAAAGCCTTCATGAGCTTCTCCAGCGTGGTCATGGCAGCCTCCCCTCACCCCCCAGCACGCTGGCACACGTGGTGCTTCTCAACAGCTGAGAAATGATGCTGTGGAGAGGAATGGAACCCAGGCCTGAGAGCTGGAGCTGTAGTTCTTCCTGTGAGCTGGAGCTGTGGCCCCCTCGTGTGAGCTGGAGTCATGGACCCTTCCCATGAGCTGGAGCTGTGCTTCCCCTACTGTGTGCTGGAGCTGTGGCCCCCTCCTGAGAACTAAAGTCGTGGTCATCTCCTGTGAGCTGGAGCTCTTTTCTCCTCCTGTGAGCTGGAGCTGTGGACTCCTCATATCAGCTGGAGCTGTGGTCCGCTCCTGTGAGCTGGAATTGTGATCCTCTTCTGTGAGCTGGAGCTCTGTTTCTTCCTGTGAGCTGGAGCCGTGGTCCCCCTCCTGTGAGCTAGAACTGTGGTCCCTTCCTGTGAGTTGGAACTGTGGCACCCTCATGGTAGTATGGACTTCCAGTCCCAGGAAGGATAATCAGAGTGGACTGTGCTGGATCAGGTGCTCACCATTGTTAAAGATCAATGTACGCATCGGCTCTCCACAAAGAAGTTTCGTATTACAGCAGATGGTGATTGACACACAAACTTACAGCTTTCTGATGGGTGAGGAG
>NW_008352999.1:0-514 GCF_000622305.1 Nannospalax galili | reverse complement strand
CCCAAAACTTTTGAGCTGCTGGATCTGACAGATCTAATCCCCTACTTTTAAGCATATTTCTCAGCACCTTAAGTGCCAGGTCCTCAGGCTTATTAGTTGCGTTACCCATCTTTCAGGTCTCGCTTACCCAGAGCTCTCAATTGGCCCCAATCCTTTTCTTTTTTACCTTCCTTTGAGCCCCACGTTGGGCGCGAGTTGCGGGGGGGTTGAGCCTGCGACCCCCACTCAATGATGAAATGATGACTGGGGATGAGTAAGCGTGCCATTCACCAGCCCTTGCCACCCCCAGCACTGGGAACAATCAGACGCAATGGGGAGTCTAGTCAAGCAGGAACTCATTTATTGCAGGTGTTACAGAGCTTATAAAGACATCTGGAAATCCCCTTCCCCCCGAGGGTGTATCTTAAGGATGATCACGTGCTGATCATGCACTCCTTAGCAGTGCAGAAGTATCCTTCAGACCTTCAAAACAAGTCAGGCCGTGCCCCAGTAACTTCCTCTCAGACCTCTGCAA
>NW_008352998.1:0-831 GCF_000622305.1 Nannospalax galili | reverse complement strand
GAAATTAATTGTTTGTAGTAGTTTTTTGATTAGTTAAGGAATAGTTTATTTCAAATTTTATTCAGTTGTTCCAGAAACATAAGATTATCTATAGGGTATTAATTAGTTCTATCATTTTAGACTCCTTAGATTAAAAAGTACTCTTCTGGTCATGACATAATGTGTAGCTTTATAATGTAATCTCAGCAGAATATCTTACATGAGTACTTATACTGACTTTGTTCACAAATTCTGAAAGTTAAAGGAAGAAGAGATAGTCCCTTCAGTGCTAGAAACATTCCATCTGTAAGAAATGGAGGTAAAACAAAAGATGTATTAATAGTTTGTCCAAAATGACAGCAAAGGGCAGATTTTTTAATGTGATATGAAAAAACTGCAGACCTTAAAATGACATTAATAATGAATTTATGTATGTTCATTGATGACAGTGATTTAACATTTTCACTTGTCTTGTTGTGAAGTTCTAACTATGGTGAATGTGATGATAGAAATTACTTCCCTATCCATGGATTCCAGCTCTATTATGTATTGCAGCAACTTTTCTCCATAAGATTCAGCACCCATTTGAGCTGTTTCCTAGATATGTAGGGAATTCTTGCCATTTTGCAACTTTATCATGATAGTTACTACATGTTTTAATATTCAAATTTTATTTTGAAAGTTTAGAATGTATAATAAAAACAGGCTTAATAGTTATATAACCAGTTAGACTTTTTGGCATGTTGATCTTTCTGACAACTGACTTTGTTATTTTTTTCTTTGGGGTTGGAATTAAATTTTTGGCTGCCTGCATCCTAAGTGCAAGTTCTACCATTGAGTTGTTCCTCCTAC
>NW_008352997.1:0-632 GCF_000622305.1 Nannospalax galili | reverse complement strand
CATAACCACAATCCTAACCCAAACATTAAAATTAAACCTAAATCTAATCTTTCCCCTAACCTTAATATTAACCTCTGCCCAAAACCTAACCCTAAACCTAGCCCTATCTCTAACCCTAAACCTACTGCTGTACCTAACCTTAACATTCATCCTAACCCTATTCCTAACCCTAAGCCTAACCCTAGAAATAATCCAAGCCATAACCCTAATAATAATCCTAACCATTAGCCTAACCCTAACCCTAACCCTAGTCATCACCCTACCATAACACTAATCCTATTGCTCAACCTAAACCTAGACCTAACACTAACCCTAACCCTAAACACAACCCTAACAGTAACCCTAAACCTGAATCTAAAGCTAGGCCTAACCATACTTGTAAACCCTGCTTTAACTCTACATCTAAGTTTAACCCTAACCCTAACTCTAACTGTAAACAACGTTTTTAAACTAACCGTATTCATAGTCCTAAAACTAACCCTGATCCTAACAACTAACCTAACCCTAACACTAAGTATTAACCTAGACCTAATCCAAAACATCGCCCTAACCTTGACCTTAAACATAACCCTAAAATTATTTTATACTTTATGCTTTTATAATATTTAATATTTTCCTACAGATTGATTATT
>NW_008352996.1:0-432 GCF_000622305.1 Nannospalax galili | reverse complement strand
TTCCTTCTCCTTTACTGTGGCCTCTTGAAAGGTTAAATTACACACGTGGCTTATGTTCTGTTTCTATTGGACAATACTGCTTCAGGTTTAGAGGTACCAGAGAACCCCACTTCAATGAACAAAAAATCAAGATCTCCCCAGAGAATGCAGTTTACCCTTCAGAATTCATGTTCATTTAACTCTCTGCTTCTGGATAGCTCATTGTCACCAGGGGTTTTATTAGTCATTGAAGCTAAGAGGGAGATTGAAGATTTGATTTTCTAGAAATTGAAAGCATCAAAGAAACAGGACGGAAAGAAACTCATACCATATTCTCCCTGCTGTTGACAGCTGATCTTGTGCACTTGGCTATCACTTTGTCACTACACTTCTTGTGAATCACTGCATTACATTCTGGAAAGAAATAATGACAATATAATTTTTGGTTGTCAA
>NW_008352995.1:0-723 GCF_000622305.1 Nannospalax galili | reverse complement strand
GTGCCATTCTATTGCTCCAATGTTACAATTTGACTTCACAATGTTCTATTGAGACATCGCAATGCTCCAATGTGACATCAGAGTGGTCCAATTTGCCGTCACACTGTTACAATATGACATCGCAATGTTTCTTTGTGACATCACAATGCTCATTCTGCCCTCAACTCTGTGCAATTGTGTCATCACCATGATCCATTGTGTCATCACCATGCTCATTATGCAAACACGGTGCTAATTGTCCCCTCATAATCCCCCAATATGACATCACAGTGCTCCAAAGTGCAAACCTTATGTCCCCATCTGCCTTTAAATTGCTCTATGGTGCCATCACAGTGTTAAAATATGACTTTACAGTGTTCCATTTTGATATTGAAGTGCTCCAATGTGACATCCCAATTCTCCAATGTGCAAAATCTATCGCCCTGTGTGCCCATATATTGCTCCATTATCATGCTACAATGGAACACTTATAAGCCATATTGAAGCATTGTGATGGCACATTGGATCAGTTTATTGGTTAATGGGGCAATAGTGTTGGCTCATTGGAGCATTGTGATGTCACATTTGAGCATTATGAAGTCATATTGTAATACTGTGTTTGCATATTGGAGCAATTTAATGGCACATGGGGCTACAGTGTTGGCA
The DNA here is from genome assembly GCF_000622305.1 of Nannospalax galili. Lineage (NCBI taxonomy): Eukaryota > Metazoa > Chordata > Mammalia > Rodentia > Spalacidae > Nannospalax > Nannospalax galili. The sequence continues at coordinate 78 of NW_008352995.1, read as the reverse complement.
CATTGGAGCACTGTGATATCTTTTTGCAACATTGTGATGTCACAGTGGAACATTTTGAAGTCGTATTGTAACACTGTG
>NW_008352994.1:0-253 GCF_000622305.1 Nannospalax galili | reverse complement strand
AATAAATAAAAGATTTAGAAAATTAATATTTTTATTGTGTCTGTGTTCATGTGTGTCTCTCCATCTGTCTCCCTTTCTCTCTGTCTCTTTCTCTCTGTGTGTGTATGTGTGTGTGTATGGGGGAGCATGTGCCACAATATCTATGTGGAAGTCACAGGGTAACTCTCTTCTTCTACCTTAAGCTCTCTTCTTCTACCTTAAATTGAACACAGAACATGAGGATTTTGAAGCAAAAACACCTACCCTGCTGTGT
>NW_008352993.1:0-312 GCF_000622305.1 Nannospalax galili | reverse complement strand
AAGATAACCAACAAAGTGATAGAAAAAGTAAATTAATAAAAATCCAGGTGAAAAGGGGCTGCTAAAGGAGACATCAATGAAATACAAAGTGTCATTAAAGAATTCCTGATGACACGTTCAAAAAACTAGAAGAAATGGATTTAGAAGACATGCATAAATCCCTAAAGACATTTGATCTGTCAATATTAAATGTAAAAGAAGGAAGCTGAAGCAACATTTCAATATCTCCAAGGAATGAAAGCCCAAGTCTAAATGGGTCCGTAACTGATTTCTCACAAATATTTTCTTAGTCACTTAACTCTGTATTTGGTC
>NW_008352992.1:0-4430 GCF_000622305.1 Nannospalax galili | reverse complement strand
TCAACCCAGGTGTGTCAAGTTGACACTAAAGCTATCCAGCACAACTACCTATTCCTAAAATTCCCATCAGCAGCTGAAACTGGGAATCCTGATTTGGCTTGAATGGAGAGCTCTGAAACCTGGAAGGGTTCTCCTAGGCTCCTGGAGATGGCCATGTGGCAGCTGAGCTTCTGTTTCTCTGGCTAGAGGCTCATTTAAAATTCCCAGACTCATCCATACTCTGGCACTTGGGTCAGTCATCATGAGATCTGATCCCCAAGATGGCCTGAGCCAGTCTCTTGCCTCCAGCAGAACAGCCTGAGACAAAATGAGACAACTACAACATGTTCAGAAGAACTGCTTTTACTTTTATGTGTACACGGAGCAACCTCTAGACATCTCTGGAACTGATGCACAGCTGTTCTCTACAGTGTGTCTTCTTAGGCGATGGGCAGTGATGTGACTGTGTTTGTTTCTTTCACAATCTTCCCCGCCTCTTCTTCCTCATAGGAAGCAAAAGACTGCCCTGAGCCTGAGCTGTTGCTGTCACAGGCTGACAGCCCCACAGACTCGGCATGCTGGTTCAGACCCTGTGTGCTGCATGCTTGTGCGTTCATTTCTCATTCGTTCTAAGTTCCTGCATGCTACTAAGGGAGAGAGTTAACTGTAAACCACTGTAATTAAATCATACTCATGAAAACTGTTTTTATGCTCTACTTTATGCTTTTGGTATTGTCAATCTTAAGTGGTCTCTAATAATTTATTGATTTTGTATTGCCTTATTAAGACTAAATACTTCTTGTCATCCCATTCTTTATCTTCTCCGTTCATGGAATTTTCTTTAATGAACACCATTTAAACATTAGCTTGTTTTAATCATACTGCAACTTTTGGCTGTGGTTGGCTTTGAGTTCAAATGAAATGTATAATTCTGTTTTCCATCACTTGCTGAGTTTGAAACTGTTAGGAATATTTACCATATTAGAATGTAAATGACATTTCTGAAAATGCTTCTTCAAGTAAAAGCCCTTATGTCTCTCTCATCAATGTGTATGGCTCTGTTCAGTACAGCCATTTCTGAGATGAGATTCTTGTGTGTGTGTGTGTGTGTGTGTGTGTGTGTGTGTATGCGTGTGAAGTACTGTTGGCTTTTAAAAGTTTCTTTTATATACAGTTGTACTGTATAAGCCATGAAAGATTATAAATGTTATTAGTTTGACCGTTTTAAATTTTAGAGTCACATTTTATTCTGATCAGAGTTTCCATCAAGGTGTTGAGGTTTTGTTTTTTAAACTAGCTTGTCATAACATTGTGACTAACCACAGAATTTATTGTATGGGACTGTTGTGAATATGTAGACTTATTTTTAGTACTAAGGGAAAATTATTAAAAATAAAGATTTATGGGCTGGGCGTGGTTGCGCATGCCTTTAATCCCAGCACTTGGGAGGCAGAGGCAGGAGGATCTCTGTGAGTAGGAGGCCAGATTGATCTATGTAGTAAGTTCCAGGTCAGCTGGGCCTACAGGGACGCAAAAAAAAAAAAAAAAAAAAAAAAAAAAAAAAAAAAAGAAGTAACAGCATCTAACAGGGAATCCTAACTGCTGCTATGACACCTGTAACATACAGTCAAGCTTAGGGAAGACAAGACAGACAGACAGTCTTCCCCAGACCACACCAGCCTCTCCACTTGAATCTCGGCAGGTGCCACCTATGCCCCTGTGTGTGGGATATGGCATCCAATGATCCCGAAGCCTGCCAGTATTATTTCCCCAACTGTGATAGAGGTAAGCCTTGATATGAAGACTTGAAGAACAGCAGGGGTGACTGGGAGCCTCACCTGCAGCACACTTGAGTTTGGTGAGGATGGCCTGGGTCTGGCTGTCCCGCTCTCCACGCTGCTGCAGAGGAAGGCAAAAGACATGAGAGGCCCCATTCTCATCCTGGGAGCTTCACTCCCAGTCTCCACCCTACCCTGAGAGGGGACAAGGGCAAGCTCAGGGGAGACTGAGGCTAGGAATGGATGAGGGGAGGCCTCCAGGGGTCACACTTCTAGGGCAGGGAATTGATGGAGATGGACCTTACCTCAGCAATCTCTGGAGTAGACTCAGCCTTGCTGACATAGCTTAGTACATGAGACCAATTTTGCAAATAGACACTGACCTGGCAGACAAATAGGAAGGACCAGACTGAGCCTGGGTTGCACGTTCTGGGTCCACCCAGGCCTGCCCACCATTTACCCAGGCCACCTTGATGACATTGAGGCACATGTTGATGACATGCTTAGCACTGGTGCAGTAGTCTCGGGCCCGAGAGTAACATTTGAGGGCATTGCTAAGGTCCCCACAGTCCAGGTAGTGGTCACCCAGGTCATCATGGCCGCGCCTATGGGTCTGATAGTGAGTGGATACTGGTCGAGGGGCCAGTCAGGCCCAGCTGCCCACCTCCCCTGCCCCAGACAGGCCAGCACCTGATGCTCTCCTTGATGGAGTTGCCCTTATAGTTCTTCAGGTCCGTGTCCAGCTTCTCTAGCTTCAACAGGGCCTTCTTCCGAGTGGCCTCCACCCAGGCTGTGTCCAGGGGTGGGGGCTCCACTCCACTCTCAGGAATGGCATCAGGTGCGTTCTGCAGCTCCCTGAAGGAGAACCTGACCATCAGGATAGTGACAATCACTGGGTTCAGGGAGGAGGGGGAGAGGATGTCACCAGCTACAGGTGTTCAAGAGGCCTTTGCCTGTCTTCCTGCCCCACTAGGGGCATAGAGACAACCACTGACCTAGGAGCCCACGACCAAGTAGGGAAACTTAATGAAGAATGGGAGTTACTGGTCCAGTGCAGCCAGGCTTCTGTGAAAGAAACACAGCTGCACCAGCTTCTCCAGATTCGGGAACCCTAACTGCCTGTGCAGAGGGCAAAGGAATCCAGGGAAGGGAGAGCAGAGACTGCCACCACCTCCCTGCTGGGATTCTCCCCAGGGACGTGTGCTTCCCATCTGTGGAGGGGCTGCTACGGGAGCATCTCAGCAAGAGTACAGAAAGGCCCCCAGCCAGGCCAACAGTGGTCACTGTCTCCTGCTAAGGCATCACCTGGTGGCCTCAGAGAGTTTCCGGTGGATCTCTTCATACATGTCTACATTGAAGGTCCTCTGCACGAAGGAGAGAGCCATTTTCAGGGCCTCCACCCTCAGAGGAGGACAACGATCAGCGATGAACTGCAGCCGCTCGATGCGCATCAGGCCACTGTAGCTGGCTGCATACTGCTCCAGATCCTAGGCATGGGGTTGTGGGGAAGACAAGGTCAGTTATGTACGGACCCGACAACCCCAGCCAGAACACTAGGACTTCCCCTGGGCCTTGGGCCCATGACAGGCTCTAGGCATGGGGGCGGGGGCACCAGCTTGAATGCTGTCCCAGGTGCTAAGAAGAAACCACTGGGCACACTAGGGATCTCTAGGTTGGAGCTCTACACTGGGAGGTGGGATATGAGCACTCACTGGCAAGTACGGATGCTGGGCTGAGCACTGAGGAGAGTGTGTTGGCCCCAAGTAGACCTTTCCTCACTGTGACTTAATGGAGCTGTTACTCATGGAGAAGTGAGTGCAGGGACTCAGGATGGCCTGAGAACCCAACAAAAGTGGGCAAATGAAGCACCAAAAAGTTTCCTCAGAAAGATATGAGCAGAGAGGTCACTGAGAAGCATCCATCTTCCCAGGGCATACATGCTAGTGGGGAGACTGACATGGATCCCTCAATAGAGCCAAGACACCCCATCCCCGCAAATGGCTCTGTACCAGGGTGGGGTTCTCCACCACGTAGTTGATGTCAGGTGCGTTCTGGGGATCTTCCTGGGGATCCACGTCGATCTGCATGGGCTCCACAGCCCCCTGCAACACAGGAGGACCATCCTGATCCGTGGCACCAGGGAAAGCAGGAGACGGTCCTGTCCCAGGTGGTCAGCTCTGCCAAGGCTCCTCAAGGCTCAGCTGAGTTGGTCTCACAGATGCCAGTCCCCGGCCCCCTTCCCCGGCGGACCCGGCCATCGAAGGCCTCAAACGCTCCCGGCCGTCATCCCGATGCAGTTTACTCCAAGCCACAGAAACACATTTGCTACCCTGACCCGAGGGCAGGAGGCCAAAGCAGACAGGCCACGATGGGGCGGGGCCGGGACCTCGGCCGGCCCGGAGCGGCCTCCCGCGGCGCGGCGGTACCTCGGAGAGCAGCATGCAGGCCGACAGGCTGGCGCTCAGGCTGTAGTCGCCGGCTGTGCCGGGCCGCAGGTCCGACCTGCTGTGCGCGGGGCTGCGGCTCAGGTCGGACGCCGACGATGAGGCCGAGCTGGGCGCCGGGCTGCCCCGCATCCTGGCCGGCGGCCGCACGAAAAGCGTTGGCGCGGGAGGCGGGTGGGGCCGGGGCCGAGCGCGGACCGCGAGGCAGGCGACGTTCGCGCCCAGGCGG
>NW_008352991.1:0-359 GCF_000622305.1 Nannospalax galili | reverse complement strand
TAAACCTGGCCAGATCTCCAGTCAGTCTCTCGCTTCCTGTGCCTGCATGATAATGTGAGAGATTCACTTCTACTGCTCCTGCTCCAGCCACCTCCAGCAACCATGCCTCCCTGCCAGGATGGACTGTAATTCCTCACGAACCGTAAGCTCAAACAAACTCTTCCTTCCATAAATTGCTTTGATCAGTGTTTCTATCAAAGCAAGAGAAAAGTGATTAATACAACATACATAGTATCTTCAGCAATAAGGTCTTACCATTAAGGTCTTACGAGTAACTAAGAGCAATAGCAATAGCCAGTATTTGGTGTGGGTCTATGAGATCACCCCTGGTCAAAATTTCCCAAAAAGGAAGCCCATTC
>NW_008352990.1:0-959 GCF_000622305.1 Nannospalax galili | reverse complement strand
CCCTTCCCTCCCCAAGTTGGTTGTTGGATAGGCGTGTCCTCCGCGTGGCAAGCAGATGGATAGATGCCTTCTCTAACTTCTCATCTGTTTTCCTTCAAGCTGTTTGAACGCCAAGACTTTCCACAGGAAGAGAGGGAGACAGTCACCCCTCCCACCCAATCAACCAGCCTTAACTGCATGAGGGGGGTGGGACTAAGGGGAGACACCTTGAAAGCAAGAGAGGAGGGCGCTTTGCCATCTTGGACTGACTGGGGAGCTAGTGGCCACAGATCTGGAAGGCACAGCTGAGATACAGCGAAAAAAGCCCACATGTGCCTTTTCCACAGGAAGAGAGGGAGACAGTCACCCCTCCCACCCAATCAACCAGCCTTAACTGCATGAGGGGGGTGGGACTAAGGGGAGACACCTTGAAAGCAAGAGAGGAGGGCGCTTTGCCATCTTGGACTGACTGGGGAGCTAGTGGCCATAGATCTGGAAGGCACAGCAGAGATACAGTGAAAAAAGCCCACACGTGCCTTTACCTTTGTAAGTAACTCCTCCCTGACATCCTGTGCTCAGGAAGTCCAAATAAAGTATCTTTTTTCCCTAAACTGTCGTTTGGAGGAACGTTGTGGCAGTTGGTATGGACGGTGGGAGGAGAAAGCCAAGAGCATGTCGGCCTCCCAGAGGTAAATTCTGCTTAGGTTGGTTCTGGTCAGAGTGTTTTCTCACAGGAATAGAAAGAGAATTAGGATTCTGTCCTGGAATCTGCTTATACGGTAAATCACAGCTCTTGACTTATGCTATGCATATTGAGCCATCGGTGCAGCCCTAGAATGAAGCCATCTTGATTTTGAGGCATGATCTTTTTGATATGGTCTTGAATTTGGTTTGAAAGCATTTTATTGAGAATTTTTACATCTGTGCTGACCAGGAAGATTGTTCTGTAGTTTTCTTTTGTCTGTTGTGTCTTTATCTGG
>NW_008352989.1:0-332 GCF_000622305.1 Nannospalax galili | reverse complement strand
CGCAGGGATCTTGGAGCGCCAGCTGCTGGGCATGGCGCCGGTCTCCTGCGCGCACCTGGAGGTGCGGTGGGTCCTGCACCGCGTCGCTGAGGGTCTCTGCTACCGGGGCTGGCCCGGTCGGGTTCCGTCCCAATTTCCACCGTGCACTCTCTCTCTAAGTTCGGGACCCGTCACCTGCCGGGTCACGAGGGGAGGTGCAGGACGGTGAAAGCTGGATTTCTGTGAGTCGTGGCTTACGAAAAGACAGCTCTCTCCGGGAAGGCTGGATCGTAGGCAGTAAAACACAGAACTCGGCTCAGTCAGTGGTACAGCCCCTTTATTCAGTGACTTAG
>NW_008352988.1:0-3026 GCF_000622305.1 Nannospalax galili | reverse complement strand
ATTTTAAAATATTTAGATATTCTTCCCTATTTGAAAACCACCTTACTACCCCCAACAAATACTGTACTAATATATAGAGAGATATAGATATAGATATATAGATATGAAAAAACAGTTGTCTGGACACTACAGGGTATTTTCATGTATGAACTGACCACACTTACAATAGCATGTACAAAACCTGTGCAAACTGAAGCCAGACAGGGGCCCAACATGCATAGGGAGGTGGCAGAAGCTTCATCCTAAGCTGAGGGGATACTGTAAATGGTTAGCTGTTTGGAACTTATATAATAGTATATACACTTCTCTGCTGAGAGCTGAGAGATGCACTCACATATGGGTAAAACAATAACTCATTATAAGCCAGTTTAATACGATGTCTCTTTAGCAGAATGACACTAATAGTTTCTCCTCTATGGCCTGTGACTGGTCTAACCAGAGCTTCTTAGACCTGATAACAGTGTCAGTTATGGCTTCCCTTCTGTGAAACTGACCTGATGTCTAATAAGAATGTGATTGGTTATTCCCATAATATTCATGCCATTATTGCACCACTATTGTATGTTTTGCCAAACCAGTTCTTACTATAGCTTGAAGGATTCATGCCTTGGTGAAGTTAATGATTACCTTTCTTTCTTTACAAGTAACACACATAGCAACTTCTAGCACTACAAAAGCTATTTGGGAGTCTTTTGTTCTTTTTTTTCCTCTCCCAATCAACTCCTTGACAAGCATCAGAAGGAGATGTGACTATAGTTGCCGTTTTGTATATAATAGAAATTTATCTCAAAGTCATGGAGGCCAAGGAGTCCAGGGTCAGGATGTCAGAAGACAGGCTTAGTGTGGTGAGGCTGTTCTTTGCCTGTACATGCTGACTTATTGTGACTTTACTCAATGGAAGGAGTGAGGAGCTCCCTATCTTCTTTTTTTAAAGTAAACTTAAAAATGTATTTATTTATTTACTTATGTGTATGATAGTATGTGAAGGCAGGTGCATACACACCATGGTCCATGTGTGCAGATTCAGAGGACAACTTTATGGAGTTGGTGCTTGCCTTCCACCTTGGTGCCATAAGAATACTGCTGTTTCTGCTGTGTGGCACTGCAGGCTAAGGGTTCCGGGAACCAAATTTGGGGTGTCAGGTTGAATTTAGGTCATCAGGTTTGCATGTATAGTGCTTGTTGAGGCTTTCCTTCCTCTTTCATAAGGTCCCTAAACCCCATTCTTGAGGGATGGCCTTGTCATGTCCTTGACTCCTAATGGCCCTTTCTCTTACCATCATCACAATGACAATTGTAAACTGTTTTTGATTTTACAGGATCTCATGGTTAAGAGACTAGATTTTCCTTTTTTAATTTAAAATATTTTGTTATTTTCTTTCATGTGCATGAGTGTATTGCCTGCATGTATGTAAGTGCACTCCTGTTGTGCAAAGGTCAGATGAGGGCACCAGATTCCCTGAAACTGGAGTTAAGGATGGTTTTTTGCTACCATGTGGGTGCTGGGAACCAAACCCAGGTCCTTTGGAAGAGCAGCCAGTGCTCTTAACTGCTGAACTGCCTCTCCAGCCCCAAGAGACTGAATTTTTAGAAGAGGCATTGAACTTTTAAAGTGTTGAAAAATTTAAAGCCTGTGGAACTTAAAAGTTGTATAAAATTTTCTAGTTCTATCCATTTACCTGCAAATTTCATAATTTCATCTTCTTTACTGCCTAATAGAACTCCATTGTGAAAATGTACCACATTTTTATTAACCATTTGTCAGTTGAGGAACACTTAGGTTTCTTCCATCTCTTAGCTATTGTGAAAAGAGCAGTAACTAACATGGTTGTACAAATGTATCTATGATAGGATGAGTCCTTTGGGTATATGCCAAGGAGTATTTCATTATTTCATCTTTCTTTACTGCCTAATAGAACTCCATTGTGAAAATGTACCACATTTTTATTAACCATTTGTCAGTTGAGGAACACTTAGGTTTCTTCCATCTCTTAGCTATTGTGAAAAGAGCAGTAACTAACATGGTTGTACAAATGTATCTATGATAGGATGAGTCCTTTGGGTATATGCCAAGGAGTGGTATAACTGATCATATGGTATGTTCCTTTTTAGTTTTTTATGAGTTTTCCACATTATTTTAAATAGGGTTGAATGAGTTTTCAATTCTATCAGCAATGAATGAGTGCTCCCCTTTCTCCACATCCTCGCCAGCATTTGGTATCATTTGTTCTCTTGATCCTAGCCAGTCTGACTGGGGTAAAGGTGAAACCTTAAGGTGGTTTTAATCTGCATTTCCCTAATTATTAACAATGTTGAATGCTTTAAAGGTATTTCTTAATCATCTTTATTTCTTCCTTTGAAAACTCTCTGTTTAGATATTTAGTCCATCTTATCATTGGGTCATTTGCTTTCTTGCTTCTTTGTTTTGAGTTCTTTATATATTCTGGAAGTTGAACCTCTGTTAGATGTGTCACTGGTGAAGATTTTTTCCCACTCAGTGGGTTTTCTCTTCACTATCTTGGTTTTTTTTTTTTCTTTCTTTCTTTTTCCTGTACAGAAGCTTTTTAGTTTAATTAGGTCCCACTTGTTGATTGTTGACCTTAATTCCTGAACAACTGCTGTTTGATTTAGAAAATCCTTTCCTACACTTAAATCTTGTAAGTTTCTGCCAATATTTTCTTTTAATATTTACCGGGTTTCCAATTTCACATTGAAGTCTTTGACCCATTTGGAGTCAAGATGAAAGATTTGTGCAAGATGAAAGATAAGGATCTAGTTCCATTCTTCAACAGATGGAGATACAGTTTTGCCGGAGCCATTTGTTGAAGATGCTGTCTTTCTTCCATTGTGTGTTCTTGGCACATTTATCAAATATCAGGTGGCTGAAATTGTGTGTACTCAGGTTTGGGTCTTCAATAATGTTTGATTGAAGTATGTTTCTGTTTTTGTGCCAGTAGCATGCTGGTTTTATGGCAATATCTCTGTAGTATACTTTGAGATCTGGTATAGTAATCCCCCCAGCGTTG
>NW_008352987.1:479-705 GCF_000622305.1 Nannospalax galili | reverse complement strand
GGCCATTAGTGTTAGTTATTCCCCCCTTAATACCTTTTATACCCTGCCCTAACATTCCCCACCCTATTTAACTCTTCATATTTCATTGCTCCCCTTTCCCCATTTATAAAACTTTATTCTCTGTCTCCTTCCAAGAAGCCTCCACCCATGGACCCTTACTAGTTTCCTGACCTCTATGGATTTTCCAATTGAAACACACCTATCTAAAGATTCAAAGCTAGGATCC
>NW_008352987.1:0-232 GCF_000622305.1 Nannospalax galili | reverse complement strand
CAATGAGCAAAGAAGAGTAGATATCTCTGTAGTGGAATATGGAGTGGTTTGGCTGAATCATGTGGTAGATCTATTTCTACCTTTCTGAGGAATCTTGGCACAGATTTCCATAGTAGCTGCAACGTTCTGCACTCCCACCAGCAGTGAAGAAATGTTCCCCCTTCCCAAGAACTTGCAAGCATTTTTTGTTTGGTTTTTGGGACTTAGCCATTCTGACTTGGTAAAGATAAAA
>NW_008352986.1:0-360 GCF_000622305.1 Nannospalax galili | reverse complement strand
GCTAAGAAAAGGTTATAAGATTGAATTAATATGGCATAATAATCAAAATCATGAAATCTAACACTGATTCAATTCTATCATCTAATTGACAGTCTCCTTTCAAGCTTAGGCAATTATCCAAGTAATGTCCTGCATAGCTAATGTTTCTTGGCCCAGGATTCAGTTCATGACCACGCATCACATTTAGTTCTCATAGGACTTTGATCTTCTCTAACCCGTAATAGCTCCTCCGCATTTTGATTTATTAGTTTTGGCATTATCAAGTAATATGCCTAATTGATTTCTAGATTGCCTATAAATAGGAATTTGCCTGATGCTTCTTCATAATTACATTTAGGATGTGTAATTTCTGCAGTGATA
>NW_008352985.1:0-447 GCF_000622305.1 Nannospalax galili | reverse complement strand
CATCTCTCCAGCCCCTGGTATGTTTATTCTTTGAGACAAAGTCTCATTCAGTAGTTCAAGCTGGGCTTGAACTGAAGCTCCTCCTGCCTCTGCCTCCCAGTGCTGTGATTGTAGATGTGTGCCACCACATCTGGCTTTATGTATTCTCCTGCATATAAAATAGATAGTAAGAAATGGCAGACTATTTGAAATCAAAAGTCAAAGCACAATCTTGTTCTAGGGACGCTTTGGATAACAATCAAAGTCTTTACAGACCATCCTCCGCCTTTAACTTTGCCCCAGAATTTTCTTGCCACCTTCATTCACTTCAGTTACTCCCCCCGCTTTTCTGTCCCAGACAAGCAAAGTGTGTTCTAGTCCTGTCACATGGCCTGCTAAAGCTAACTCCCGGGTGTTTGTTTGTCCATTGTCGAGATACCTCACTGCTTTCCTACCAACCAAACCCTC
>NW_008352984.1:0-451 GCF_000622305.1 Nannospalax galili | reverse complement strand
TGATGGCCCAGGCCCTAATCCCAGGTATTTGAGAGGCTGAGGCAGGAGGATTGTAAGTTCAAGTGCTGCCTGGACCACGCAGTGAGTTTAAGGACAACCTGGGAAACCTATTAAGACCTTTTTTCAAAATAAAAAATAAAGGGATGGATTGTAGCTCAAGATCATGGATGTACTCCCCGGCATGCACACACTTACATACTTACAAATACTGGTAAAATATATTTAGGTTTCCACATACCGCTCACCCTCAAACACCTCATCTATGAGGCTCCCATGGAAGAAGATAACAATCAATGATCTGTGACCCTGGATGAGTTTTTCCAGCGTATACAAATGTGTGTTTCATTTTGTCTCTCCCTTTCCAGGTGAACTTCTGAGTTCTCATGCCCTCCACTACATTACAGGCCCTGGACACCCTGTATCTATGATAAGGACTTGGTTTAAACAGTAA
>NW_008352983.1:0-240 GCF_000622305.1 Nannospalax galili | reverse complement strand
TAAGATGCCTTCCTCAATCACTCTACACTTGACATTTTTAAAAGTTTTTTTCAATTTTTATTTTATATATATATTGGGCTTTTTAAGACAGGGTCTCGCTGTAGCCCCAGCTGACCTGGAACTCACTATGAAGACCAGGCTGGCCTTGAACTCACAGAGTTCACCTCTGCCTCCCGAGTGCTGGGATTTAAGGTGTGCACCACCCCGCCTGGCCCAATTTTTATTATATTTTTATTGATT
>NW_008352982.1:0-564 GCF_000622305.1 Nannospalax galili | reverse complement strand
AGACAGCTTATCCCGGAATAGGACTCCTGCACCTCTCAACTTTGGCCTCCCAGCTCCGGGATAATTATACAAGACAGACTGAAAGGGTCTAAGAGCGAGAGTCTAAGATGACTACATGGAAACAGTTTTCCAGACAGCTGGGCAGCTACACATAAGATCTCACAGCAGTGGTGACAGCATGCTCAAGTCCCGTGTAAGCTTAAACCAGATAAAATCCCAGCATAGAAGTGAGGAAGTGGAGAGGAAACCCCAACCCTAGCTGAGGAAGTATTAGAACTGTTAGCTGGTAGAAGAGTCAGTCTTTATGAAGTAGTGACTCTGGGTAGGTAAACCAGCCTTCAGTGCACGGACAATTGGGGACACACGTTTGACTCAATACACCCTTAAACTATGAAGACACATATATACTGGAGTGTATGAAATCAAGCACGGAGATGTAAGGCGGAGGTGCACATAGGTGAGGGCGTACAAATATGATCAAAACATACTGCATGGAATTTGTAAAAATTCCACTAAAAACCTTTTATTGATGACATATAATTAAAGTACATCACTGCCTTAAAA
>NW_008352981.1:0-687 GCF_000622305.1 Nannospalax galili | reverse complement strand
TCTGTTTCCAAGAACTTTATAACTGATGTATACAGTCATACATGTTTGAAAGAAAAAAAACAGAGTTTTATAAAAAAGAATGGGATTCTAGTTGGATATAATGACTCATGCCTATAATCCCAAAATTTGGAGGATGAGACAAGAGGTTTGCCTTGAGTTCAAAACCAGCCTGGGCTAGGTCATGAGTTCTATCCTGGGATATGGAGTGAGACTGTCTAAAAAAACAAAAATAGAAACAAACCCCCCAAACAACAAAAAGATTTGGGATCTACCACGCAACATTTGTGCAAACTGTTGCTTTAAGAAATAACAATGATGCATGGAATGCAGAACTCTGTAAAAGCTGTTATCTCCACTATTTTAGTGATTATTCTTGTTGGTCTTTTGTTCAACTGAAATTTCTCCCATCCTCTGCCACAATAGCTTTCTGATTTTATACCATTTTTTGTCACCCTTACATGTCTCTTATTAACTGCTTTTAATGAAGATGTTTACTGAAGTCAGCAATATACTTTGCTTTATCATGTATTGCATTTGTGAAATGTGTCTTCATGTTGGCTGAAATGTGATGTGAATTTAATGCATATTAAAGTGTGGCTTTACAAGAACGTAATAATTCAGTTTTGAAAATAAAGCCTACTATTACACAAGAATAATATTTGTCAGTGCTTTGAGAAGGAATTTCCT
>NW_008352980.1:0-296 GCF_000622305.1 Nannospalax galili | reverse complement strand
TTCGGGTTCGGGTTCGGATTAGGTTTAGGGTTCAGGTTAGGGTTAGGGTTCAGGTTCACGTATGGCTTAGGGTTAGGGTTAGGGTTAGGGTTAAGTTTAGTGTTCGGGATCGGGTTCGGGTTCCGGTTAGGGTTACGGTTATGGTTATGGTTATGGTTCGGGTTCGGGTCCGGGTTAGGGTTAGGGTTAGGGGTAGGGTTCGCTTTCCTGTATGGGTAAGGGTGAGGGTTAGGTTTCGGGATCGATTTCGGGTTCGGGTTCGGGTTAGGGTTAGGGTTAGGGTTAGTGTTAGGGTT
>NW_008352979.1:5049-5405 GCF_000622305.1 Nannospalax galili | reverse complement strand
AGAATGATGTTGACCAACAAGGTGGCCACTAGTCACATGAGATTATACAGATTTCAGTTAAATGAGGTAAGGAATATTAAGAATTCACTCCTTAAATTGTACTATTTACATTCCTAGTGTGCATGAGCCACATGTATGGTGACTGTAATGCTTGTGCAGAAAGAACCTTTCCCTCTACAAGAACGTTCTTTAAAGAGGGTCTTCCTTGAAAAATCAGGATTATACAACTAAATTGCTATTATAATCTGAAAACTGAGGAAAATTGCAGAAATAACACTTGTGCTTTTTTGCCTAGACACATATTCAAACATAAAGAAATTATATTTATTGTTTATGATATGTATTATTTTTTAAAT
>NW_008352979.1:0-750 GCF_000622305.1 Nannospalax galili | reverse complement strand
CTTATATTGAATTTTCACTTAATCCTAAAATAGCAGTGTGTTGTCAAACAATAGAAATAACAGAATAACCGAAGCTTGTCAAGAGCATCTAGGAGGTTGATTAAACCTAGAAATGGTTCTGTGTGAAATTGACTGTGAACTAGAATTTATGAACCCATTATGCTTTGCAGATACAACTTATATAGATTACGCCCTCAAGAAAAATGTAAGAATAATAGAGATATGCCACCCAAACCTATATGTTTATGTGTTGCTGTCATAAAAAATATAAGGTTAAATAGAAACAAGTGTGCATCTCTATGTTTTAGCGTATCAAACTCCCTGCATGATTTTCTTGCTGTAAAATTGTTTATTTAAAATTATTCCAAGACAGTGGATGAAATGGCCACTGGCAAGTCATAAGTAATTGTCTGCAAGACACTTTCCATTTACAAATAAAATGCCGATCTTTCTATTGTGAAATGAGTAATCCTGGAAACAAATTGCTTGATATGTTTCAAGATGGAAAATAATGTGAGAACATCATATTTTAAACCCATTAGTTTCAGATTTTATTACTTTACCAAAAGCTACTGACAAAAATTTTCAGGGGAAAAATGTTTCACTGAATTCCAGTGGAAAAGGAAGTGTAATATATATTGTTTCATAAAAATGACTTTGTTATTTAGAGTTAATATGGCCTTTATCATTTATACAACATGGCACATCTGGAAGGACTATAAACACTTCCTAGACTACTGTTGGCTCCCC
>NW_008352978.1:0-245 GCF_000622305.1 Nannospalax galili | reverse complement strand
TGTATAATTGATGCACAAGAAGAGCACGTTCTAACAATACGCTTAAGCTGTATGAGAGGAATGTGGGGAAACCTGAGATGAAGCCCTTGTCAATTAATATGAGTGGCATGGTGGAGGTTTTGGGCATCTGTTATGCTGGCAGGGAAAGTTCCAGCAGTGGCTGGAATGGCACTGCTATGGCATGTCTGCTATGGCGGCATTTCCTTCAGTAAGAGGTCCTGGGAGAGAGGAGTGGGACCTGATAT
>NW_008352977.1:0-865 GCF_000622305.1 Nannospalax galili | reverse complement strand
AGAAAGAGACCAAAAAACTAAACACCAAGAAAAGAAACAGCTTGGTTAAAACTGTAACAAGGAACTGAACAATGATTTCTCAGAAGATGAAATGGAAATGGCAAAGAAATGTTTTAAAATTTTCCACATTTTAGTCATTAGGTAAATGCAAATGAAAATTCATCTTAAATTTCATCTCATCAGAGTCTAAATAACTAAGACCCCCAAAATAAATACTCTCGAATGTTGTTGAAGATGTGGGGAAAGAATATATATTCACTGCTGGTAGGCATACACACTGGTATAGCCATTATAGAAATCAGTGTGGAGTTTCTTCAAAAAGCTAAAAATATATCTCCAACATGATTCAGTCATACCCCTCTTGGGCATATACTCAAAAAACTCTCTATCATACTAAAGCGACACTTGTTCCTCAACTTTCTTTGATGCTCTATTGACAATAGCCAGGAAATGGCAGAAAATTAAATGCCTGTCAAATGAAAATGGATAATGAATGTGTGGTACATTTTCACAATGAAATATTACTTAGATGTCAAGGAAAAAATATTAAATTCATAAATGAATGAAACTGGAAGCAAACATCATGTGTGAGATCATTGAGACCCAGAAATATCACACATCCTGTCTCATACGTGTGTGCTACCTCTTTAGATGTGTATGTTTCAATTAGGAAATCCATAGAATTCAGTATAAGAGGAAAAAGTCATGGGGAGGGGTAGAGAGACTACAGTGATATAATGGGAAAATGGAATAATGTAATGTGAAAGTTAAATGAGGGAGTATTGGGAATTCAGGGCAGAGGAGAGACGATGGGGATGGACAGTTAACAAAATCTTCCTCAAAAATTCATATCAAAATCTGTACT
>NW_008352976.1:0-235 GCF_000622305.1 Nannospalax galili | reverse complement strand
GTTGGCAACTAATTGATGCTAGGTGAGGATGAGCTGACCATCCCAAAACAACTCCAGACAGGCTGACTAGACTCACAAGATGGACTTGCACTAAGTAATGGTTATGGCCACTGATAACATGGTGGATGGTAACAGGGATGACAGAGTATATGGGCTCCTGGGGGATGGCTATGGGAGGGTGCACTTTGGGATGTGGAATAAAGATGAATAAGATTGTTTGGGATGTTCTGTATGA
>NW_008352975.1:0-471 GCF_000622305.1 Nannospalax galili | reverse complement strand
TGGGCTTGTTGATGGTTGTGCTCATTCATTAAAGGAGAGCCAAGCAGGGTCGTTGTACCCTCACTGGAGTATCCAACTACCCTTCCCAGAAAAATGAATATAATTTGGGCCTAATCACACATCGTCTCCTGGGTTTGGGGAGGGCTAAAATGTACAATCTTGGGAAGGCTAGGAAGAGAAAGCTTGACGCATGCTGTGTAAAGGCTTTCCAGTGTACATACCCTCAGATCATACATACACCTCAGCAACCCCTCAGTTACCTCGGTAAGTAAGCGCAGTAAAATCATTGGTTCCCCAGTAAAACTTAAACATTGGCTTGACACTAGAACCTTAAAAGGAAATAAGCATTGCTTAGTATCCCCAAGAAAAGAATTCTACAACAGATGGAAATTTTTATTTGTTAATGCTATTATGTCTCAAAGTTATTAAAAAAGAAAATGAGAATGTAAAAGATGTTAAAAGGATATGGGA
>NW_008352974.1:0-235 GCF_000622305.1 Nannospalax galili | reverse complement strand
TTCATGGAGGAGGGAGATTCTATATGAGTTTTGAAAGCCAGAGAACCAACCAACCTACCTTCCTTCCTTCCTTCCCTCCCTCCGTCCCTTCATTCATTTATACCACACCTAATAATGGCAACAACCTTTTTCTATGAGTATCCTCTAAGGCAATGTTCTAAAATTTTTAGATAGGAAGCTCATTTAATGCTCATGGCATCTTTGGGTATTGTCTAGATAAGATGACTACTAAGGC
>NW_008352973.1:0-765 GCF_000622305.1 Nannospalax galili | reverse complement strand
AACCCTACAGTTAACTCTAACAGTAGCCCTAGCCATAACCCTAACCCTATTTCTAACCCTAACATACCCTTAACCTTAAACATAGCCCTAGTCATAACCCGAACCCTAAGTCTAGCACTAAACCACCCTAACTGCAATTCTAAACCTAAACATACACCTCACCCTAAACCTAACCATGACCCTAGCCCTAACAACAACCTTAACCCTTACTCTATCCCAACCCTAACCTTAAACATAACCCTAGACCTACTGTTATCCTTAGGCTTTTCTCTAACCCTAAACATAATCCTAACCCTAAACAAAATCCTCACCCTAACTCTACACCTAAGCCTAACCCTAATCCTAACAAAAACATAAACCTAGATTCAACCCTAAACCTAACCCTAACCAAAACTGAAATTTAACTCTAACCCTAAAACAAACTTTAAACTTGCCCTAACACTGAACCTAAGCATAACCCTAAAACTAGCCCTAGCTCTAACCCTAAGCCCTCCCTAAACTTAACCCTAACAATTACTCTAAACGAAAACCTAACCCTAAACATAACCCTAGGCCTATCTCCTACCATAAACCTAGCACTAACATAAATCTTAACCTGAACTTAAACTTAACCCTACATGTAAACCTTGCCCTAACCTAACCCAGAGTCTAAACTTAATACTAACGCCAAACAAAATCCTAGGCCCAAACTAAACCCTAATCTTGATGCAAACACTACAACTAAACCTAACCCTAAACCTAGCCCTAACCCTAAATGTAAACCTA
>NW_008352972.1:0-596 GCF_000622305.1 Nannospalax galili | reverse complement strand
CAGGAGTTTATGAGTAGTCCCTGGTTTCTGCTGATACCAAGCTAACAAATTACTAATGCCATGACTAGCACGGCAAGTGATGATGACTCTGTCTCCCAAAGATGCAGACAAGGAGGATGGAGATTGAGTCATCTGGGTGTCACATCTTATACCTGAGATTGAAAAAATAAGACACATATATAGTATTAATTACATTGCAAATTACATCCCCGAAAAGCCATACATCACTGGTAGTTCCTGAACTAAAAACTTAAATAGAAATACCTCCACATCTCCTTACCTGGAAACCAGAAGAGCAGAAGGCCTAGGAGCTGAGCAGGACCCCTCATGTCCATGTTGTATCTTGACTAGGAATGACAACTTCTCAGGGTATGAACACCCTATTAAGAAGTTCTTAAACCAGTGGACCATGACTGAGCACATGCAAATGATTTAGGTTTCAAAAAGGTTGTATAAAGCAGCTGGAGTGGTTGGGCCAATATGAGTCTCAGCACAAGCCCAGGAGTCCCCAGATGTTCAAGAAGATTAAAAAAAAAATCCCTAGATTTGTCTACAGAGAACATGCACTTCTCCATGGGCCAAGATAATGTCTGTAT
>NW_008352971.1:0-354 GCF_000622305.1 Nannospalax galili | reverse complement strand
CAACAGCTCCCAGGCTAGGGCCTGTATACTGCCCATTTCCCTTGATCCACGCTGGGTCCTTGTCTCATTGAGTTAACATGTCTTGTGCACAATGCCTCCCACTGATGCATGTTCATATAAGCAAATTGCGATGATTCCTGAGCTGTGGGTGGGTGAGTTTTAATAACGGGGTCCTATCCAGAGACACACACTCTGTAGTCTCTTATTGTCTGAAACTTAGCCAGTTGTGGAATTCTGTGTACGTCACACTTTGTTGTGTAAGAAAGATTCACTGGTGAGATCTGAGGGATGCACTAGTATTCACGCCACTCCTTGTTCCATAAGTCATAGGTGTAGATGTGTCACTTAGGGCTG
>NW_008352970.1:0-940 GCF_000622305.1 Nannospalax galili | reverse complement strand
GGATTTTGTATATATCTAGTTCCACAGATTAAGTTAAAACTTACCCTAAAACATCATTTAGGAAATACACCTATAAATTCATCTTATTGCTAAAAATGAAAGCGTTGCCAAGTAGTATTTGGAATATCTCAGTGAGTATGTCAGCGTTTGCAGAAAGACCATGAAGCTAGATGTAACTTAATGATGGAGCCTAGGGCATTAACCACGGTTTCAAGAAGAACAGAACCAACAGGTTGGATACATATGACAAATGGATTTATTAGATTGGGTTGTATGATAGGAGTTAGGTAGTTCAGCATGGTTGTCTGCAGGATGGAGAGACTGAGGACCAGGTGTTCAGTTCGCAAAGCATTCCCACGCTGGCCCTGAAGGTCTGTGGGGTTTTAAGAGAGTCCCTACTGAAAGGCTGAAGAAGCTATGTTCCAGTGGCAGCAGCTGTGGCCACAGTAGCTGCACAGGACTAATGTGAAGGCGGCAGGCAGAGGCAGCACTCTTCCTTTGGTTTTGTTTTTTTTTCTGTCAAAACACAGTTTCATACAGAAAAATTCATTCCAAGGCAATTGACATTGAGACGTTTTCACATGCATTTCCACTCTCTATATGCATGACTATCACTGGTCACAGTCGCCCACCTTCTGAGCTCCTTGGCATCTGAGCATGAATACAAACTCGTCCGATAGACCGCCTTCCTATCCCAGTAGAGCCTCCATACTCTGCCATCCCTGCCATGTCCACTGTGCTGTCAGCACTCCCATCCATTCCCCCCATCTGCCTTTCTGGTAAATCTAGTCAGCCAAGGTCCCTGTTCCCTGAGGACCAGCTGTTCCTCATCTATGGCAATCCAGTGTCAGTATTCTTTGGATAGAATTGGGGTCTACTGTTCATTTTCCCAGTAGTATGTTGGGTTACTGTCTGGAAGAGGCTTTATCCATCCTGGCCA
>NW_008352969.1:0-407 GCF_000622305.1 Nannospalax galili | reverse complement strand
GTTGAATTTTGTCAAAGGCCTTCTCTGCATCTATTGATATGACCATGTGATGCTTGTCTTTAAGCCCATTTATACGATTTATGACATTTATTGACTTACATATTTTGAACCATCCCTGCATCTGTGGGATAAAGTTGACTTGATCATGGTGGATAATCTTTTTGATGTGTGCCTGTATGCAGTCTGCAAGTATCTTCTTGAGAACTTTTGCGTCTATGTTCATTAAGGATGTGTTTAACTGGGCTAGCAGTCTGTCAATCTTGTTTAATTTTTCAAAGAACCAGCTCTTGAATACATTGATTCTTTGTATTGTTTTCTTTGTTTTGATTTTATTCATTTCTGCCCCTATTTTGTTATTTCTTGTCTGCTGGGTTTGAGTTTCATTTGTTGTTGTGTTTCAAGTGTCT
>NW_008352968.1:0-270 GCF_000622305.1 Nannospalax galili | reverse complement strand
GTCAGTTCTCTGAGTGACAGCACATTCACCACACACACAACTTGAGTTTTTTGTCAGCAAAAATTCTATGTGGCATTTTGACTTTTGAGAAGTCACTTCTAATTTACATAGTTGGGAGTATTTCATAAACCTCAACTAGCATGCAACATTTGATGGCAGTTACGTTGGGAAACTCTGGGTCCCACACCCTGCAAACATGCCCAAATGTGATGCTTTGGCAGAGATGTTTGCATTTTCACCTCTGGCGTATCATCTGCAAAGAGTTATTTA
>NW_008352967.1:614-778 GCF_000622305.1 Nannospalax galili | reverse complement strand
GTCCAAAAGAGAATCCTAATCATATCCCTAAATGTAACCCTCATCATAACCCTAAATCTAATTCTGAAGCTAACCCTAACCCTAATATTAACCTTTGACTTACTACTAATTATGATGCTAGGGTTAACTATAATCCTAAACCTGACCACATACCTAATCTTAAA
>NW_008352967.1:0-571 GCF_000622305.1 Nannospalax galili | reverse complement strand
TGTAATATTAACCTTGAATTAACAATAACTATGACCCTAGGGTTAGCAATAAACCTAAACCTGGCTATGTCCCTAACCCTAACACTAACCTCAATGCTAAAACTAATCCTAGTCCTAACCCAAACCGTAATATTAACCTTTGACCTAAACTGACATAACCCAATGGCTGGCCATAAACCTAACCCTAAGCCTGTTCCTCATCCCAATATTAACTTTATGCTTCTCTGAGATTTAACCCTAAACCTAACCACAAACCTATCCCTAAATCTGATCTTAAACCAGTCCCTAGCACTAAATATAACCCTAGCCATATCCCTAAACCTAACCCTAATCATAACTATAAAATTAATTTTAGAGCTAAACCCTAACTTACCCTTTAACTTACTAATTATAATGCTAAGGTTAGCTATAAACCTAAACCTGACCATATACCTAACCTTAACCTTAATTGTAACCCTAAACCTTCCTGGAGATCTAACCCTAACTAATATTAACCTTCATTTAACACTAACCATGACCGTAGGGTTAGAAATAGACTAAACGTGACTCTGTCCCTAACCCTAAACTTCAT
>NW_008352966.1:0-263 GCF_000622305.1 Nannospalax galili | reverse complement strand
GATACAACAACAAACTCATACCAGCTTTAACCACCTGTTATTTTCCTTTCCCCCAAGTGTGTATAAATGTCTGTTGACCACCGAGGACTTTGTCTAGATGCATGAGTGGGAGACCCCCCGCTGCCTGACCAGACCCTGACTCTAGCCTTCCCTTCCCCATGTCGACCTTGACCAGGAGGTAGTAGCCATGATGTGAAAACGCTGCCCCCTGTCCTATAACACGAAAGGCTGGAATGTTAGAGTCCAGGTCTGCAGACGACCCT
>NW_008352965.1:650-1415 GCF_000622305.1 Nannospalax galili | reverse complement strand
GCATATGCATTCCTTATACAGGTTGAACATTTGGCACTTTCACATGTAAGTCCCATATACATAAAGAATAATGCTCTAAGCAACATTAATTACCACAAGTTTGTCTTTTAAGAAATGCATTTCTTAACACAACATGGGCATAGAAAAGAAACAACAAACTCTATATTTGAAAACAGTTACTTTAAAAAAATATTTTTATGGAGCTGGAGAGATGGCTCAGCTGTTAAGAACACTGATTGTTCTTGCAGAAGACCTGAGTTCGAATCCTAGCACCCACATGGCAGTTAACAACTGTCGGTAACTCCAGTTCCACGGGATCCAAGAGCCTCTTCTGCCCTCTGCAGGCATTTCATGACACAGGTACACTTGCCTACATGCAGGCATAACACTCATACACATAAAAATAAAAACAATAAATAAAATAATAAAAACATTCTTTTCTTACCATGTATTGTGACACACACCTTCAGTTCCAACACCCTGGAGGCAGAGACAGGCAAATCTCTACGAGTTAAAGGACAGCCTGGTCTATATAGAAAGTTCAGGACAGCTGGGGCTACAGGGAGACCCTGTTTGTAAAAGACCAAAAAAAATTTTTGTTTTCTTTTACTATTCTTTAAAATTTTTATTTATTATTTTTATTTTATGTGTATGAGTGTATTGTCTGCATGCAGGTAAGGGCACCCATGTCGTGCAATGTCTGCGGAGGACAGAAGAGATTGTCAGATCCCCTGGAACTGGAGTTACAGACAGTTGTTAGCTGCC
>NW_008352965.1:0-166 GCF_000622305.1 Nannospalax galili | reverse complement strand
AGTTACACACAGGCAGACAATACATGCATACACATAAAAATAATGGAATACATGTTAAAAGCTATCTTCAGCGGCAAATATATGTGTGTGCATATATATGCACTTGTATATATTAAAATGTATAAAAGGTATAGCTCTGCATTTGAATAATTCTTCACAAATTACA
>NW_008352964.1:0-772 GCF_000622305.1 Nannospalax galili | reverse complement strand
GAACAGTATTCTATAAATGTGTTTATAATAGCGAAAACGAATGAACAGAAGAATTTTCAGTTAAAAACCGTTTGCTTCGAATTATATGAAAATGAGTATTGGGATGAGTGTCAGTTTCTTTGCTTTAGAAAGATATGTCTCGGTTGTGTATCTAAGTGATTGCTTTCTGTAGAAAGAACAGTTGTTCTAACAATCTGATTTTTATAGTGAAAAATATTGAACAGAAGCATTTTGTGTTAAAACCCTTTTCCTACGAATTGCATTCAAAATAGTACTGCCATGAGTGTCAGTGTCTTTGCTTTAGAAAAACATGTCTCGGTTGTGTCTCTAAGTGCTTGCTTTATGTAGAAAGAACAGTAGTAATAGCAATGTGTTTATAATAGTCAAAACGGATGAACAGAAGCATTTTGTTTTAAAACTCGTTTCCTACGAATTGTAGTTTAAAGGGTATTTCCATGAGTGCCAGTCTCTTTGCTTTAGAAAAACATGTCTCGGTTGTGTATCTAAGTGCTTGCTTTTGGTAGAAAGAACAGTAGTTCTAACAATGTGTTTATAATAGTGAAAACGTATGAACAGAAGCATTTTGTTTTAAAACTCGTTTCCTACGAATTGTATGAAAAAGACTATTGCCGTGAGTGTCAGTCTCTTTGCTTTAGAAAAATATGTGTCGTTTGTGTATCTAAGTGCTTGCTTTCCGTATAAAGAACAGTAGTTCCAACAATGTCTTCATAATAGTGAAAAAGAATGAACAGAAGCATTTTGTGTTAAAACC
>NW_008352963.1:0-656 GCF_000622305.1 Nannospalax galili | reverse complement strand
CAGATGGGACTTTTGCAATCCTGATGTCCAGGGGCACTGTCCAGGGGCAGGACAACTTGTGTTTCCCTTATAGTGTGTCCGTCATACTATTGGGGCGTCCTCCTCTCCACTTTTTCATCCCTCAGTTTGGGAGACTTTGAAGCCCAGAGGAAAAGGGCAGCTCCACCTTTAGCATCTCGTAGAGGTTCTAGAACCTATGAACAGTGCCATTGGTAGGGGCCAGGTCTGTACAGCACATAGCCCTTACAAGGAAATGCCAGATGCAAACAGTGGCAACCACTCTGCCTCATCTCTGCGTTTCTTACAGAACCATTGATATGATCAAAATGGGGCAAAGTTAATCTCACCCTCTTCCTTCCTTCTTGCCATTTACTGCTTTTCAGGTGCACCAACATACCTCACTGTGTGCTCTAACCCATGCACTCTAAACAGTCATTACTAGCCTCCTACAGAACTGCTGGGGAGGGCCGTGCATGCCTTTGCTTAGCTTCGGAACCCGCTGCACTCAGTGTGGACCGTGAGTGGCCAACACTTGTCCCATATCACTGAGCTCATTCTCTGCACATCTCTTCTACTACGTCAGTGGTTCTCAACTTTGGTGTGCATCAGGATGACCTGGAAGGCTTATTGAAGTGCACTACTGGATCAGACACCCA
>NW_008352962.1:0-219 GCF_000622305.1 Nannospalax galili | reverse complement strand
TCCAGCAGCAGAGACCCACAGAGACACAGAGAAGCCCGCGGGGCCAGACCCACCTTCTTCCAGGGTGCGCAGCTGAGACAAGGGGACCGGACCCACGCCACGACTCCCAGGCGTGCCCGCGCACACCACGCCAGGGTGCCCAGCGCATGTGCACCATATCTGGCGCCACAACGTGGGGCCCTCTGAACCTCGTGCCAGCTAGGAGCTGGTGCCCACGGA
>NW_008352961.1:0-377 GCF_000622305.1 Nannospalax galili | reverse complement strand
CAGAACATTAGCAGGATAGAAATTGACACAAATTACAAATATACTGAGAAATAAGGGAAACAGTCCCATTCATGATAGCCTCAAAGAAAATAAAATATCTTAAAATAAACTAACAGAAAATGTGAAAGGTGTATATAATAAAATGTTTAAGACATTGAAGATAGAAACTAAAGGTGATACCAGAAGATGGAAAATCTCCCACATTCCTGGATATGTAGAATCCATATTATGAAAATGGCCATCTTCGCAAAAACAATATATAGATTCAATGCAATTCCTAGCAAAATTCCAGCAAATTTCTTCATGGTAATTTAAAAAGAATCTCAAATTTCATATGAAACTATGAAAACCCCAGGATAATAAAAACAAACCTAAAT
>NW_008352960.1:0-653 GCF_000622305.1 Nannospalax galili | reverse complement strand
GTGGATACAAAGCTGAAGTTGTGTGGTTGAGAAATGGGGATGGATCTTAAAAGAGTTGGAGAGAAAGGTCATTATGATCAAAATATATGTAGTCTAAGAATAAAAAATATAAATAGACAAATAAAAATAAAAGTCAGTTGCCAAGGTTATCATAATATACAAAAACTGAATGTGGATCAGGTTCACAACACTCAAAACATATTTTTTAAGAATATCAATAAACAAAATTTCCTAAAATTTGACTGCTGTCTCACCAATGCTATGTGGTCTTTACTATATAATGAGTATATAATCAAATAATTCATGTGAACTCTTTGGAATAATACTTTCTGTGAAATATGTAAATATATAATCATATAGAAATTAATGCAAAATGTTAATAATGTCTGTAAAAATAAGATAACAAAAAATTCACTACTGATATTGTGAATTTACTTTTCTATAGAGTAATAAAGTTTTATAAAGCTTTAATAATAACTATTACATCACAGTGTTTTTAGGCACTCTTGCTAGATATATTTTAAGATTTCGAGTCAGTTTTTTTATCCTGATTACTCATGATGGATGAACACTATAGCTCATG
Organism: Nannospalax galili; assembly: GCF_000622305.1. Taxonomy (NCBI): domain Eukaryota; kingdom Metazoa; phylum Chordata; class Mammalia; order Rodentia; family Spalacidae; genus Nannospalax; species Nannospalax galili. The sequence goes on along the minus strand of NW_008352960.1, from coordinate 70 downwards.
AGAACATGAGATTCTGTGCGTGCCTCGGTTTCGAGAAGAAAGATGAAGATAAAAGATGATGTCTAAGTAC
>NW_008352959.1:0-393 GCF_000622305.1 Nannospalax galili | reverse complement strand
TGGTTTAGTAGAAGTTTGGTAGAGCCCCAGAAGGGCAGTGGTGAGAGAGAGAGGAAGAGAGAGAGGGGGGGAGGGAGAGAGAGAGATAGGGAGAGCTACTTAAAATTAATTTACATATTTTAATACCAGGAACCATGTTGTAGATTAAAGAGAGAATATTTGGGCCTGAAAAAAATATTTTGGTGTTAACAATTTTAGTTTGTATGAGATTTTACTTAAAAATTAGTATGACACCAAGCAAATTAATTTTAAGAAGCATAAATTTATGTTGACTGTATATACATATTTAGTTACATAGTCTTTGTTGAGAATGTGGTTGACTTATCATTTTTAAACTAAAATACCTTTGAAGCAGACAAACAAAATGAATACATCTTAAAACACCATGAAAGT
>NW_008352958.1:367-751 GCF_000622305.1 Nannospalax galili | reverse complement strand
GAACTCAAAAAACAGAGAATCAAGACAAGAAGTAACCCAATTAAAAAGATGCGCTAAGGAGATGAACAGAGAGTTCTCAAAAAAACAAGTAAAGATGGCTATGAAGCATCTTAAAAGATGTTCAACATCACTAATAATTAGGGACATGCAAATTAAAATCACTTTAAGATTTCATCTTGCCCCAGTAAGATCAAGATCAAAGAACAAGATCAAGAGAGCAAATGATACCAAATGTTGGAGAGGATGTGGAGAAAGGGGAACACTCATCCACTGCTGGTGGGGCTGAAAACTTGTTCAACCCCTACGGAAATCAGTGTGGAGAAATCTTAAAAAACTATAAATGAACCTACCATTTGACCCAGTTATACCACTCCTTGGCATATA
>NW_008352958.1:0-240 GCF_000622305.1 Nannospalax galili | reverse complement strand
ACACAATGGAGTTCTATTCAGCAGTAAAGAAAGATGAAATAATGAAATTTGCAGGTAAATGGGTGGATCCAGAAGCTGTTACTAAGTGAAGTAACACAGACTCAGAAAAAAACTGACATATGTTCTCCCTCATATGTGGATCCTAGAACCAAATCCTGATAAGTGATAAGGTACCCAGACATTACTTATAGGAACCAGGGTAATGGAAAGGAACCAGGGAGGTAAAGGAAAAGAAAGAAC
>NW_008352957.1:0-728 GCF_000622305.1 Nannospalax galili | reverse complement strand
TTTGAACTTCATCCTTCATCAGGGCCTTGCGTGCGTGGGTGGCTTGCGCTGTAGTCATGAGCCGGCCGGCCGGCTGTCCGCCTCGGGGGTCCTGCCTTAGCCCGCCCTGACGCCAGGCCCTGAGCTCCCGCTGTCCCCGGGCCTGGAGCCGTGCTCAGTGTCAGCTCTGCTTTTCTCAGCGTTCTTCTTGTTCTTCTTGCCCCTCTCGGTGGCGAAGAAGTTGTGCGGGCTCTGCTCCTGCATCTGGGCAATGGCCGCGGCCCGGTTGGCTGGGGTGAGTGGCGCGCTCGGGGCCTGAGGTTTGGAGCTCTGGGTGGAGGCCAGCAGTGCTCTCAGGCTGCCTGGTGCGGCATCGCCTGGGCTCTGCGGTGTCGCGGAGGCGTGGGATGCAGGGCGGCCGGCTCCCTGGAGGTGCCTAGGAAAGGCGGTGATGCCCCTTGCGGGCGTCATGCCCCTTGCGGGAGTCCTGCCCCGCCGTCGCCTGAGGACGTGAGGACATGTCCGGGACTGGAACTGGGTACCAGCGAGCGCTCAGCTAGCAAGAGCACCTGCAGGAGGAAGATGCCCGCAGACCAGTGCTTCTTTGTCTCAAGGTAGGTCTTTCTTTTGATTCTTAGGTCTAGAAACCTTGAATGACTAGTCATAGAGCGTCTGTTTTGGGAAGGAAATACTGTAACGGGAAAATGAAATGTCGTTTTGAAACTGACTTCTGGTGTACCCCATTTTCA
>NW_008352956.1:0-460 GCF_000622305.1 Nannospalax galili | reverse complement strand
TATATGAATCTGGTCAGAGGGACTTAAAGAACAGTTTTTGCTCCTTGACCTCTAAGGTCGACTAAGTTCCAGAGGACTACTATGGAACATTCTCAAAATGTTCTGTACTGTGGTAAGTCACCTGTCCTCTTGTTCAGGAAGGCCATGGAGACCCCACGAGATGGACTGGAACCACTGTACAGTCTACAAAGAGGAGGGTCAATTCAGAGGAAACATCTCATCCATGCTTCCAAGTGAAGCCAGACACCTCAAGCAGGACCTTTGTCTTATCTTCACATAGATGGAACTGGTAAATGAAAGAAGCTAGGGGCTTGTCCCAAGCCCATGTGACCCCTAAGGAACAGATCCTCCAATGACCTGAAAAGTAAAAATAAATTGGTTTATTTGGTCCAACTATATGGTTTTAAACACCTGAAAGGAAAGTATAACCAAAGATTAAAGTGATCAGTATATTTCTTTA
>NW_008352955.1:0-328 GCF_000622305.1 Nannospalax galili | reverse complement strand
TTTTGGAGAGGATGTGGGGAAAGGGGAATGCTTATCCACTGCTGGTGGGATGGCAAACTTGTTCAATCCCTATGGAAAGTAGTGTGGAGAACTCTGGTGGCACACGCCTGTAGTCCCAGCACTTGGGAGGCATAGGCAGGTGGATCTCTGTGAATTCAAGTCCAGCCTGGTCTACATAGTGAGTTCCAGGACAGCTGGGGCCACAGAGAGACTCTGCTTCAAAAAGACAAAAAACAAACAAACAAACAAACAAAACAAATTACAAGTGAACCTACCATTTGACCTGGTTATACCACTTCTTGGCATATACCCAAAGAACTCATCCTAT
>NW_008352954.1:0-558 GCF_000622305.1 Nannospalax galili | reverse complement strand
CAACACAATAGTCTCATTAATGCTATATAATCATTTTAATTTCTCATACTACATATACAAATGAGATTTATCATTTTTGGTATATAAACTAATCAAAAATGTCCAAATATCTCAATTATGTTATTATAATTATTCATGTCAAATAATTTAGCAGAGAAACTAATATTTGGTTTGTAACAATTTTTAAGAAATTTTTGTTATGGTTTTGTACAGTTCACACAACAGTTCTTAATCAAATGTCAGTCCACTCCCCTGTCTATGACCACCCCTCAACCGCCCACGTACCTACTGGACCTCACATATTCGCCAATACATGTCAAGTCCTATTCAGGCAAGCTTTCATAGCGAGATGTCCTGCAGTTCAAATTCATACCATGGAGTCTAGTTAGTCTATCTAGAAATGACAGGTAAGGCCTTCTCTCCCACCCAGTGGTATCAGTCTCCAATAATTCCCAGATTAAGGCTGACTCACCACCCAACCCCCCCCCCTTCACTCTGTGTCTTTGCCTGATTGCATTGGCATGGGTTCTGTGCTGGATGCCACCATTGCCATAAGTT
>NW_008352953.1:0-534 GCF_000622305.1 Nannospalax galili | reverse complement strand
AACCTTACCTAGACATATATTTCTTCATCTGCTATGTATAATTTGTCAGCAAGTTGTAGGAGTATTATGGTTCTCTCTGGTTTTCAAAACTAGCTAAGCACTGTTTATCTCTCACATTGTCTCACCCCTCCATCATGGTTTTCCCACTTAAGGTGCCCCCATTTCCCCTGTTTCTCCCTTGCTAATACCCTTCTCCTATGGTCCTACCTCTCTTGAGCTCCTTCTTTCCCTTTATCCCCTAGGTTCCTTGTATACCCTTCCCCCCTCCCTTAAACTAACCCAATTTTTATCCGTATCTCCATCATTAAGGCCTATTTCCTATTGTTCTTCTCTTTCAGGTTATTTCTTTTCCTTTACCTCCCTGTTTCCTTTCCATTATCCTGGTTCCTGTACTTATGTCTGGTTGCATACTTATTTATCAGAGTCTGGTTCTAGGGTCCACATATGAGGGAGAACATATGTAGTTTTTTGTTCTTCTGAGTCTCTGTTACTTCACTTAGTGTAATAGTTTCTAGTTCCATCTATTTACCTGCA
>NW_008352952.1:0-482 GCF_000622305.1 Nannospalax galili | reverse complement strand
TTCTTTACCTTAATTTGAGGGACTTCAAGAAGATATATTTTTTTTCTTTTTCATACAGAAGAATTCATTCCAAGGCGATTGACACTGAGACGTTTTCACATGCATTTCTAATCTCTATATACATGACTATCACTGGTCACAGTCGCCCACCTTCTGAGCTCCTCAGCATCTGAGCATGATTAAAACTCATCACATAGACAGCCTTCCTCTCCCACTAGAGGCTCCATACTCTGCCATCCCTGTCACTGTCCACTGTGTTGTCAGCACCCTCATCCATTCCCCCCTGTCTGCCCTTCTGGTAAATCTAGTCAGCCAGAGGTCCCTGTTCCAGGAGGGTCAGCTGTTCCTCATCTACGACAATCCATTGTCAGTATTCCTGTGGATAGAATTGGGGTCTGCTGTTCATTTTTTATATAGTATGTTGGGTTACAGTTTGGAAGAGCCTTTATCTATCCTGGCCAACAACTCGACTGAAGGTATCG
>NW_008352951.1:0-1081 GCF_000622305.1 Nannospalax galili | reverse complement strand
TGAATGTAATGCCTGCATGTATATAAGTGCACCTGTGTCATACAATGCCCATGGAGGTCAGAAGAAGGCATTGGACCCTCTAGAACTGCAGTTGCTGTTAGCTGCTTTTAGCTGCCATGTGGGTGCTGGGAACCAAACCAGGGTCTTCTGCAAGAACAGTCAGTGCTCTTGACTGCTGAGTCATCTCTCCAGCCCTTGCTTTTAGAATGAAAGAAAATCCAAGAGATTTCTTTGTTTTTTTGTTCTCTAGCATCATTTGTTGAATATTGTGGTCACCAGGTATGGTAGTTTGGGCTTATAACCCCAACACTCTGAGAGGATAAAATAGGAGGATTATTATGAGTTTGAGGCCAGCCTGGGCTACATATCAAGACCTTGTTTCAAATAAATAAATATAAATAAATAAATGTGCTCCATTTCACTAACCATAGATGCCAAACTCTTTACATTAGTAAAACTATCTTATAATATGACCAAATATGGCTGGTCATACAAATATAAGGATTCCCCAAACTGTATAACCTACACACCAAAAGAAAGGGACACAGTCCTATTTTAATAATGACAGAGAAAGCAGATGAAGTCATTGATCCCTGAATTACAATTAGAAAGGCTAGCAAGTCCAAACTAAAGTTAAAAATGCCAATTCATGAAAGTTCATCTTTCAGAAGTTTTGAGCAAACATGTCAGAAGCATCTCCAATAAATTTAAGAATAAGAGAAAGAGATGCTTGCAATCACAGTGGTATTTGCATAGTCTGAGAGTGTGAAGAGCCTGGACAATGTACAACATGAGAAGAAACCAGCACTCAAGAGAGAGATGGGCATGGTGGTACATGCCTTTAATCCTAGCACAGCTCAGGAGAGGCAAGAGACAGGTGGATCTCTATGAGACCAAGGCCAGCCTGGTCAACACAGGGAATTCTAGGCCAGTTGGGGCCATAGGGAGACCCTGTCTGAGGGAAGCAGGGAACAAATGGTCAGTATTTGTTGATGATACTATTACAAATACACAGACTTTGTAAAATTGCTATAGTAACAAAATATTCCAAACTTAAATTGAATAACATAGGAAGTGATCT
>NW_008352950.1:0-311 GCF_000622305.1 Nannospalax galili | reverse complement strand
CCAATGTGCCAACACTTTCACAACATGTGCCATTAAAATGCTCCATGGTGCGATCACAATGTTACAATATGACTTCACAAAATTCTAGTGTGACCTCACAATGTTCCAATCTGGCTCCAATCTGCCTATACTATGGCACCATGTGCCATTATATTGCTCCAGTGTTCCATCACAATGTTACAATGTGACTTCAAATTGTCTAATGTAACATCAACATATTACAATGTAACATCACCATATTCAAATGTAACACCAAAATACTCTGATGTCCAGTACTATTGCCACATGTTCCATTATATTGCTAAACTTTT
>NW_008352949.1:0-1258 GCF_000622305.1 Nannospalax galili | reverse complement strand
AAGGAAGAAGAGAGACTGAAATTCTAGGGTCACATAACCCCATTTCAGTAATCAACCCAACAATGTAAACAGCTCATTGTGCCCACATGACTATGGTTCCAGTACTTTCCTATGGTAAGACTTCAGGACAAAGCCTTCAGTGTACAGTCATTTGAGGTACACTTACCTCAAACCCTACTACAGAGGGAAATATTTTGGATTATTCGTGCTTCTTTATATCAGCAGAATTGAACCTTAAAAGAGTAAACTACATGGTAACAATAGTGAGTCACTTCTTGCAAAATGGGAATATATCACTCAGTGCTACCACTGTAAAATCTACTCTACATGGAAAAGATCAATCCTCCAGAAAGAAAGTTACAAATTTATTCATTTGTATGAAATTCAGTATAAAACAACTTTGTATTGTTTTTACTTTTTTATTGATTTTATGTTATTTTAATATACTGCAATCAATTTCCTGGTACTTAAATTTCCTCTCTTTTTCCATACCCCTTATTGCTCCCTGCTCAATTACATGTACTCTATTTTATATATAGATATAAATATATAGATATATATTATGCCTATAGAGTCTAATATGTGTCTTCAAATGTCCTTCAGTGTGAGCCCATGTAGGTATTCTCTCTCTTACAGCACAATACTAGCTTTGAAATTTTAGATGTACATGTTTCAATTTGAAAATTCAGAGAGGTCAGGAAACTAATAAACAGTCATAGGTGGGTGCAGGAGGGGAGGCTACCTGGTAGGTGGCATGAAGAAGGAAAGGGGAATATTAGACTATTAGAGTAGGAAAGATTAAATGGGGTAGGGAATGGGAGGGCAGGGCAGATGAAGGAGTATGGGGAGGGATAAGTAACACTAAAGGCCTTTAGAAAAAAATCATATGGAAACCCACCACTATAGAATCTTCATATACATGGGATATATATGGCTCTGGAGAGGTAACTCAGTGGTTAAGAACACTGGTTTTGGGCCTGGAGAGATGGCTCAGTGGTTAAGAGCACTGACTGTTCTTGCAGAAGACCCGGGTTCAAATCCCAGCACCTAGATGGCAGCCAACAACTGTCCGTAACTCCAGTTCCAAGGGATCTGATGGCCACTTCTGTCCTCCGCTGGCATTGCACGACATGGGTGCACTTACATGCAGGCATAACACTCATACACATAAAATAAAATTTAAAAAATATTTAAAGAAATGTTTACAAAAAAAATAAAAGAACATTGGTTGTTCTTGCAAAAGACCTGGATTTGAAAA
>NW_008352948.1:0-235 GCF_000622305.1 Nannospalax galili | reverse complement strand
TTTTCTTCCCATTGAACTCACTTCAGCCCAAGGCCTCTTTCCCCACACTGGTCTCTCTCCTGGCCCCACCCTTCTGCTATGGGGACCAGTGTGCAATGGTCTCCTGGCAGCAACGGAGTTCAGGCTAAGGTGAGAGAAGCAGGGGGCCAGCTAGGAAACCTAGTTTGAAGAGTGCTGCCCTCGAAAGCTCATGAGAAATGCACACACTGTGTCTATACATTAATGCATATATATA
>NW_008352947.1:1889-4943 GCF_000622305.1 Nannospalax galili | reverse complement strand
GCACAGGGCCCAAGCTAGGAGTAGAGAACAGCGCGGGAGATGGAAGGGTGAACGCGGCTGGGTGAGTCAAGGCGCATGGGGCTGCGCGATAGACTTACCCCAAGAAAGGTCTGAGGGCAGGAGCTTGTGTGTATTTTTTTTTAAATCTTTTTCTAATAAAATAGAAATGTGAAAAGACACACAAAGTCTTAGAGTTTCACGAAGGGAAAAATCTTTAGATAGACCAATGTGAAAGGAACACTGTGGTGTAAAACTGTTAGGGACAACATATAAGTTCTGTATTTTCAGCTTGTGTCCCAATGGAACTCTCTATGTGTCAGTTATATTTCAGGGGGAAACATGAAAACGGGGGTACAAGCATGCCTTCGCTTTAAGGACACTTGTTAGAATGGAAATTTAGCATTTCCAATTGTAAATCATTGAGCAGGATTTAGTACCAAGACTGCCATGACTGTTAAGTTTATGCATTGAGTGGAATGAATCAGAGGGTGCCTGCACATTACGTTAACCATTATTTCTGACTATGTATTTAATGATTTCAGGAAGACGTGGGCATATGAATCAGCAAGCTGAAGGAAGCAAATGTCATTTTCCAGTGTGAGTGGGCACCCTGTCATCCTTGAGACCTTGAACAAAGAAAAACGTTGGAGGAAGAAGTAAGTTTTATTCCTGGGAATCTTATATTTTCTGCCCTACAACTGGGACTTCTCGGAGCGGCTCTATAGTTCTCACACCTTCAGATTTGAACTAGAATTTATGCTGTTGCTTTTTCTCATATTCTTGCCCATGCTACTACATCACCAGTTTTCCCAGGTGTGCTGATTATAGACAACAGTCATAGGTCTTCTCACTTTCCATAAATGTGTGAAACAATCCTTAGTCTTTTAGCTTCCTCTCTCCTCTTCTGCCCACCATTCTCCTGTCCACTTCCCACTCCCTTCTCCTCCTCTTTCCTCCTCTCCTGTGGTCTCATGTCCTCTGTGTGTGTGTCTGTCTGTCTGTCTGTCTTTCTGTCTGTCTCTGTGTCTGTGTCTTCTATAGGTACTGTGTTTCTAAAAAAAAAAAAAAACCTCTACTATATCTTCAAAGAAAGTGGAAAAATACAGTTTTTATCTAGGGAGTAATGTATATAGTGTCTGAACATTAATGCATATGTATACCTGGAAGCTGCTCGGCAAGGAACACGGTGCCAGACAGAAGAGACCTCCCTTACAGTGGTAGGTGGAGGTGGTCCAGGAGACTTCCAAAATGGCACAAGATATTGTCAAACCTCTTGGTTGTCTTCCAGAAGTAGTAGATAAGACCCTACTGCTGAAAACAGGACATACTTAGGATATAGAACTTGAAACAATGGAGCAGGAACTGTCCTGGAAGACTTCTAACAGAATTTTGGCTATCATAATAGTAGATAACAAGGGAGAGTAACAATCAATGGTTCATCCCATCCCTGAAGCCTAATAACTAAGGCAACTGGCATGGCAAACTACCTCTGTTGGTGCAGTAGTGGCACTGTTATCTGGGGGATAATCAACAGCTATCTAATTGGACTTAAAGCCCTCTCAATGGGAGGGAACTCATGCGTGGCACTGCAAACTCAGTCAAATACACATGGCTGGAGAGGATATAGATCCTGGAGAAAACCCTATCTCATATCTCAAGACAAAAGAAACTTCTTACTATATGCTAAATATCGATCCTAATATTTACAGACAAGCATGCCGTACCACACTCATCAAAGAGGCTTCTTTTTGCAATAGATGGAGGCCACTGAAGAGTTGCATGTATGGTAAGGCACAGAGAACATACACCTGGAAGTTGTCCAGTACTAGGTGACTCATCTACACTTGAATCTCTACAACTACACTTCGTAGAACACAGCGGAATAAGGGGTAGAGAGAGGATTAATGAACCCCTCAACTCCCAGCACTGAGGCTTCCATGTACAACAGAGTCCGATGTACACAGAAGGCCACAACTGGCCAAGTTTTAGAGAATAAGAGATTGTAGAGTATAGGATGTGACTTCTATATGGAACCTCACCCATCCATGGCTCAGGTACCATTGTTGAAGAAGGAGAGAGGCAGAAAAATTGTAAGAGCGAGGGCTGGTTCATGAACACAGGGAGATGGAGGCTTCCAGGCTACTGGAGGCTTGTTTATGTGAGCCTGTGACAGTGGTGACTTCGAGTGCAGGACCCATGTCAGCTCAATTAAACAAGGAACCAAAGGGGATGTGAGAGTGAGTTTCTGACTGGCACTAGACTAAGAACTATTTGAGACTGATTGCTGCTGGGTGAGGGAGAGTATGGCTACATAAGATCACTATATTGGCTGACTAGACTTGTGGACACAATTTCTCTGAAGGACAGAGGTACAAATTACTGAATGAATAGGACTTAGCATGCGTAGCAGAATATATGAAGTTCGGTGGAAGGCATAGGGGAGGGATGGATGTGGGAGGGGTTCTGAATTTGATTAAGAACTGTTGTATAAAGTTTCAAAAGCTCCATCTCCCCTTCTGGTCTCTCCTCCTAGCCTGGGTCTTGTCCCATTCCTTGTCTTGGTGCCCCAGACACCTGGGGAAGCACCACTGCTTTTGCCTGATCTTTGTATCCAGAGCAAGTCACTTCCTTCTCAGGTCCTCAGGAGCACTGCTTCTGGGCCTGGGCCTGCCCTCACCTCCCTCTATTTCCGGGGCCTGCAGGATCCACAGGCCTCTCTCCAACCCGTTGGCTACTTTCTCCTGGGTAAGTCCACTGGGCCTCCTTGCCTTGACTCCCCCAGCCTCACTCACCCTCCCATCTCCCCTGCCAGTCTCTCCTCCTAGCCTCCTAGATTCAATGCAATGCCAATCAAAATTCCCATGAAGTTTATCACAGAATTGGAAAAAAACATCCTAAGATTCTTATGAAAGCACAAAAGACCTCGGATAGCCAAAACAACCCTGAGCACTAAGATCAATGCCCGGGGAATTACTATACCAGATTTTAAGCTGTATTACAGAGTTATAGTCATAAAAACAACATGGTACTGGCACAAAAATAAACCCATAGATC
>NW_008352947.1:0-432 GCF_000622305.1 Nannospalax galili | reverse complement strand
GATCAAAGAAGGTATTATTTGCTTAGGCAGGTTTATCTGAGAGCGTTAGGTCTTTGCCCAAGCTCTATCAACATGGCACACAGTAATTAAAAGTACCAGACTGGTGGAACTAACTTACTTGGAAGTTTCATAGGCATACTTTGAGGCCTATACTAATTTGGTAAGAGGGACATAAAGAATGGTTTTTGCTCCTTGCCCTCCTTGGTCAACAAGTTCCAAGGGACTATGATCATATCTCAAAATGTCCTGTAATTGTGGTGGGTCACCTGTCCTCTAGATCAAGGAGGCTGAGGAGACCCCACCAGATGGACTTGAATCAGTGTTCAGTCTACAATTAGGAGAGTCAACACAGAGGAATCACTTTCTCCATGCTTCCAAGCTAAGCCAACCATGGTTGAGAAGGACCTTTGACTTATCTTCTCATAGGTGGAA
>NW_008352946.1:356-551 GCF_000622305.1 Nannospalax galili | reverse complement strand
CCATTTCTTTTCTCAGTTGTATCTTGAATATTATGTGTATATTCACTCATCTTCTGATGAAAAAATAAAACCAAATTCATCTTTAAAAATAAATAAGTTATACCTAATGATGCACTAAATGCTAAAATACCAAATGTTAATCAATGTCTTTGGCACCTGGCAAATGTGCGCATTTTTTTCATTTTTACTTAACAC
>NW_008352946.1:0-232 GCF_000622305.1 Nannospalax galili | reverse complement strand
GATTGCCTAGTAAGGGAATCCAGTAAGTCTTAAGAATATGGCATGAATATCAAACATCAATTATACTTTGTATACTTTAAATAAACAATTTTGAAATGAAATTTTAAAAGTCAATTCCATTTATATCATAATCAGCAAGATACACTGCACTGAGAAAGACAATATGACTTTTGTGGTATTGCTGCAGAAATTACACATCCTAAATCTAATTATGAAGAAGCATCAGGAAAAT
>NW_008352945.1:0-487 GCF_000622305.1 Nannospalax galili | reverse complement strand
TCCTCTCATTCTTTCTAAGTTCCTGCATGCTATTATGGGAAAGGGTTAACTGTAAGCTGTAATTGAATCATACTCATGAAATCTATTATCTTATACTCTATGCTTTTGGTATTGTCAATCTTAAATTGTCCTTAATAATAGATTGATTCTGGAAAAAAAAGATTGATTCTGTATTTCCTTATTAAGAATAAATACTTCTTACCATCCCATTCTTTACGCTCTCATTTCATGGAATTGCCTTTAATGAAAACTGTTTAAGCATTAGCTTGTTTTAATCATACTGTAACTTCTGGCTATATAGTTAGCTTTGAGTGCAAATGAAGTGTATAATCCTGTTTTCTGTAACTTGAGTCTGAAACCCAGTTAGAAATATTAACCATATTAAAATGTAAATGATAGTTCTGAAAATGTTTTCTGCAAGTGAAACCCCTTATTTCTAGCATCAGTACGTATGGCTTTTTTCAGCACAGCCATTTTTGAGATGAGA
>NW_008352944.1:0-246 GCF_000622305.1 Nannospalax galili | reverse complement strand
GAGAAAGTCTGTTTTCCTGTGGGGAAACTCAGTCACCTGGTGTATTGGGGGTGGTGGTGTAGATAATTCCAACAAGATCAGCATCCTGTTTACAACTTTGTTTTCTGTTTACATTCCTCTTATTACCAAACAGGACTCTATGGGGCCTGTACGTTCACAGCCTGTTTTACTTAATGCATGAAAATTTACCTAACGTTAAGTGTACAACATCTTCCCAACTGCATTTTCTTCACTCTTCATTATGCT
>NW_008352943.1:2240-3365 GCF_000622305.1 Nannospalax galili | reverse complement strand
CCTCAGTTATGTATATTTAATATATGAAATGTCAGATACTGCATGCTTCTCAACATCTCTCTCCATATCTGTGTCTACATCTGTCATCTATTATCATCTATTATCTATCTATCTATCATCTATCTATCTATGATCAATCATCTACCTATCTAGCATCTATCTATCTATCTATCTATCATCTATTATCTTCTATCATCTATCTATCTATCATCTATCTATCTATCTATCTATCTTTCATCTATGATCAATCATCTGCCTATCTATCATCTATCTATCTATCTATCTATCTTTCATCTATGATCAATCATCTGCCTATCTATCATCTATCTATCTATCTATCTATCTTTCATCTATGATCAATCATCTGCCTATCTATCATCTATCTATCTATCTATCTATCTATCATCTATCAATCATCTATATATCTTTCTTTCTATCATCTGATCTATCAATCATCTACCATCTATCTATCTATCATCTATCTATCACTATCTATCTATCTATCTATCTATCTATCTATCTATCTATTATCTATCCATCTATCTTTCTATCATCTATCTATCTAATGAGTGTAATCTAATTTTACTGATGGTACTTATGAAAATCTACTAGAGAAGCATGTTTTAATAGAACTAGGTATAATTTATAGTTTTTTCAGAATCTGTGAGTCCCAAAGAATTTTGTTATCCAGCCAGGTATGATGATGCATGTCTGTAATCACAGCACTTTGGGAAGCTTAGGAAGGAGGACTATGAGTTTAAGGCCAGCCTGGGCTACAGAAAACGATAGCAAGGATAGTGAAGGGTAACTTAATATTTCATGTTATATATTTATAAATACTTGTCTTTTACTAGCTGAGAAAAGTTCATGGTATTACCTGAGTACCTCACACTTACTAACATATTTATTTAAATCCCAGTAAATAAGCTCACAGATTAACAAAGATAATTTCTTTAACTTGTAACCCACAATTTTTCCTCAGTAGGAAAAAATTTTCCACAGTAATGGGCATGTGGACACCAGGGCATCTCTCAGTGCCTGCTTCACCTTTTTTCTGTAGATCCTGAAGATGAGTGGTTCAGAGCTGTGATGATACAGTAAAGGACAGAGCCACCTTTGTTGAGT
>NW_008352943.1:0-883 GCF_000622305.1 Nannospalax galili | reverse complement strand
GACTTCTGCAGGTATTGCACGACATGGGTGCACTTACACACATGCAGGCATAACACTCATACACATAAAATAAAAACAAATAAATAAAATGCTTAAAAGGGCTCTTGATTTTATTTTAATACTTCATTTATTTTTATTTTATGTATATGATACTGCCTATTATATATTTAAGTGTTGTGTAATGCTGAGGAGGAGAATGTCAGATTCTCTGAAACTGGAATTATGGACAGTTGTTAGCTTCCATGTGGGTGTTTGGAACTGAACCCAGGTCCTCTGTGAGAGCACTCAGGGTTCTTAATTGATATTTCCCACCTTTTTAAAACATATTTTATTTTTATTTTATGTGTATGGATGCTTCCATACATGTATGTGTGCCATGTGCATGCAATGCCCATGGAGGCCAGAAGAGGATGTCAGATCCTCTGGAACTGAAGTTACAGATAGTTGTTCACCATGTGGGTCCTGGGGACAGAACAGAACCTGGGCCCTCTGCAAGAGCAGCAAACACTCTAATCACAGGACCATCCTTCTAGCCCCTCAAAGTTAATCTTGATTGTCAATTTAATCAGATTGGGACTTCTGGTTATGTCTTTGGGTAAATTTCCAGAGAGTTTAACTAGGGAGCAAAGGCCTACCTTATTCCATAAGGAAGAATCAGAAAAGGAAAAGGTGAGCTGAGCATTAGTATTATTTATTTTTTCTGCTTCCAACTGTGATTGTGATGTGATAAGCTGTCTAGCACTCTTGCTATTGTACTTTCTTGCCGTAATTGACTATATCCCTTTTCAAACCATAAGCTTGAATAAACTCCTCCCTTTTAAAGTTGCGTTTTTCAGTTATTTTGTCTCGACAATAAGGAAAGTAACAAACACACCCCCTTTTC
>NW_008352942.1:0-375 GCF_000622305.1 Nannospalax galili | reverse complement strand
ATTTTCTCTAAGAACCCTGAATTGATGTCCAGTGCGGGGGCATGGGTATACTTTAGAGCAATAATTTGATTAGTTAGTAATATAGAGTAACTAAGAAACTTTGGATTCCAGTGGCCATGAATATAGTGCATGAGTTGTAGGCGCGCTTCAGTAATATTCTGTACTTTATAGGGGGTGAGACAAAGTGACCTAAAGCAAGGGTCACAAGCTAGCAGAGCCATGTCTTTGGTAATTTCCAGCTCTTCACTTTAGAGATCAATTTGTTGTCGTAACACATTAATTGCCTGGTGAAGATGCTGATTGATGGACTGAGTGTGAAAGGTCGAGGAGGTTTTGGACATGGCCTTGTTGAGTGTCTCCACAGTAGTGGAGGAT
>NW_008352941.1:0-251 GCF_000622305.1 Nannospalax galili | reverse complement strand
TATATACTTTATGTGTATGAGGGGTTTGCTTGCATGTAAGTGCACCCGTGTCTTGCAGTGCCCATCGAGGCCAGAAGATGGCATTGGATCCCTTGGACTTGGAGTTAAGAGTAGTTATGAGCTACCATGTGGGTGCTGGGAACTGAACCTGGGTCCTCTGTAAGAGTAGCCAGTGCTCTTATCTGCTGAGCCATCTCTCTAGTCCCTGGAAAGGTTTCTTTAGCGAGGTGCTTTCTCCAGGAGACATTCTA
>NW_008352940.1:0-271 GCF_000622305.1 Nannospalax galili | reverse complement strand
AAGAGGCCAACGACATAGGATAGAGGAGCCACAAGTGAACCCACGCACAGGATAGAGGACCCACAAGTGAACCCACGCATAGGACAGAGGACCCACAAGTGAACCCACGCGTAGGACAGAGGACCCACAAGTGAACCCACGCATAGGATAGAGGACCCACAAGTGAACCCACGCATAGGATAGAGGACCCACAAGTGAACCTACGCATAGGATAGAGGAGCCACAAGTGAACCCACACATAGGATAGAGGACCCACAAGTGAACCCACAGT
>NW_008352939.1:12788-14942 GCF_000622305.1 Nannospalax galili | reverse complement strand
ATATAAAATAAAAACAACAAAAATAAGCTAAATATTGAAAACAAGAAAGGAGGAAGGCATGTAGCTCAATCTTAGAATTTTTGTCTCGCATGTACAAAGAAATAGGTTTGATCCTCTAAGAGAAAAATTAAGAATATTAACAAGAATAAAGAATTGCTATAATTGTCACTAATGAACTGCTTATACTCTATGTTTATAGAACACCAAGTTGCCCTGAGTCTAGTTCTCTTGCATTGCAAATAGATGTCAAAGACTAAAGCTGAACTGTATGGTACAAGAAATAATATAATGCGTAGTATTGTAGGATAATAACTTAATTACAGAAGCTGAACTTATTTAATATTTTTGCTTTTCTCAATAATATTGTCATATACTAAATGGAAGATGCATTTTGTGTCTTAAAAATTCCTCATTCCTCATAGAATATTGTATTCATCTCTCTATGAGTATAGATATATTTGCATATGGGTTTATTTTTTTACATAGTATTAACTTATGTACAGAAACCTGGAAGAGGGCTCTGACAAAAACTTGGGTCAATATGATAAAATATCATCAATATGATAAAATGTCATAACAACTTTAGTGATGAAGAATATCAGTCTTCAGTGATATATTTTTATGAATTCTGTGTCTATTTCTTTACTTCAAGATTATAATGCTTAATTTTACCAGTGAGAACCCTGAGAGCAATATCTGTATGCACAATAAAAAAAATTCCAAGGAACAGAGCAGTCTGAGCTCCTCATGTGCCATTGCTAGGACATCCCTGAAAAATATGTTAAGTATTAAATCTGGTCATCTGTGCTCTTCTGGCAAATTTAAATTACTCAGCATTATCTAAATTACATAGTCAATAATCTGCAATTTTATCAATGCTGCAAGTGTTAAAAAGATTGAGAATCCACAATGAAAGAGTCTGAGAAGACTTGGCTATGTATGTAATATGTACTTCTGATATTGACCATTTTGCTATTAAAAAAAGATGATTGGAAAAATTGAATGGTAACCTGAATAAAGTTGGATGGGGTAACGTTGATACCATAATTTTTACAATTGTACATTTGACTCTTGATTAAATTGAGTTTGAACTCTTTGCATCCACTTAGAGAGATGCGTTTTGAAATTTACAGTTTGAAAAAAATAGAAAATCTGAACAAAAATATAAACAAGGCCAGGCCTATAAGGCCAGCATTTAGGTGGCAGAGGCAGGCAGATCGCTGTGAGATTGAGGCTAGCCTGGTCTACAGAGCAAGTTCCAGACCAGCTGGGGCTACAGGGAGACCCTGTCTCTCTCTCTCTTCCTCTTCCTCTTTCTCTTCCTCTCTCTCTTTATCTCTCTCATAAAAAATTAGATGTATAATGAACGCATAGAACACATAATTATATTATGTTTCAACATTCACTGTTAAAAATACACCAAAATCTACTATAAAAAAATTAAAAATTGAGCTGATAAGATTGCTCAGCACTCAGCAGGCAACGATACTTACTACTGAGCCCGATGACTGGAGTTCAGTAAGCAGTCCACATGGTAAAAGGCAAGAAACAACTGAGAGCTGTCCTCTGACTTCCATACTTGTGTCCTGGCATGTGCTGTCACACACACAAACACTTTTAAGTTAAAGATTTATCAAAATTGTTCACATAGTTATAGACTTTAAATGGAACAAGTGCATTCAAATCAAATGTAAAAATAGATATAAACATGTAGTATTCAGTATCTTTATGTTAGTTGATGTTATGAAATAATTATAAAAATATTCATTCTCATCATGATTTTGAAATGAATCTTGGAAAAAAGGATAAGGAGGGAAAAAGTAAAAATATGTGAGGAAAAACGAACAAATTTCTCCAAATTCAGAAACACATATTAATTTAGGAATTAATGAAGCCACAAAACTAAAACAAGCGGGCTGGAGAGATGACTCAGCAGTTAAGAATACTGGCTGTTTTTGCAGAAGACCTGGGTTCAAATCCCAGCACCCACATGGTGGCTAACAACCATCCATAACGCCAGTTCCAGGGGGTCCAACGCCCTCTTTTGTTCTCCTTGGGCACTGCACAACATGGCTGCGCTCACATAATGGAAGCATAGTACTCATACACATAAAAATAAATAAATAATAAATAAATAAATAAATAAATAAAATG
>NW_008352939.1:8412-12481 GCF_000622305.1 Nannospalax galili | reverse complement strand
CATATGCTTATAGTCTTAGAACCTGGCAGGCTAAGGCAGTAGGATTCAGACTTCCAGGCCAGCTTGATTGGGCTACACAGTGAGATCTTTTCTCAAATAAAAACATCAGCATTTAAAAATAAATCATTCAGATGTTTGACTCTTTAATGCTTATGGATATGCGACAAGAGTGGCATTGATACAGGAAGAAATAAAAACAATTGAGAATGTTCCTGACCAGAATAAACAGCATTTTAACTAAAGAAACAAATATAGGAAAGTAAAAATACAAAACATAACATTCGGAATATAAAGACCTCAAAGTCTAACAGCATTAGCATCAGAAAAGACAGGCTCCAAAGTGAGCTGTTTACAAGAAACAGCAAGCAAGGAAACCTCCAACATGATAAGTGAGTCAATAGTGTAATGAAGGTCAATTCCAAGTATAAAAATTTCTAGTAACAGGGCATAAGGTATATGAGTACTGCGTTAAGTAAATTTTAATAACAGTAACTTAGATTGCATCTAAAAGCTGATCAAAGTAGGTAATATCTATCCTAGTTAATGTAATTTTCAATACTTTTTAAACAGTTTAATCTCCTGGTCTTTTTACCTCCACAACATTTCATTTAAAAAAATTTTAAATGCATCAAGAAAATCCCTAAATAGCCATAATAAGCAATTTATTTTTGGTGATGTTGGTTTTATTTTTATTGCTGTTCTTGTCTTATACAATACTTACATTTATTGAATTTTGTGCATTTCGTACATCTTAATCATTTTTAAACGCCCTCTCCTATCTTCATTCCCTTTATAGCCCCCCACCATGTTTAATGCATTCTGTCATATATGTTGTCAGGTTTGTGTCTCCAGACGTCCCTTGGTGTGAGTTCATTTACTGGAGCCTGGTCAGCCTGCCTAGCATCACTCCCTTAAATAAGACCAACTCTCCCTCACCCAGCAGTGATAAGTTGCAAATAGTTCCTCAGATTAAGTTAGGGGCTTCTTACCCATTTCCCCAGTTCTATGCGGGTTTTTGTCTGATTGAGTTTTCATGGGTCTTGTGCATGCTGTCACCACTGCTGTAAGTTCATATGAGCAAGCTCCCAGATGCCTGTGTGGGGTTTTTTTGTGATCATCCACTATCTCTGGGCCTTACAATCTTTCCATCCTTCCCTTCACAATGGTCCCTCAATCCTGGGTGGCAGAGTCTTAATATAAGAGTCCTATCCAGAGACAAAGAACTCTGCAGTCTCTTATTAACTACATTTCAGTCAGTTGTGTCTTTCTGTGATAATCAATCACCCTCTGTCGCATGAGGAAGCTTTGCTGGTGAGAGTAGAGAGATGCATTAATATTCTCTCTGCCCCTGCTCCACTGTGTTCCCTGAACCTGATGTGTAAACGTCCACTGTAGATGTGTCACTTAGGACTGGGTATCTCACAGACATGTTTTCTCTGCATCTCAGCAGCGTGGAACTCTGTAATAGTCTCCATCTGCTGCAAAAAGAAGTTGTTTTGACATTTAGCATACAGTAAGAAATTACGTTTATCAAGGGACGTGACAGACATAGGATTTTCTCTAGGATCAATAACCTCTTCCAGCCATGTGTATTTGACTGTATTTATAGATAGGGCAGGTCAGAAGGAGGGAAGGAAAAGCCTTCCCACTTAACTCCTGAAATGTGTCACAACAACCCCATACACCCCAAAACCAGAAATTTATTAGGAGAATTATTAATGCTATAGCTATGTTAAGAGTTTGCTAAGTATAGATAGGGCAGGTCAGAAGGAGGGAAGGAAAAGCCTTCCCACTTAACTCCTGAAATGTGTCACAACAACCCCATACACCCCAAAACCAGAAATTTATTAGGAGAATTATTAATGCTATAGCTATGTTAAGAGTTTGCTAAGTATAGATAGGGCAGGTCAGAAGGAGGGAAGGAAAAGCCTTCCCACTTAACTCCTGAAATGTGTCACAACAACCCCATACACCCCAAAACCAGAAATTTATTAGGAGAATTATTAATGCTATAGCTATGTTAAGAGTTTGCTAAGTATAGATAGGGCAGGTCAGAAGGAGGGAAGGAAAAGCCTTCCCACTTAACTCCTGAAATGTGTCACAACAACCCCATACACCCCAAAACCAGAAATTTATTAGGAGAATTATTAATGCTATAGCTATGTTAAGAGTTTGCTAAGTATAGATAGGGCAGGTCAGAAGGAGGGAAGGAAAAGCCTTCCCACTTAACTCCTGAAATGTGTCACAACAACCCCATACACCCCAAAACCAGAAATTTATTAGGAGAATTATTAATGCTATAGCTATGTTAAGAGTTTGCTAAGTATAGATAGGGCAGGTCAGAAGGAGGGAAGGAAAAGCCTTCCCACTTAACTCCTGAAATGTGTCACAACAACCCCATACACCCCAAAACCAGAAATTTATTAGGAGAATTATTAATGCTATAGCTATGTTAAGAGTTTGCTAAGTATAGATAGGGCAGGTCAGAAGGAGGGAAGGAAAAGCCTTCCCACTTAACTCCTGAAATGTGTCACAACAACCCCATACACCCCAAAACCAGAAATTTATTAGGAGAATTATTAATGCTATAGCTATGTTAAGAGTTTGCTAAGTATAGATAGGGCAGGTCAGAAGGAGGGAA
Organism: Nannospalax galili; assembly: GCF_000622305.1. Taxonomy (NCBI): domain Eukaryota; kingdom Metazoa; phylum Chordata; class Mammalia; order Rodentia; family Spalacidae; genus Nannospalax; species Nannospalax galili. The sequence continues at coordinate 9,840 of NW_008352939.1, read as the reverse complement.
GGAAAAGCCTTCCCACTTAACTCCTGAAATGTGTCACAACAACCCCATACACCCCAAAACCAGAAATTTATTAGGAGAATTATTAATGCTATAGCTATGTTAAGAGTTTGCTAAGTATAGATAGGGCAGGTCAGAAGGAGGGAAGGAAAAGCCTTCCCACTTAACTCCTGAAATGTGTCACAACAACCCCATACACCCCAAAACCAGAAATTTATTAGGAGAATTATTAATGCTATAGCTATGTTAAGAGTTTGCTAAGTATAGATAGGGCAGGTCAGAAGGAGGGAAGGAAAAGCCTTCCCACTTAACTCCTGAAATGTGTCACAACAACCCCATACACCCCAAAACCAGAAATTTATTAGGAGAATTATTAATGCTATAGCTATGTTAAGAGTTTGCTAAGTATAGATAGGGCAGGTCAGAAGGAGGGAAGGAAAAGCCTTCCCACTTAACTCCTGAAATGTGTCACAACAACCCCATACACCCCAAAACCAGAAATTTATTAGGAGAATTATTAATGCTATAGCTATGTTAAGAGTTTGCTAAGTATAGATAGGGCAGGTCAGAAGGAGGGAAGGAAAAGCCTTCCCACTTAACTCCTGAAATGTGTCACAACAACCCCATACACCCCAAAACCAGAAATTTATTAGGAGAATTATTAATGCTATAGCTATGTTAAGAGTTTGCTAAGTATAGATAGGGCAGGTCAGAAGGAGGGAAGGAAAAGCCTTCCCACTTAACTCCTGAAATGTGTCACAACAACCCCATACACCCCAAAACCAGAAATTTATTAGGAGAATTATTAATGCTATAGCTATGTTAAGAGTTTGCTAAGTATAGATAGGGCAGGTCAGAAGGAGGGAAGGAAAAGCCTTCCCACTTAACTCCTGAAATGTGTCACAACAACCCCATACACCCCAAAACCAGAAATTTATTAGGAGAATTATTAATGCTATAGCTATGTTAAGAGTTTGCTAAGTATAGATAGGGCAGGTCAGAAGGAGGGAAGGAAAAGCCTTCCCACTTAACTCCTGAAATGTGTCACAACAACCCCATACACCCCAAAACCAGCCTGACAAGGCCATTAGTCAGACAAGGCTGTTTTAGTTAGCTCCGTCTCTGCTGGAGCCATATGAGTCAAAAGATAAAATGAAGGAAGAGGGAAACAAAGGGTAGAAAAGGCTGTGCACTCTATAAGAGAGCATCCCACAAATCACGTGGTGGTCTGCCAGCTCTGGAGACCCCATCCAACTGGGTGTCTTTAGCTATTTCTCTTTACTCTGTGCACCAATAGAAGCTTGCTTTCACACCTTTCTGAGTCTTTACTTCATTGCTCCCTGGGCATTCAATTCCTTGTCTGCCTCTTGAAAGAACCCCAACTCCAGCGCAACCAGCCCTCTGCTCACACTCAGGTGACAGACAGTAACA
>NW_008352939.1:2786-5320 GCF_000622305.1 Nannospalax galili | reverse complement strand
GTTTAAGATTTGACACAAAAATAAGGACTTATATGACCAAAACAATTTGAAAAGAATAAAATGAAGTCATCAAGCCAGACTACAGGATGACTTATGCAACTATAGCAAGTAGGATAACATGGAACTGTAATCAAGGTATTGAAATAGACTAAGAGAGTCCAGAAATAGAGCTACACTGACATGGTAAAGGCCGGGCATGGTGGTGCATGCCTTTAATCCCAGCACTAGGGAGGCAGAAGCAGGAAGATCTCTGAGTTCAAGGCCAGCCTGGTCTACATACTGAGTTCCAGGACAGCTGGGGCTCCAGGGAGAACCTGCCTCAAAAAGACCAAAAAATAAATAAATAAAGATCTGCAATAGCACAAAATCAAGCCACTGAAAAAAAGAATAATATTTTTGACATATGATGGAAAAATTGGATATCCACCTGCTAAAGTCAAAATTTAATCACACCTCTAATTGCATATAAATATAAACAAATAATGCATCAAAGAAATAAATGACAAACCTAAAATTACAAAATTCATTGCAAACACAGGAGATAATGTTTGTAACCTTGACTTATATAAGGTTTTCTTAGATTAAAATGTCATTAAATTAATATATGAACAATTATGACAGCCTTAAGTTTTTTACATTCCTAAGCTACCTTATTGCGTTTTTCTACATACTTGGTTCTGATTGACCGGCCCTCTTACCACATTCTCTGCTGCATCTCCTTAACACCTACCCCTGCTTAAACTCCTTCATCCCCACTGTCCCCCTTTATGTTCTATTAAATGTGTTCTATTAACATATGTGTTCTGCATCTCCTTAACACCTAGCCCTGCTTAAACTCCTTCATTCCCACTATCCCACTTTTATGTTCACATCGTACGTGTTCCATTACCCTCTCTCATTTAAAGCTTTGTTCTTCTTTCTTGGGCCCCTTTCTAGCCTCCCAGCATCTACACACACTTGCTGGTATGTAAATACACATTTAAAGTGAGATCTACATGTAAGAAAAAACAGGCAATATTTGTCCTTCTGACCCTGAGTTGTCTCACTTAATGTAATATATTCCTATTCCGTCCATTTTCCTGTGAATTACATATCTTCAGTCTTTGTGGCTGAATAAAAGTCTATTGTGGATATGTAACATATTTTCATTATCCCTCCATCTGTTGTTTCACATCTAGATTGATTTTATTCCTCATTATTGTGAACACAGCAGCAATGAACATGTCTGAGCAAGCATGTCTCTGTGGTAGGACATAGAGCACTTTGGGTACAAACCCAAGAGTGGTATAACCAGGTCATACGGTATTTGTATTTTTACCTTTCTGAGAAAAATTTGCTCCTTGTTAGTTGTTAGATTCACTAGTTTACACACATAGCAACAGAGAAAAAGGTTTCTGTGTCCTCAAAATGACACCAGCATTTTTTGTCACTTGTTTTCTTAATGATAGGCGTATTGAATGCAGTAAACGCAAGTAAACACTCATTTCCTTGTTAGATTCACTAGTTTACACACATAGCAACAGAGAAAAAGGTTTCTGTGTCCTCAAAATGACACCAGCATTTTTTGTCACTTGTTTTCTTAATGATAGGCGTATTGAATGCAGTAAAATGGAATCGCAAGTAAATTGCATTTCTCTGATGACTAAGAACATTAAAAGGCAGTAATCTCATTTTTAAACTGTTTTTTTCTTTTATTTTGATTTTTTAATCCTTTTGTTTCAATATTCTTGATAATCTCATGCTCATAGACAATGAAACATAGTCCCACCCTGAACAGAGCCAATCTTGTCTGTGTTTAGTTTTTGAATTTTTAAACAACCTGCATATTATTTTTTTTGAGATGTGTAGCTCACAATGACTTTCATCCTATCAACATCTCTTCACGAGATTAGCTCCTTTTGCACACGGAAACTTTATAAATTTATAAAATCCTACTTGCTGATAATGATCTTACTTCCTGAGTGACTTCAACACCATTCAGAAAGTTCCTACCCCTGACTATATGTTAAAGGCTTTTAGTCTAGCTCTTCTTTAAACACTCTCAGAGTTTCGGGTCCTACGTTAACACCTTCAGTCCATCTGAAATTGATTTTTATGCAAGATGGGAGATAAGGACCTAGTTTCTTATTTCTACATGTGGATATCCTGTTTGATAAATAAAATAAAAAGTAATACTCTTCAAAGATATTAAGATAATAAAAATATTCAGATAAAATTTACATAAATCACCAATTTTCATAAAGAACATCAGCATGGATTTTTAAACCTCAAAAATAAATGAATAACACAATATATGCAAGAAGAATAATCTTGATATTCATCTTGATATTCATGCATGTAAATTAACTGCCAATAAATGCTCATGTTGTCCATCAACAAATATCAGATAAATGTGAATTATATTGGAACTTTTATTTTTTAATTTTTAAATATTAATATTATATTGCTTTCCTTAGGAAATAACACAATTACATTGAAAAACTTTGTATAAGCTGGAGAATTTGCAAACGGAATGAAGGGCAAACTCACAACGC
>NW_008352939.1:0-1743 GCF_000622305.1 Nannospalax galili | reverse complement strand
AATATAAATAAGTAAATAAAGCCAGGAGTGGTAGCCCACTCCTTTAATCCCAGCACTGGGAGGCAGAGGCAGGCTGATCTCTGTGACTTCAAGACCAGCCTGGTCTACATAGTGAGTTCCAGGACAGCTGGGGCTACAGGGAAACCCTGTCTCAAAAAGACCAAAAGAATGGGGGCTGAGGATAAGTATTGCTTAGCATCCCCAGGAAAAGAAGTTTCACAACCAATGGAAAATTATGTCTAGGCAAGGTTTATCTGAGAGTGTTTGGTCTTTACTCAAGCTTTATCTACATGGCACATGGTAATTAAAAGTACCAGACTACGTTCTTGGATGTTTAACAGCCATATTATGAGGTCCATACTAATTTGGACAGAGGGACATAAAGGACAGTTTTTGCTCCTTTCCCTCCTAGGTCGACTAAGTTCCAGGGCACTATGAGCATCTCTCAAAATGTCCTGTAACTGTGGTGAGTCACCTGTTCTCATGATCAAGGAGGACGTGAAGACCCCACCAGATGGACTTGAACCAGTGTCCAGTCTACAAAGATGAGGGTCAACACAGACAAAACATTTCCTGCATGGTTCTAAGTGAAGCCAGCATGGTCAAACACGACATTTGACTTATCTCCACAGAGCTGGAACTCGTGAAAGAATGGAGCCAGGGACTCCTCCCAAGCCCATGTGACCCCTGAGGAACAGATCCTCAAAAGACCTTAAGAGTAAAATTAAGTTGGTTTATCTGGGCCAATTTTCGGTTCTTAAACACCTAAAAGGAAAGTATAACCAAGGGTTAATGTGGTCAATACATTTTTTTCAGTTTATTATTTATTTAATAACCACATACTTAGAATCATTTCACTACAACAGCATTGACATATTCAATAACAATTTCCTGAGCATCTTTTTCAAAATTGGCTGTAAATTTTTAGGTTTACAGTTGAATTGTTACAGTTATACAACATTTTACTCAGTATAAACCCTCTAAGACACAAAATTGAATGAGGTTTTAAAACAAGAAACAATGCCAGACAGGAGATACCTTCCTTTGAGTTATTGGCCAGGGTGTCCCAAAATACTCCCAGACAGTAACCCAGCATAAAACTTGGAAAATGAACAGCAGACTCCAATCTTACCTAAATGAATATTGACAACTGATTGTTGTGGACAATAAGTGGACAGTAACAGGAATGACAGAGTATATGGGCTTCAGTGGTGGGAGGGCACTATGGGAGGGTGCCATTTGGGAAGTGGGTATATAGATGAATAAGATTGTGTGGGATGTTCTGTGTGAGATACACAAAAAAAATCAATAAATTAAAAAGAAAAGACATATTTGAGGAGGAAGCATAAAAATTTACTTCATGTTAATTAGTAAAGGTGATAAACATTACCATTGAAATCTACCTGATGACTTTATATCCATAGTCAGGTGCCAAGGATCCGAGTGTAACTGACTGTGACTAGCAATAATAAGATACAGAGAGATGAAAGACACATGTGCAAACATCGAAGTGTTAGTAGCATTAAAAATGTAGGAAACAGCATATTTCAAAATGAAATGGAGATCTTCTTTAAAGGTTAAAAACTCATTCAATTTTATGTCTTACAGTGTTTGTATTGAGTTCAATATTGTATAACTGTATTAATTCAACTGTGAATCTGAAAATTTACAGCCACTTTTAAAATAGATGTCCCCTTGCTCTGGAATGTGTTACTGAATATGTTAAAGCTGTAATGAAATGCT
>NW_008352938.1:0-438 GCF_000622305.1 Nannospalax galili | reverse complement strand
GATGCAGAGAAGGCCTTTGACAAAATTCAACATACTTTTATGTTCAAAGTCTTAGAGAGAATTGGACTGGAGGGAACCGACCTCAACATAATTAAAGCCATATATAACAAACCCACAGCCAACATCATTCTAAATGGAGAAAAACTGGAACCATTCCCATTGAAATTAGGAACCAGACAAGGCTGTCCACTATCTCCACTTCTCTTTAACACAGTACTTGAAACTCTTGCAAGAGCAATAAACCAAAAGAAAGAAATTAAAGGAGTAATAATTGGAAAAGAAGAGATCAAATTATCTCTTTTTGCAGATGATATACTATATCTAAGAGATGCCAAAAATTCCACCAGAAAACTCCTAGGAATTATTAACAAGTTCAGTAAAGTGGCCGGTGACAAAATTAACCTACAAAAGTCTGTAGCCTTTCTATATACCAATAAC
>NW_008352937.1:1614-2720 GCF_000622305.1 Nannospalax galili | reverse complement strand
ACTGTAGGGAATGGAAAGACTGGAGTGAGGAAATTGTTCCTCCTACCCCCAAGATGGATGGACATTTTTTGTGGGCCAATGTGATGGCCAGTCCTCATGTCTAATAATTGATCGATCAGCCCCTGTATCTAACAGACCTCTTATAGCAATTCCCTGTACTATTAGGGTCATTGTAGGCCTAAGGTCAGATGTTACAGGACGAGTCCGTAATGCCCAGGGGGGGTTTACTCCCACTGAGGCTGTTAACCCTCTTGGTTGTGGGGCTGAGGGCTGCCCCATCTCTCATTTAAAGTTTTGTTTTTTTTTTACTGAAGTAAGAATGGCGATCTCTAGCCCAATGGAAACCTTTTTGACATTTAGGGCAATTTTTTTTTGGTTTAGGTCTCGAGCCTGAATATGGGAGATCAGGTGTAGGCTTGCAATTTATGAGAGGGTATTGTATCGCAAAGTGACCCATTTTTCCACATTTAAAACAAGATCTTTCATTTGGGCTGCAAAAGCTTCTGCAAATGTAGTTGCCATCATGCTAACCTGTGCTGAAACTGTGCCTATGTCCTGGGTTGCTGTTACCCAGGAAGACAAATCTTGATTTTTTACTGGAGCAATCACTGCTTTACATTCTTGAGTTGAGCCATCATACACAAGTTGTTTTATTAAAATCTCAGCAGCTTCTATGTGAGGAACCTTAGCCTCTACTACTCGCCGGACCCTAGCTAAAAATTCAGCCCATTGCTCCTGTGGCTTTTGTTTGAGATCAGCTAAGCTAGCTCTCACTGTCTCACTATCCGGTGTGGATCTCCAGGCTCTCAAGGCGCAGAGGTGCACATGATCAAAATATTGAGCTGGAAAAACCTTTTGTGCCTCAGCATCAGCATACTGACCTTCACCCTTAAGCATGTCAGCTGTCACATCAACATTAGCTTAAGCATTTCTTGCTGCTTGCGCAGTGCATTCATCATAGTATTTAGACTTAAAAAGTAGCCATTGTGCCAGGGACAAGGCAGCCTGGGCGAGGTGTTTGAAGTCCCAAGCAGTGACTAATTTACAGCTAAGCTGATCAAAGATGGCCATGGTAAAAGGACCATGCATACCATTTTCCATCACTG
>NW_008352937.1:0-1207 GCF_000622305.1 Nannospalax galili | reverse complement strand
TCTCTCTCTCTCTGTCTCTCTCTCTCTCTGTCTCTCTCTCTCTGTCTCTCTCTCTCTCTGTCTCTCTCTCTCTGTCTCTCTCTCTCTCTCTCACCTTTTTTTCTCCCTAGTAAACAGAATCATGCATGTGGCCTGAACCACACTCTTCACACTGAGCTGTTTTGCTTGGTTTATTATCAATCCTTGCTGTCGAAGTTAGGACTGTTCTGCCAGAATTTTCCAGTTTTGGAGGCTGGAAACTCCAACATCAAGTTGCCAGCAAGTCTGCTGTTTTGATGAGGGCCCTCTTTCTGGTGTGCAACTGTCTTCTGTTGTACTATTCAAATGGCAGAGAGCAGAGCCCAAGAACAAGTTCCTGTGTGTCTTTTCATAAAGGCACTATTGAGAGACCCAAGTATGCCTTGCTTGGAGGGGAACTTTGCTTTCATGATGGATGGTGATACTGACTGGTGACAGAGTCCTGGATCCTGGGAATTGTGCCTTTACAACAAGCCATTCATTCCAAAATTCAGAGGGTTTTCATACATTACAAGGAACTGGCAGTCATGTGGGGTTTGGCAGTTACATATAAAGATTTAGGGCACAAAGAAACAGGACATGTAACTTTTTGTAGGCACGAGCTAGGGGCTGTTTGCAAAGCAGGATGCTTAAACTTTTACTCAGGATTACTGGTACCTATCTGGTAATTTATTGGCCACAATGTTTTCTATCTTAGGGCTAAAAGCATGGTAAACTTTTAGCTTTTAGCTCAGGAGTAAACCTTTAACCTGGCCTAATCTCTTAGCCAGGGATAGCTGAGTTATTTCTTTAGGACAAGGAGATGAGCTCAGGGTTCTTGACAAAAACGCTTTCCCACAGAGCAGGGAGCCTGCACTTTTATGACCAGGCTGCTTCCTCCTGACAGCCCAACAGTGTCCTGCAAGGTAGGGATTATCAGAACCACTGTTTTCAGTGGCCCTCCCTTTTAGCAGAGAATGCAGCCTGGACCTATAAGTTTCCGGCTCACCTCACCCTAGGGCCTGGCGTCCTGGTTTCCTACAATATTTAACATTCGGATGGCACTGTAGAGCATTGGGATGACATATGAAGTGATAGTTTTGACACACTGAAGGATTATGATGTCAAATTGGGGCATTGTGAAGTCATATTGGAGGATTGTGATGTCAGAATGGAATATTTTGAAGTCATATTGTAACATTGTGATGGT
>NW_008352936.1:0-2511 GCF_000622305.1 Nannospalax galili | reverse complement strand
TCCCCCCCCCCCCCCCCGCTGCTTCTCCCTCTCCCTCTCTCTCTCCTTTCTTTGAAAGATCTCTCTCAGCCACCTGAGTGCTGGGACTATAGACATGTACCACCTGTCTTAGTTTTTTCCTCCCTTTTTAATGTATCTATCATGATCATTCAAATTCATGTTACCACTTGCATGTCTGCAAGTCTCTAAATTAGACCTATGAGGAGCTCAGCCAAGGAGTGTCACCTGCATCTAACACAGACCTAATACAGACCACAAGATGATGCACTTTGAGTCTGATGGTGCTATTGGGTGTTACTCAGGGTCCTGGGAAAAAGTGAATATTTTCCATACGGCAGAACACGGACTCATGGAGAACAAGGGGGCAGCCTGTGCCAACTATTCTACTAGTGTTCCATCACATGCATGCCCTCATGGTGTTCTCTCACCTATTGACTCTGGGCTTGGCCAGTGTGCTAATCAAACTTGCTATTGTAGCAAAATACTTGAAATAAATGATATAACCAGGAGGACTAATTTACTTTGGCCCATGTTGGGGGATCCTGCTGCTAGGGTTGTAGTCCTCCATGTCCGGATAGCTCTAAGGGGCTATATGGAAGGACTCCCTTTCTCAGCGGGGGCCTCCTGCTCTCTGCCTGACTTACCTGGAAAGTGCCGCCAAGCACGGATGCTGACCTTATTTGGAACATGACCTTTGGCATAGTTACCTGGAGTAAAAACTAAACTACCCCCAGGTTTTTTCTTTATGATAATTAGGCATTGACCCATAGTCATATGATAGGATCCTGCTACATGACCAGATGATAGGATCCCCCTACCACATGTAAATAAAGCATACTAAGAACACCTATCAGCTGAGCTTTGGCTGCTGCCTCCACACTGTGTTTTTCTCTGACCTCCACTGAATAAACAGAGCTGTATCACTGAATATGACTACCCGGAAGGTCTTTTCCATCATGCTCACTGGCTGTCCTGACCCTGTTCGTCACTTCTGCTCCCTTTGTCCTCATGGACCAGTGGCCAACGACCCATGAGGAAAGGGAGAGACCCCACAGCTGGCTCCTGGAGGAAAGGGAGAGACCCCACAGCTGGCGCCCAACATGGGGCTCCTGGAACACGCAGAGTTTGTGAGTATCCCCTCTCCAGGCTCCTGGAACGCACAGAGTTTGTGAGTATCCCCTCTCCCCAAGAGGGTAGAAGCAGCTTTGCCTTAAGCCATCCCGCCCTTGAGGATCCTTTGCCTTTAAGCCATCCCACCCTTGAGGATCAGCAGTCTCTCTTTTTCCTATCCCCCTCACCAAGGGTAATGGCAGCTTTGCCTTAAAGCCATCCCACCCTTGAGGATCGCAGTCTCTCCTCTTTTTCCTCCTTTTATTTTCAGTCTGAGTCTTCACGTGGGACTGTTAAAGACGAAGGAGCAATTGAGGCTTTCTGATCAGGGCTACCCCCTGATGATAGCCAAAGGCTCTTAGCCCTCTTAATGGACCCCGACTGCCCACACGGGTGTACACAAGACCCCCTATCTATATATCTTTCTAATGCAGGCTTGTGCTGTGGACTCTGTGGAATTCCCTGAGGTTTGATCTTGGGCATGTTACCCTAGGAATCAGTGTTTCACCCCCCTTTCCTTTTCTATCTTGAACAACACCCCTAGAAACAAAATCCCCAAAGTTCTAAGGGATTTTTATACAAGCTTTGAAGTCAACTTCTAAAATAACAAACTTCCTTAATCTGTTTTGTTACCTTGCCCCTGGGGCCCTCAAACTCAAGCTAAACCAGTTAGGTGAGAATTTAAATTAACTAGCCTCAGGACAAAAGGGCACTCCAGCTCCAAGTGCCCCATAAACAAAAACAAAGGATTTAAACCATGGGTGGCTGCAGAGCACTTAAAGAATTTAAGGCGGCTTGCGCCAAACAAACGAAGAAAAGATTTTAAAAAGCCATTTTTTTTCGTAAACTTTTTCTTGGGGAAGGGGCTCATCAGAGGATGACCCCACGTGGAGTCTTTCTTCTGTAGTCCTCTGTGCCCCCCGCAGGCTTCCCCTTAGGGGACATGATTTCATGCGGGGTGCACCCGGATGGCGGCTGGCTCACACTAAGGGCACATGCACAGTGCTGGTCATAGCCTTTTCAACCCCCCTCCAGGGGCGCACTCTGCGGGACGCCACTGTGTCTGTCCACAGATGCAGGGCTCACACCTTTTCTCCTTTTAGCCTTTTCTCCCCCCAAGCTACTACCAGCTCATAGTTAAGTTTTTTCCAATCCAAACTGACAGCCCTCTTCAAAAAAATTTGTCATGAGATTTAACAGTCTTGCCTTAGTTTAAAAATAATGTATGGATAAACAATTGTAAAAACTTTAAAAAACTTTTAGGCTAAAAAAAAAACAATTGCCTTTTTGTACTAATTATATTGGTAAATTGTCATGTGCTGTTTGAGCTCACTAAGACGCTAACTCTGGAGATGGGATTGGCCCCTCCCACTTCAGATGCAAGTCTAGGCTACAAAACAG
>NW_008352935.1:0-1172 GCF_000622305.1 Nannospalax galili | reverse complement strand
GGGGCGATAGTGTTGGCTCATTGGAGCATTGTGATGTCACAATGGAACACTTAGAAGTCATATAGTTGGATTGTGTTGGTACATTGGAGCAATTTAATGGCACATGGGGTGATGATGTTGGCACGTTGGAGCACTGTGATGTCACAATGGAACATTGAGAAATCATACTGTAACTCTGTGATGGCACATTGGCTCAATATAATGGCAAAAGGACGACAGTGCTGGCACATTGGGGCAGTGTTATGTTACATTGGAGCATTGAGATGTCACATTGGAACATTTTCAAGTCACACTGTATCATCGTGATGGCACTTTGAAGCAATATAATGGCATATGGGGCGATAGATTTGGCACATTGGAGCATCGTGATGTCACATTGGAGAGTTGGAATTTCATGTTAGAACTTTGTGATGTCATATTGCAGCATGCTGATGGCACCATGGAGTTGTCACATTGGAGCATTGTGATATCAAAATGGAACATTGAGAAGTCAAGTATGAGCATTGTGATGGCACATTGGAGCAATATAATGGCACATGTGTCCATAGAGTTGGAGCATTATGATGCTACAATGGAACACTGAGAAGTCATATTATAGTATTGTGATGGCACTTTGGATCAACTTATTGGTTCATGAGGCGATAATGTTGGCTCATTGGAGCCTTGTGATGTCACATTTGAGCATTGTGATGTTACAATGGAACACTGAGAAGTCCTATAATAGCATAGTGATGGCACATTGGAGCAACATAATGGCACATGGGGCAATAGTGTTGGTAAATTGTAGCATTGTGATGTCACATTGGAGCACTGTGATGTCACAATTGAACATTATGAAGTCATATAGTAACATTGTCATGGCACATTGGAGCGATATAATGGCACATAGGGCAAAGTGTTGGGACATTGGAGCACTGGATTGTGACAACGGATCATTGATATGTCATATTGTAGCATTGTCGTGGCACATTGGAGAAATATATTGGCACATGGGGCGATACTTTTGCCTCATTTGAGCATTGTGATATCACATTGGGGCATTGTGATGTCACAATGGAGCAATGAGAAGTCATATAATAGCATTGTGATGGAACATTGGAGCAATACAATGGCCCATGGGCCAACAGTGTTGGGACATTGGAGTATTATGATATCACCTTGGAACATTGTGA
>NW_008352934.1:240-429 GCF_000622305.1 Nannospalax galili | reverse complement strand
GGTTTTATATTACTGTTTCAATTTCTTTTTGTGTTATGGGTCTGTTTAATCCATTAATCTCTTCTTGGTTTAGTTTTGGTAGTTCCCATGCCCTTAGGTATGCATCCATTTCTCTTAGGTTTTCAAATTTAGTAGCATATAGGGTTTTTAAAGTATTCCCTTATAATGTTCTGTATCTTTCTGGTGTCT
>NW_008352934.1:0-117 GCF_000622305.1 Nannospalax galili | reverse complement strand
GGATTCGTTGATTCTTTGTATTGTTTTCTTTGTTTCGATTTCATTAATTTCAGCCCTGATTTTTGCTATTTCTTCTTGTCTACTGGGTTTGGGTTTCATTTGTTGTTGCTTTTCAGG
>NW_008352933.1:0-2301 GCF_000622305.1 Nannospalax galili | reverse complement strand
TGTCACTGTGTACATTTATATGGATGATATAATCTTGGGAGCTCCAAGCCCTTAACAATTATAAGAGTTATATAAGGTTACTCAGAAATATCTACAGACAGGTGGACTCCATGTATCCGCTGATAAAATACAGACTATTAATCCCTTTAAAATTCTGGGAACCATATTCTCTTTGGAAGGAGTAAGTCCTTTAAAAACCTCAACTGGCTGTCAAGCCCACCATAACCCTGACAGAGCTAAAATTATTAGGAGAAATTAATTGGCTACGAGCCTGGATGCCTATTCCCACTGAGACTTTAAGACCACTTTTTCAGTTGCTAGTAGGGAAACAGCCTTCAGAACTAATTCACCTGGCTCCTCAACACCTGGACATCTTACATGAGGTCCAGGATGCCCTGGACCGAGCCCAACTTGCCTGGTACACACCTAGTAAAGATCTTGAGTTATGGGTACTCTCCAGTGAGACCCTGATGACATCTGTCCTTACACAGGACAGGAAGCCCCTTCAATGGGTGCATGCCTCTCTGGGAGGTGGACCACAGGTTTATGCACCCATGGATCAATTGGCTGACTTGATTGAGAAAGGTGTGATGTAGCTCTGAGACATTATGGCATAGTGCCATTATATTGCTCCAATGTGCCATCACAGTGTTACAGTATGACATCACAATGATCCAAGGTGACATCACAGTGCTCCAGTGTGCCAACATTATTGCCCCATGTGCCATTATATTGCTCCATAGTGTCATCAAATTGGCACAATTCCGCAGCAGTGCTTGTGGAATCCCAGGGCCAAGGGAGCCCTTAGTACAACCCTACAATGTTTTCACTGACAGGGGCAGATTTGGAGCTGCAGTGGTAGTATACCCAGGGGCAGATGAGAAACCAAAAAAGATATGTCCATACTTGTGATGGTTCAGCTCAATTCAAGGAACTCATGGCCATTGCTTTAGCATTAACAAAGATAAGTGAGCCCATGAATTTGTTTTCTGACAGTTTGTGTGTAGTCAATTTTCTTCCAGGGCTATTAGGTTCTCATATCCAGTTGGATGGGAACCCCATTACTCCCTTAATGATTCAGACTTGTACGCTCCTTAAAGGGAGAGAAACTCCTATCTTCTTACAGCATCTTAGGGGCACCAAGAATTGCCTGGGCTTTTATCCCAAGGCAATGCAGAGGCAGACAAAGTGGCTTCCACCCAGGTCCTGTCAGCAGGCCTGAATGAAGCTCAGGGGTTACATAACCTCACTCATGTAAATTGGTGGGGACCTCCTAAGAGTCCAACCTAAAAATCCTCCAACCATTTGGCTGTATAACCTCTGTCCATCCTTTTCCCATGTGATGGGTCCAGGTGGCCATGCACAGTTTTGTGTAGTACACTAGAGTACTAATCTTGATCTTAAAATAGGTACACCATTAGCATTAGTATTGATGACACACATTTCAGCTTTTATGCTATTCACAGTCAGTATACTTAGAACACAGACAAGAAGAACTTCAGGTTTAGAGATATCTTGACCCTGGCATTGTCCCTACTCCTGGGCATCGTTCATCATGTTCTTAATCATTCCCCAGGTCACAGGAGGCTGCATCTTCTGGCGGGGTCTCCTTTTCCACTTCCCCAGGGTCAGTGCAGCCATCTTTTATGTGGAGGCTTTGGTTGAATGGTTTTACATACCTGTGTGGCACCCATCACGGGGAGGATTCATTTTCTGGAAAGACACGAACATATCCTCCTCCCATTGTTAGTAGAGATGCTGGAGTTTTGCTCCACAGTCCTGACTCAGGGTCCTTCCAAAGCACTTGCAGCAGGGGCTGTGGGACAGTCAGTCCCTGCCAGTGCTTGGCTGCCCTGGCCCGCAGGGCTTCAACGTTGGGGGGTCGGGAGAATAACCTAAAGGAATGAAACAAACAAGGAATGTGAGGAAATGCAGGCAAGACAAGGATCTGATCAAGCCTCAAAATTTTATTGAAAAGTGTCAGGCATATATACTGGTAGTGGGGAGGGGGGAGGTGAGGAGAAGGAAAGTGCTGGGCAGACGTTAATTGGTGTTGTGGGATGCTATAGCTAAGGAGGGTAATTTAAGGGGAATTCCTAATCTAAAGGAACATCTGCTAACTGCTATGGTGAGCATAAAACATTTCTCAAGGCTGACTTAGCCTGGGTCACAGAGTTGTTTTTCTACATTCTTTAATTAAGTGCTATCTTATAGAAACTTACAGAAAACCATTAGGCTCTTTTTTCTCAAGCCATAAAGATTTGCAGGAAACCATAAAGCTGTCTTTTTCTCAAAGCCATA
>NW_008352932.1:0-209 GCF_000622305.1 Nannospalax galili | reverse complement strand
GTTAACTGAAAATGGCTTTGTTAACGGACCTGCCCCTGGTCTGATGTAACTGTGGTGATCCAATGTAACCATATTTATTGGCTTTGCTCCTGGCATGATGTAATTGTGGTTTTAGGCTTTATAAACCCCACTCTGCCTCTCCTTGGGGTTGAGAGTTCTTTTGGGCATTAGCCCCATCTCTGACTGCCAACTAATAAAGGACTCTTGAT
>NW_008352931.1:0-242 GCF_000622305.1 Nannospalax galili | reverse complement strand
TACCCATATTGTTTTCTTACTAAGCGGGCCAGTCGTCTGGGTAAGGACGGAGTGTTGTGCCCCAGTATATACCATGAAGGTGACTGGCTCCCCCCCCACATGAAGAGTTACCCTGGGCTCAGGTGGGGGTTCCTGGCCCCAACTTCCCTAATCGAGCTGGAGGATCTTGGTTTTTTCTTCTCTCTGTTTTCCTTTTCTCTTGGTGCAGTCCTTCGCCCAGTGTCCTTTTTCCTTGCAGTAGG
>NW_008352930.1:0-1026 GCF_000622305.1 Nannospalax galili | reverse complement strand
AAAGAAGCTTATTTGATGATGGGCAAGAGGTATATTTGTCTGTAAATATAAAGATGCATATTTAGACTAAAGTGAGAGATTCTGTTGTCCTATGGATGTGGCATAAGTATTTTTTTTCTCTAGGATCTATGGCATCTCCAGACATATATTTGACAGTATTTATACTACTTCACATGAGTTCCCTCCCATTGAGTGGACCTTAATTCCAATTAAACAGCTGTAGATCCCCCACAAGATGAAAGTGTCACTACCGTACAAAGAGCAATAAACATATTCCTTATTCTTTTGAGTTTCATCTTTTGAGAACTCTCTGCTTAGCTCCTTGCCCCAAGTTTTAATTGGGTGGTTTATAATTATGAATTTTTTAGTTGTTTGTTTATTCTGGATGTTAACCCTCTGTCAGAAGTTTAGCTCATAAAGGTCTTTTAGTTGTTTGTTTATTCTAGATATTAACCCTCTGTCAGAAGTTTGGCTCGTAAAGTTTCTTCCCATTCGATAGGTTGCCTCTTCATTCAAATTGTGATTTAGTCTTCTGTATAGGAGCTTTTTAGTTCCATGAGGTCCTATTTGTCGATTGCTGAACTTAATGCCTGCACTTTTTCAGAAATTCTATTCCTGTGACTTTAGGTTCCATTCCACTCACAACATTCCCCTCTGTCAGTTTCATGGTATCAGGTCTTATGAGCAAGTCCTTGATCTACTTGGAATTGAAGTCTTGATCATGGTGACATATAGATATCTAATTTTATTCTCCTATATATAGCTATCCAGTTTGACCAGCACCATATACTGTAAATGCTGTCTTTTGTTCAAGGTGTGTTTGGGGCCCCTTAGTAAAAAATCAAGTAACTGTAACTGCATGAACTTAAATCTGGGTCCTCAATTCTATTCCTTTGATCAATGTGTTGATTTTTATGTTAGTGGCATGTCATTTTTATTACTAGAGCTCTGTACTATATATACTTGAAATCAGGAATTGTGATACCTGAAGCTCTTCTTCTGTTGTTCAGGATTCTTTGGGCTATC
>NW_008352929.1:0-383 GCF_000622305.1 Nannospalax galili | reverse complement strand
AAACCACTGGAATTGCCTCTGCCAGAGAAAATAGTGAACCAAAAACAGTATTGCATCCCTAGAGGGATTCCAGAAATTAGTGCTACCATCAAGGATTTGGAAGATACAGGTGTGGTGATTCCCACCACATCTCCCTTTAACTATCCTATTTGGCCTGTGCAGAAGACAGATGGGTCATGGAGAATGACAGTTGACTATCGAAAACTTAATCAAGTAGTGACTCCAATTGCAGCTGCTGTACCAGATGTAGTTTCCTTACTCGAGCAGATTAATACATCTCCTGGTACCTGGTATGCAGCTATTGATTTGGCAAATGCATTCTTCTCGATACCGGTTCATAAGGACCACCAGAAACAATTTGCTTTCAGCTGGCAAGGCCAACA
>NW_008352928.1:0-364 GCF_000622305.1 Nannospalax galili | reverse complement strand
CATCCGGCACCTGGCTCAGCTCCTCCGACGCCGCCGCTACAGCCGCCGCCGGGGTCTTCGCCATGGCGGGGCCGTCACCGCGGCATCGCCCTCGCCCACTCTGGGACGGCGCTCCCCGCGCCGGGGCTTCGCTGGGCCGGTCCAGGAGCGCGCGGGGGGCGGCCAGGGACGCGTGCGACCCGCCCCGCGCTGCCTCGCGCTCCCTCGCGCGGCGCCTTCCTAGGTCTCCCGGGAGCCCGGGCGCCCCGAGGCTCGGGAACCGGGACGGCTGCTGCGTAGGCGGCTGCGGTGCGGGGCTCTCCGGGCTAGGGCCTATCCACTCATTCTTTTATGAATATTTGGGTCATTTCCACCTTTTGACTTT
>NW_008352927.1:0-511 GCF_000622305.1 Nannospalax galili | reverse complement strand
ATAAGATGGTTTGGGATGTTCTGTGAGATACACACACACACACACACAAAAAAATCAACCAATTAAAAAAAAATGTATTTGAGGAGTTAGCTTAAAAATTTATGCCATGTTAATTAGTAGAGTGGTAAACATTACCTTTGAAATCTATCTGATGACTTTATAGACATACACAGGTCCCAAGGATCTGACTGTAACCAATTATGGCTAGTAATAATTAGATACATTCAGAATAGAAACACATGCACCAACATCTCAGCGTTAGTAGCAAAAACAATGAGTCTTTCTGCATGAAACAGTTTATTATAAAATGAAATGGAGATCTTTTTTAATGGTTAAAATCTCATTCAATTTTATGTCTTACAGGGCCTATACTTTGCTCAATATTGTACAACTGTATTAATTCCACAGTGAACCTAAAAATTTTGTAGCCACTTTTGAGAGCCGTATCTTTGCTCTGGAAACTCTTATTGAGCATATTAAAGCTGTAGTGATATGCTTCTTCTAAAAAAAA
>NW_008352926.1:0-730 GCF_000622305.1 Nannospalax galili | reverse complement strand
TGGCTACACGAGACTCTGAATCCGTGGGCCTCATCCCGGCACATCACCCAAAACCTTAGACCGCTACCTGAAGCTCTGCCCGAGACCAGACCGGAGCCTCGCCTGAGACCTGATCGAGGACCTCAGCCTGAGAGCCAGAGACTGACGGGAGTCTGCCACGACCAGACGTGATCAGAACCTGCAAGAGACAGCCCCTCAGCCGGGAGAGTGCACCGATCACGGCGGACTAGAGAACCTCTCCACCCGGAGGGCCTGAAGGCTTAACCTCTGGAAGGTAGCCCAAGAGGCTTTGGGACTCTTAACTGCTAGAGGACCGGGTTTCCCTTTGAGTGTTTGTATTGATGTGTGTTTGTTATACTTTGACCTAATAAACACATAATGCAATCAAACAGTCGTGTGTGAGAATCTCTTCTGTCCGTTGCGCCTGTCCTAAGCGCTCCCGAGAAGCATTGACTCATTTTGGATGTCACACTCAAGCCAGTGGCTTGAGACACATTCAGGACAGTTACTATCAAGTGACTGCTCCCATTCAGGACAGTTGGCGTAGTCGAGCAGTGGAAATTCTCCTTTAAAGCAGAATTACTGGTCTTTTGAAATTGTATGCTGGTCTCTTGAAATTCTAATTTGGCTAAATTGGCTACAAATTAAGGGCATGTGTCGTTAAAAATTAACTTTCTTTAATGCATCCAAAAGGGTAAATAAGACTATAACACCTGGAAGATTACCAACA
>NW_008352925.1:0-411 GCF_000622305.1 Nannospalax galili | reverse complement strand
CATGGTGGAAGGACAGAACAGACCCCAGCAAGTTCTCCTCTGAGCTCCACACGCACATCATGACATGCACATGTCCACATATATTCACAAAATAAAATAAATAAAATTGTAAAAGCTTCAATTCTTGGTTTAAAAAAAAATTTCCTCATGGCTGTAGAGATGGCTCAGTGGTTAAGAGCACTGACTGCTCTTGCAGAGGACCCGGGTTCAATTCCCAGCACCCACATGGCAGCTACAAACCATCCTTAACTCCAGTTCCAGGGGAATCCGAAGCCCTCTTCTGACCCTTGAGGCATTGCATGACACAGGTGCACTCACATACATGCAGGCAATACATTCATACACATAATGAATAAAGAGGCCAGGCGTGGTGGCGCATGCCTTTAATCCCAGCACTCGGGAGACAGAGGC
>NW_008352924.1:0-370 GCF_000622305.1 Nannospalax galili | reverse complement strand
CATTGTGACATCACATTGGAGGTTTTTGATGGCATGTTAGTGCTTTGCTATTACACGCTGAGCACTATGATGACACATGAAACACTGTAATAGCACATTGGATCATTGAGATGACACAATGGGGTATTGTGATGTCAAACTTAGTATTGTGGTGACACATTGACACATTGATATGGCACACTGAGGAGTGCGATGGCAGAATGAAGCATTATGAAGACATATTGTAGAATTTTGATGTCACAGTTTGGCATTCTGAAAACATATTTGAGCATTGTGATGGCGTACTGGGGCACTGAGTGGCAGATTTGGGATTTGTGCACACACTGAATCATTTCTATTCCATATTGCAGCATTGTGATGGCCTATTGAA
>NW_008352923.1:0-234 GCF_000622305.1 Nannospalax galili | reverse complement strand
CCCCATGTGCCATTATATTGCTCCAATGTCCCTTCACAATATTACAATATGAATTCACAGTATTCCATTTTGCCATCACAATGCTCTTTGTGCCATTACAAATCGCCACTGTGTCGTTACAATGATCCATTGTGTCGTCACCATACTAAATATGCAAACACAGTGCTCAATGCCCCCTGACAAGTCCCCAGTATGACATAACAAATGTCAAAATGTGTCATCACAATGCTCCAA
>NW_008352922.1:0-459 GCF_000622305.1 Nannospalax galili | reverse complement strand
CCTTCCTTTTGAGTGTATGTGTCCCTAGATCTTCTTGCTCTAATGAAAATTGTCAGTTATATGAGAGTGAACACTTAAGCAAAATTATTGACACATGAGGAAATTGATGTTCTGAGAAATTCACTTTAGTGTTGATGTCTATATTTCTCTAGATGGAATGCAAAATCAAGTACAAGTTTATTGTCTGCTAGCTACAGTAACCCTTGCCACAGATCAACTGTTGAAGGGCCGAGGTGCTTATGTTCAACTATCCTTATTTTACTTATTAACAGTTTCAAAGCATAATCCTGGAGATTCAGATATGAAAAAGTGAAATATTAAAGAGCTTCCTTTAACTAACGAGGTGAAAATTTCTCATAGTAGTTATATCTAGGAGGGAAAAACCATGGGTCACGTAGTTAAGTACTATCTGTGGTTTTAGGCATCCACTAGAGGTCTTGTACTAGAAACACAAAAACC
>NW_008352921.1:0-693 GCF_000622305.1 Nannospalax galili | reverse complement strand
TGTAACAAACCCACAGCCAACATCATTCTAAATGGTGAAAAACTGGAAGCACTCCCATTGAAATCAGGATCCAGATAAGGCTGTCCACTATCCCTACTTCTCTTTAACATTGTACTTGAAACTCTTGCAAGAGCAATAAGACAAGAGCAGGAAATTAAAGGAGTAACAATTGGAAAAGAAGAGCTCAAAGAAGAGATTAAATTATCCCTTTTTGCAGATGATATGATATTATATTTAAGAGACGCCAAAAATTCCACCAGAAAACTCCTAGCAATTATTAACACATTCAGTAAAGTGGCAGGTTACACAATTAATCTACAAAAGTCTGTAGCCTTTCTATATACCAATAACAAACAATCAGATAAAGAGCACATGGAAACACTCCTGTTCACAACAGCTGCAAATAAACCTGACCAAAGAAAATAAAGACCTATACAACAAAAATTTTAAATCTTTAAAGAAAGAGATTGAGGAAGACATCAGAAGATGGAAGGACCTCCCATGCTCATGGATTGGAGGAATTAATATTGTGAAAATGACCATCCTACCAAAAGTCATTTATAGATTTAATGCAATGCCAATCAAAATTCCCATGACATTTTTCACAGAATTGGAAAAAAAACATCCTAAGGTTCATATAGAAAGCAGAAAAGACCTCGGATAGCCAAAGCAACCCTGAGCACTAAGAGCAAT
>NW_008352920.1:0-737 GCF_000622305.1 Nannospalax galili | reverse complement strand
GTTAACTCTCTGCCCTGTTGACCTATCTAATGGAGACAGTGGGGTATTCAAATCACCTACTATTACTAAGTTGGGATTAATCTGAGTCTTAAAGTCCATTAGTATTTTTTTTATGAAGTTGAGTGCACCAGAGTTAGGTGAATATATGTTCATGATTGATATCTTCTTGATTCATTGTTCCTTTGATCAAAATGAAGTGGCCCTCTTTGTCTCTTCTGATTAGTTTTAGTTTAAAGTCTGTTTTGTCAGATATTAGAATTGCTTTTTTTCCTCAGTGCCATTTGCTTGGTATATTTTTTTCAATTCTTTCACTTTGAGATAGTGTCTGTCCTTAAAAGTGAGATGAGTTTCGACTACTATCCTCAGGCCTCTTGGGGAGCACCGCTTCTGGTCCTGACCCCGCCCTCACCTCTCTCTGCTTCCCTGGGCCTGCACCACTGGCTAACTCTCCTAGCCTGCACTACTATCCTCAGACCTCTTGGGGTAAGTCTATAGCGCAGCTCTCCGCGCTGTGACTCCCTAAGTCACATTCACCCTTCCATGCCCCCCCCTCGCCGTTCTATACTCCTAGTTTGAGCCCTGCGCCATTCCTAGTCTTGGGGCCCCAGACACCTGGGGAACCAATACTGCTTCCTGACCCTTCTCACCCAGAGCAACCCAGTACCTTTCTTGGGCTTCAGGAGCATCGCTTCTGGTCCTGGCCCCGCCCTCACCTTGCTCTGCTTCCCTGGGCCTGC
>NW_008352919.1:0-706 GCF_000622305.1 Nannospalax galili | reverse complement strand
TGTTTACATTTCTTTTTTTCTGGAAGTGGTCCCTGAGGCTGTTTTAGAGCATTGTCAGCTGTGTCACCATCTTAGGGACCTAAGCTAGGAGGTCTTTTGAAGGCGTACTAAATGCATTTTATATGTGGAATGGTCATGAGCCTCTGGGGGTGTTGAATGAAAATGTGTCTGGGATTCAGCAAGAATTCACTTCACTTTTTGGTCCACAAATAGCATGCCAAAAGGGGCCCATGCCTCCCTACTCTACTTGCGAGCACAGTGACTGCTGACAGACTGCATGGCATAGACCAATCAGAAAATGATACGCTGACCAAAGGGACTTTGGGGCGGATAAAAGGGAACTATAAGGCCTGCCCCCTCCTGCATTAAACGAGCCTGCAGCACCTCGCCTAGTGCTTGCTTCTACCCAACTCCCGAGGTCTGTGTGTCGTGACTCCACACCTTTTGCAGCCCCCGAATTGGCAGGGGCCTGATCCAGGTCAGGGTCTTCACAGCTGGCCTGAGGAGAACCCACAAAACCTGACACCTGAACAGGTACTCCTGCCCACGGTGTTGGCGACACCCAGAAACTCGTTTAGTAAGTAGGCCCCTGGATTTGTCTGTTTCTTTGGCTGCTCGAGGGTAAGCGAGTAGCCCCCTTCTCTATCCTCTCCAACCTGTCTGTTGTCTTTATTGTTGGACTAGTTTGTTAGATCAGGGAGGCACA
>NW_008352918.1:0-545 GCF_000622305.1 Nannospalax galili | reverse complement strand
GATTACTGCTATCTACATATCGTTATCCCTCACTATCCTTGGAGAGTTCATCGTAGGACCCCCCCCCAACAGATACAAAACCACCTTCAAGCTTCTTATACAAAATGGCCTATCATTTACATGTAACTCAAGAAAATTGTCTTGATACTTTAAATCACCTCTGGTTTACTAAGTAAAGGCAATGTAAACATTGTCATACTGTATTTTTGGAATAATGACAAAAAAAATCTATGTTCAGTGCAATTATAGTTTCAGATTTTTATCCGGATTTTTGTTTTTTTAATGGTTTGAACTCACAGGCATAGACTCAATGGATACAAATTTTTGCCTCTTTGTTAATGAGGAATTTTGATCTGTGGTTTTCTTGAAATGTCATTGCTGTCAGAGTAACACTGATCTTGTGAATTAGGAACCGTTCCCTCTTCTATTTAGTAGTACATTTTTATCTTGACTTTCTCATTTGTGGATATAATGTTGGTATTAAAATGTGAAATGACCTCTTGGGGTAAGTCTACAGCGCAGCTCTCCGCGCTGGGACTCCCTAA
>NW_008352917.1:0-470 GCF_000622305.1 Nannospalax galili | reverse complement strand
CCCCCCAAATACGAAGTGGAGTGTGTCCCACCCATTCTCCAGCATCTGTTAAGTCTGTTAAGCCTACCTAAGGTAGAAAAGCCCCTTCTAAAACCCCCGACTTCTTGGAGTGTTTCTTTTCAAAATTTTTATTATAAATACTTCTTTGTGTATGTAATATGAAAGGGTATGTGTGGATGTTCTTGTGTGTGTGTGCATGTGCACATGTATGTATGGGGGGGTCGCTGGACCCCCGGCGTGGTGTGCACGGGCCCCCTGGGGTCTCCGCCACACCTGGCTAGTCCCGGCGTGAGCCTGGCCGCAAGCGATGTGGGGAGCGTGCCTGGGCTCCCGGGCGCAGTCACTCTGGATGTGGCGTGGGGGTGCACAGACTTCTCTGGGAAGGGGCTGCTTCAGGTCCCGCGTCTCTGGGAATAGCAGCAGCTGATGGCTACCGCAGTTTCTGGTGCTAAGAGCTTCTCTGCTACTGG
>NW_008352916.1:0-381 GCF_000622305.1 Nannospalax galili | reverse complement strand
GCAGTAAAGAAAGATGAAATCATGAAATTTGCAGGTAAATTGATGGAACTTGAAATTGTTATACTAAGTGAAGTAACACAGACTCAGGAAAAAAAATTGACAAATGTTCTCCCTCATATGTGGATCCTAGAACCAGACTCTGATAAATGAGTATGAAACCAGACTTAACTACAGGAACCAGGATAATGGAAAGGAAACAGGGAGGTAAAGGAAAAGAAGGAACCTGAAAGTGAAGAACAGTAGGAAACAGACCTTAATAAGGGAGATATGGATAAAAATTAGGTTAGTTTAAGGGAGGGGGGAGGGAAGGGTATACAAGTAACCTAGGGAATAAAGGGAAAGAAGGAGCTCAAGAGAGTTAGGACCATAGAAGGGTATTAG
>NW_008352915.1:0-398 GCF_000622305.1 Nannospalax galili | reverse complement strand
TAGTCGACCTAGGAGGGCAAAGAGCAAAAACTCTCCTTTATTTATCTCTTACCAGATTAGTGTAGGCCTCAAAGTATGTCTGTTAAACATCCGAGAAGGTTAGTTCCACCAGTCTGGTCCTTTTAATTACTGTGTGTCATGTAGATAAATCTTGGGCAAAGACCAGTTGTTCTCAGATAAGCCTTACCTAGACATATATTTCTGCTATGTATATTTTGCCAGTAGGTTGTAGGAGCAATATGATTCTCTCAGGTTTTCAAAACTAGCTGGGCATTGTTTATCTCTCACATTGTATCACCCCTTCATCATGGTTTTCCCACTTAAGGTGCCCCCATTTTCCCGCTTTTTCCCTTACTAATACCCATTTCCTATGGTCCTACCTCTCTTGAGCTCCTTCT
>NW_008352914.1:0-211 GCF_000622305.1 Nannospalax galili | reverse complement strand
GCTGGGATGTTTCTCCACGCCCCCAGTGCAGCCTCTTTGGTCTGTGCTAAACACCCTGTAGGTAATTTAAGCTGCCGGCCCTCAGTGATATATTTTCCTTGTCCAGCAAGCTTATCAAAAGTCCAGGTGGCTTTGGGGGCCCAAGGGTCCTGCTGGTTTTTGCTGGCTATAGTCTGACAGCGATCAAGGTAGTCAGCTTTCCAGGATAAGA
>NW_008352913.1:0-1012 GCF_000622305.1 Nannospalax galili | reverse complement strand
TGACTATATCTCTGTTCTACAGCTTAAAATCTGGTATAGTAATTCCCCTGGAATTGCTCTTAGTGCTCAGGGTTGTTTTGGCTATCTAAGGTCTTTTGTACTTCCATATATATCTTAGGATATTTTTTCCAATTCTGTGAAAAATGTCATGGGGATTTTGATTGGCATTGCAGTGAATCTACAAATGGCTTTTGATAGGGTGGTCACTTTCACAATATTAATTCTTCCAATCCATGAGCATAGGAGGTCTTTCCATCTTCTGATGTCTTCCTCAATCTCTTCCTTTAAGGAATTAAAATTTCTTTGTAGAGGACTTTAATGTCTTTGGTCAGGTTTATTCTGAGATTTTTTTTGCAGTTATTGTGAAGGGCAGTGTTTCCATGTACTCTTTCTCTGACTGCTTGTTATTGGTATATAGAAAAGCTATAGACTTTTGTAGGTTAATTTTGTACCCTGCCACTTTACTGAAAGTGTTAATAATTTCTAGGACTTTTCTGGTGCAGTTTTTGGCATCTCATGGGTGTAAAGTTATATCATCTGCAAAAGGGATTTGATCTCTTCTTTTCCAATTATTACTCCTTTAATTTCCTTCTCTTGTCTTATTGCTCTTGCAAGAGGAGTCAAGATGCAGTGGGCACCACAGGACTTACCCAGGAAAGATGCCAACATCTCCATCATATCTTAAGGAGAGTTTCAATGGGAATGCTTCCAGTTTTTCTCCATTTAGAATGATGTTGGCTGTGGGTTTGTTATATATGGCTTTAATTATGTTGAGGTATGTTCCCTCCAGTACAATTCCCTCTAGGACTTTGAACATAATGCATGTTGAATTTTTTCACTGGCTCTATTGAGATGACCATGTGGTTCTTGTCTTTGAGCCCATTTATATGATTTATGATGTTTATTGACTTGCGTATATTGAACCATCCCTGCATCTCTGGGATAAACTGACTTGATCATCGTGGATGATCTTTTTGATGTGTGTCTATATGCAGTTTGCAAGTATTTTGTT
>NW_008352912.1:0-1166 GCF_000622305.1 Nannospalax galili | reverse complement strand
CCGCTCAGTGATTTTGGGGGATGAGTAAGCACACCATTCACCAGCCCATGCTGTCCCCAGTATCAGGGAAAATCAGACGCAACTGGGAGCCTAGTCAAGCAGGGACTCCTTTAATACAGGTGTCACAGAGCTTATAAAGGCACCTGGAAATCCCCCTCCCCCCTGAGGGTGTATCTTAAGGATGGTCATGTACTGATCATGCACTCCTCAGCAGTGTGGAAGTAACCTTCAGACTTTTAAAGCAAGTCAGGCCGTGCCCCAGTAACTTCCTCTCGGACTCTGCAAGGTGGGGCCGTTATAGGGCCCCACATCTCCCCATTTTATTTGTATTTTAAGCCTGGACTGACTTTATTTCACAGGTTACCCACCTCATTGACGGCTCCCTGAGGGGAGATGGCTATCTCCTTCCTCTAATCTTATGCATTTCTGTCTGTCTTAGGTTGTGTCACGTTTGATCAAGCCTTGCACGTCATTGGACCATTCACCTGGCCATGTGCATGTCCTGTCTTAGGACTGCTAGTCATGGGACATCTTCCCCGTCCTTAGTTAAAAATTCATCATGATTAAGGGCAGCCGCATGGGTAATGCCAGCCCGTGAGAGTCTTAGTCTCTGCCTAACTTGGTTAGCCAAGCGTGGGCAACCAGAGGGGTCCTGGAGGAGTTCATCATCATGAGGAGGTGGGCCGTTGCAGTTCCCCGGGTCCTCTGTCACCGATTTATCTGGTAAAGACACTTAAAGATGAGCATTATCAAGAGAAACAGCAAGTCATGGCTTAGGACAAGTCGAAATACTTCTGAGACCATGTACCTTTTAGCCAATCAGCCAGTTGTCTGAAAGGCAAAGAGACCGACTGGCAATGAAGCCAAGGAAATGGGTCCTTCATCTCAGATGGATATCAATAAAGAGAGGAATTTTTTTCATGAACTATTGTCCATGGACCGTCCCGCTGGTCAGTCAGATTCTGGCCTACCCACTTGAGGTTTTTCGCAGGCACCCATATGGGGTTTGAATCTTCTGTAGAGTAGACACAGCCAAAGGCTCGACCGTGGTTAACAATGGATCTGGGCCTCTCCATTGCCCCGTAATGGGGTCCTTCCATCTTACTCGTACTTCGGGTCTCTGCTCCTGTCATCCCCAATGCTTCTGAAACTAGGATTCCAACTGA
>NW_008352911.1:0-474 GCF_000622305.1 Nannospalax galili | reverse complement strand
GTTACTAAATTGTTTAAGAGTATCTGTGTATGGCCTGGAAAGATGGCTCAGTGGTTAAGAGTGCTGACAACTCTTGCAAAGGACCTGGGTTCGATTCCCAGCATCCACATGGTGGCTATGAACCATTCTTAACTCCAGTTCCAGGGGAATCCGAAGCCCTCCTTTGACCTTTGCGGCATTGCACGACACAGGTGCACTCATATACATGCAGGCAATACACTCATACACATAAAATAATAAATAAAATGTTTTTTTAAAAAGAGTATCTGGGTGTTAGGAATGGAAAATCATATCTGGAGCTGTTCCGGGTTGTTCTTGCAGAAGACCCAGGTTAAATCCCAGCACCCACATGGCAGCTAACAACTGTCCAGAACTCCAGTCCCAAGGGATCCAACCGCTTCCTTCTGTCCTCTGCGGGCACTGCATGACACAGGTGCACTTACCTATATGCAGGTAATACATGCATACACATAA
>NW_008352910.1:0-330 GCF_000622305.1 Nannospalax galili | reverse complement strand
CAAAGCCTGGATAAGGCCTCAACATGAGCTAACAGGAAAAGCATGCTGGTGTATTGGTGATGTTTCATGTGCGACAAATGTCTTCAGCAACTCTGTGGACTGCATGGACCAAGTCAAGCTGAAGGAAAGGCAGTCTATACTAGCATGCAGTATGCATCACATACACTCCCTCCTTTCTCCGCATGAAAGTTCAGTTCCTATGAACTGCACTTCCATCAACAGACCCCATAGGGATGACTGACACAGTCCTCCCTTCTCTTGTTTTTTTTTGGGGGGAGGTTCTCTATTCTTGGGTGATCTGAAACTCAATAGTTAGAAAAGGATAGTCAT
>NW_008352909.1:0-504 GCF_000622305.1 Nannospalax galili | reverse complement strand
CACATCATAGTAAAAACACTAAATGTACAGAACAAAGAAAGAATATTGAAAAGAAAAACAACAAGTCACATATAAAGGAAAACCCATCCGAATTATACCTAACTTTTCAGTGCAAGCAATGAAACCCAGAAGAGCCTGGACCAAAGTACCCAGCCAAAATGTCTATTATAGTCAAAAGGGAAAGAAAAATCTTCCATGACACAAATAGGCTGAAAGAATTCATGTCCACAAAACCAGCCCTTCAGAGAGTTCTTGAAGCAATACAAAGAGCTGAAGAAAGGATCCAAGGGGTAACAGAAAGAAACTTTAATGAAGGTATAACTATGGAAATGCACAGTTACACCAAGAATGTGAAAAGAAATCAAAATGACAGGAATCAATACACATCTTTCATTAATAACTTTAAATATCAATGGACTGAACTCCTCAGTCAAAAGACACAGTCTAGTGGAATGGATTAAGAAAGAAAACCCATCTTTTTGTTGTCTGAAAGAAACTCATCTC
>NW_008352908.1:0-287 GCF_000622305.1 Nannospalax galili | reverse complement strand
TACCGGCGCCATCTTGTAATGGCGGCGGAGGCTGTGGCTCTCCACAGGGGAGGGAGAAGGGACCGCTGCCCCTCCGCCCCCATTTTGCCCTGCCATTCTATGCCCACTGCTCCCCAACTGCCCATGGACACACTCCCTTGCACCCTTTTTCCTTGTGCTCCCTATACCATGACAGAGATGCCACCCTAAGCCCAACCATGCCATCCCTCCCTTTTGCTGCTTCAACCATTCCCCCTCTAATCACCCCCTAGGATCTTGGAGAAAACTGGCCCCCACCTATCCCTGTG
>NW_008352907.1:0-407 GCF_000622305.1 Nannospalax galili | reverse complement strand
CTAATCCCTTAAAGCTACATCTGAGCTGGACATGAAGGGATTCCTGCTGATGAGCTCACTGTTATGGGCCCTGCACAGAACAGTGGTATCAGTGGGAGCCTGGAGCACCAACCCCCACCAACCGGTATGTCAGACATGGATCCTGTGAAGCAATGATGCCTATGAGGAATGGAACCGCACCTCTCATATGGCCCCATTGTGGACATGGTGGCCAGATCTGTATGTTGACTTAGAACTTGTACTGGGGAAATTTTATCACCTCCCCCAGGAAAACCACCAGGAACAGCATTATATGAAAAAACGGGCTTTGGTTGACTCATCATCCACAGTCAATCGCCAAGCTTTGTGGGCAAACCAGTTCTTTGCTTGCCCAGGTTTTCGGACAGGTTGGTGGAGGCGCAATTGTG
>NW_008352906.1:0-332 GCF_000622305.1 Nannospalax galili | reverse complement strand
GTGGAGTCCAACACTCTGTTTTGTTAAGAAAAAGGGGAGGGGCAGGGATGGTCCCCTGTACTAGAAGTTTCCGAGAACACTGAGTAGTGGCCTGCAGAGTAACATTGTAAACTGGGAGAGGGAGGAGAAGTGAGCCCTGCAGGGGGGCACAGAGATAGCAAGTGAAGACATTAGTATCAGAGAAGTATCTCAGGAGATTGACTGATAGAGTGAGAATGCGGTCCCAAGAGAAGCTGCGGGAAGCAATGAAGCTTTGAAGCTGCTTCATGGCCATGCTGCACGTCTGATCTAAGACTTTCATAGCTCTCTGGGGCCTTGAATCCTGAATTGTC
>NW_008352905.1:0-897 GCF_000622305.1 Nannospalax galili | reverse complement strand
TCATACAGCTTTTGGCAGAAATATGCATATTGTTTTGAATACCACTGGTTTGAGGGATGTCATGAATATAGGAAAGTAACAATGCCATACACCCCATTAAAAAGGTATATGATGGACATTAATTATAATGAAACAAACATTCATGATGAAAATCCATTAAAACGCCATTTAATAGAATTATGGACAAATACTACAGATTCTTATGTCATTATCAATAATCATTGGTCAAAGCCCAAACCAAGAACCCATATGTATCTAAAACTAAATTCCACTAAATATCATAACAAATATATTACATACACCTCAGAATTGGAATATGAGACCACTTCAGATTGCTCAGTAACTATGAACACATCCTTTGTTAGACAATTTTAGATGCCTCTAATAGCACAAGCAGAAGAAGACTTTATGTGGTATAATAAGACAGCCCAAATTATTGGGGAACAAGAATATGACTATAGCTATGATTCTTCTGATTACTCTGATTACTCTGATAGTTCTGATAGCTCTGATAGCTCATATAGTAGTCCTGCTCCCACCCCAGACCCATGTGAACAGCTCAATTGGAATACAGGAGAAGAATGGCATAAATGTGATACAAACAGAGTACACCCATTAAAGAAAGGCATTAAACATTTACCATCTCCATGGGGTTCACTGTGCCACTCCAATGCCATAAAAACTCTAAAAAAATTAAATGGCTTCGATATTAAAGTCAAATCAGAGACTATTGATACTCTTCATTTTGATGAAACTAATACTACATTACTATGCATAGCATACTTCCCAAATTTACCATTTTATGGATCATTAATACCCATTAATGGAAAATATGGAGCACCCAGAATACACATGGATGGACCTAATTTTACTGAAATAAAAGCTCTTTTACAGCTA
>NW_008352904.1:314-567 GCF_000622305.1 Nannospalax galili | reverse complement strand
GGCAAGTAGTGGGGAATGGCTGGGGGTGCCGACAGCACAGCAGACAGTAGCGGGGATATCAGATTATAAGGGCTCTAGTGGGGGGAGGGAGGCAATGGGAGGGTGCCATCTGGGAAGTGGGTGTATATTTGAATAAGATGATTTGGGATGTTTTGTGTGATATAGACACACACAACAACAACAAAAAAAACAAATTTTTTAAAAATGTATAGTATTCGAGGATGAAGCATTGAAATTTATGTCATGTTAATTA
>NW_008352904.1:0-248 GCF_000622305.1 Nannospalax galili | reverse complement strand
AAGAGGCTGTCAGATCCCCTGGAACTGGAGTTACGGACAGTTGTTAGCTGTCAAGAGAGTGCTAGGATTTGAACCCAGGTCTTCTGCAAGAACAGCCAGTGTTATTAACCACTGAGCCATCTCTCCAGCCCCTTAAGGAGATCTTTTTTAAAGGTTAAAAATTCATTCAATTTTATGTCTTACAGAGCATATACTGGGTTCAATATTGTAGAACTGTATTAATTCAACTGTGAACCTAGAAACTTACA
>NW_008352903.1:0-219 GCF_000622305.1 Nannospalax galili | reverse complement strand
AGCCTAAGTGAGTCCTAGGTCCTAGAGAGAGACTTTGTCTCAAAAAACAAGGTACATAGCTCTGGCCTCCACATGTACATGCATGCACAGATGTGCATGCACCTTCACACATGCACACACACACGCACACATGCACACACACACATACACACACACATACACACACATACATACATACAAACAAGCACCCATACCCCCACTACAAAACACAGAAGAAAA
>NW_008352902.1:0-312 GCF_000622305.1 Nannospalax galili | reverse complement strand
CAACAAACCCATACCCAATATCATCCTGAATGGAGAAAAACTGGAAGCATTCCCATCAAAATTGGGAACCAGACAGGGCTGGTTCCTTTTCAATATAGGCCTTGAAAGTCTTGCAAGAGCAATAAGACAAGAGAAGTAAGTTAAATGAGTACTAACTGAAAAAGAAGAGGTCAAATTATCCCTATTTGCAGATGATATGGTATTATATGGGAGATCCCCAAAATTCCAATAGAAAACTGTTAGAATTTGTTTGCTTTTTTGCAGTAAAGAGGCAGGTTACAAAATCAACTTACAAATATCAGTAGCCTTCCT
>NW_008352901.1:0-1094 GCF_000622305.1 Nannospalax galili | reverse complement strand
GGCATAGTTACCTGCAATAAAACTGCCCCCGTTTTTTTTTTCTATATGATAGTTAGGCATTTCCTTATAGCTAGATGATAGGATCCCCCTACCACATGTAAATAAAGCATACTATGAACACCTATCAGCTGAAGCTTTGGCTGCTGCCTCCACACTATATTTTTCCCTGACCCCCACTGAATAAACGGAGCTGTATCACTGAATGTAACTCCCAGAAGTTTTTTTCCATGGTGCTCTCTGGCCGTCCTCATTCCATTCATCACTTCTCCTCCCTTTATTCTCGTGGGTCAGTGGCCAACATCCCATGAGGGGAGGGCGAGCCTGAATGTGAGGCTCCTAGGAACGTGCAGAGTTTGTGAGTACCCCCTCTCCAAGAGGGTAGCGGCAGCTTTGCCTTGGCCATCCCACCCTTGAGGATCAGCAGTATCCCCTCTTTCCTCCTTTTACTTTCGGTCTGAGTCTTCACATGGGACCCTTCAAGATGAAGGAAGAATTGAGGCTTTCTGATCAGGGTTACTCCTTGATGTTAGCCGAAGGCTCTTAGTCCTCTTAAGGGACTCCAACTGCCTGCCCAGGTGTAGGCAAAGACCCTCTATCTATACATCTTTCTAATGCAAAACCCAGTCATGGAAGGACCAGTATGTGATTTTAGAGCAGGTCATGGGTTCTCTGAAATTTGCGGTCAGGCTTGCACTGTGGACTAGTGAGGAATTCCCTGAGGCCTTCAGTCCTGGGAATGTTCCCCTAGGAATCAGCATTTCATCCCCTTTCTTTTTCTATCTTGAACAACACCCCCAGAAACAAAGAATCCCCAAAGTTCTATCATGCAGGGATTTTTCATACAGGCATTGAATTCAACTTCTAAGATAATAAACTTCCTTATCTGTTTTGTTATCTTCTTCCCCTCCCCACACACTCAGACTCAAGCTAAACCAGTTAGGTGGGAATTTAAATTGACCTGCCCCAGGAGAAAAAGGCAATCAGGCTCAAAGTGAACCAACTGGGGGAGAATTTAAATTGGCCTGCCTCATGACATAAACAAAAACAAATGGAAAAAAAGATTTTAAAAGCCATTTTTTTCTGTAAACTTTTTC
>NW_008352900.1:0-237 GCF_000622305.1 Nannospalax galili | reverse complement strand
CCGAGCCCCTCAGGGCTATCCGGACATGGAGAACTGCAACCCTAACAGCAGTGTTTCCCAACAACATCTGACCAATGAGGAACATTTTGGCAAATGCATAAGCTATGAGGCCCCTTTAGTAAGTAAGAGACAGAAGGTTAGAGTCCCTATTGAAATCAGAGGGTCTGAATGCCCCCTGCATAGATTATGTGTCTATTGACCATTTAGGCATACAGACAAATTCTGAGACCCCTTTGG
>NW_008352899.1:3044850-3056143 GCF_000622305.1 Nannospalax galili | reverse complement strand
GCAAGGGTTCTGCAACTGAGCTACATTCCTAGCCACTATTTGTTTATTTATGTATTTTTTTTTTTGAGATTGGGTTTTACTATATAGGCCTGGCTGGCTATTTTCTTACTTAAAAATTCTTAAAATTTATTATTTAAAAAATATTTTATTTATTATTTTATGTGTATGAGTGTAGTGCCTGCATATAGGTAAGTGCACCAGTGTCGTGCAATGCCCATGGAGGACAGAAGAGGCCATTGTGGATCCTCTGGAACTAGAGTTACAGACAGTTGTTTGCTGCCATGTGGGTGCTGTGAATCGAACCCGGGTCTTCTATTTTACCTGTATGAGTGTCTGCATGAAAATAAGTACACCTGTGTTGTACAATCCCTGCAGTGGTCAGAAGAGGGCGTGGGATCCCCTGGACCTGGAATTAGGATGGTTGTTAGCCACCATGTGGTTCTGGAAATTGAGCCCAGGTCCTCTGCACATGTATCATGCAATGCTCATGGATGTCAGAGGAGGGCATCAGATCCCCTGGAACTGCAGTTACAGACAGTTGTTAGAGGCCATGTGGGTGTTGGGAACCAAACCCATGTCCTCTGCAAGGGCAGTCAGTGCTCTTAACTGCTGAGCCAACTCTCCAGTCCCTATTTTCTTATTTTTGAGGCACGGTCTCAGTAAATTTCCCAGGCTGGCAGTGAACTCATGATGCTCCTGCCTTAACATCCTGAGGATGTGGGACTACAGACTTCTGCCACTAAGCCTCGTTCAGAACAGCTTTATTCAAAATAATCCCAAATTGGAACCATTCATGCAATGGGGAATCATTCATTCAATGGAACACAACTCAGAAATTAAGAACTCAAGGCAGGAGGTTGCAGGTAGGAACTGAAGCAGAGACTAAAGGAACGCTGCTTACTGGCCTGCTCAGCTACCCTTTTAATAGAGCCCAGGCCCATCTGCCCAGGGATGGCATTGTCCTCAGTGGGTTGGGCCTCCCTAAATCAATTAGCAGTCAAGAAAATGCCTGATAGACATGCCCTTAGGTCAGTCTGATGGAGGAAATTCCTCAGTTGAGGTTCCCTCTTCCCAGGTGTCTCCAGTTTGTATCAAGTTGACAAAAACAAACCAGCACAGCCCTCTACCTGGCCATTCTGTCTTGCTAAGACTCAGGTCTTCTTGTTTCCAGATGGTGTATGTGTGTGTGTGGGTCAGTCTGTTACCCCTGACAATCACCTTCATGGCACATGTCTTTGTCTCTCTGACTGGAAGGTCCTGTGAATAAGGGCACAGTTACTTCTCCAGCAACAAGAACCAGGCCTGTCACATAGAAGGTACAGCAAGAGTACTTGTGGAAGGAATGGATGAATGGATGAAAAAATGTAGGAATTCCCTGGCAAAGAAACAAAGGAAGTAACCCCAAGGTCTGTGGCAAGAAAGCATTACCCTCAGGCTACAGGGTGTGCAAGGGCAGAACAGGACCCAGGTTGGGTCCCTAATTTCCACGCAGTCTCATTCCCTTGGATCCTGCCACCTTCAGTTCGTCACCACCCCTGCCCTTGGACACCTGAAGCCTCCAGAACAAATGTTCAGGAAAGGGGCTGGGTGCACGTGCAGATGGCTCCATTGTGGTCCTGCCTGGACTCTCTGCCTGTTAGCATTGTTTGTGCTTCAGTTTCTCCATTTGGAATAGGGTTGCCTGCCTGTCCACTGACATGGTGAAGGATCCAGGAAGCAAGGGCAGAGCTGGTCCTTCCTGACTCCTTCTGCCCTCAGGAAGATGGGGCAGGCCTCAGGCCACTCAGCTTAGGGATGGGACAGTAAGGCAAGCAGGTGCCTCTGATACAGATCCAAGGATCATGGCTGGAAGGCAGCTCAATTAGGACACCATCATTTCAGACATTGACAAGAAAACAGAGCACCAGAGAGAGAAGGGAGGAGACACAGGTGAAGACAAGCAGGGCGAAGGACAGGTCCAAGAGGTGGAGACAAGAGCCTAGGTCTGGTGCTCAGGGCTTGCCCCTTCCTGAACACAGGACACCAGGGACAGGAGTCTACTGTTACACCTGCTCCACAGGGTCACAGCCTCTGACACTGCCTAGGATACTGCTATTAGATGCCAGGCTGGTTCTGGGGCCCCGACCTTCAGGGTTAGGCCTGGGCCTGCCAACAAAAGACATTCTGGTACGTGTCTAATCCACACACACAGCCTGGTAATTACCAGGTAAAAACCACTCTAGCTAGAAGAGTTCTACTAGTGTGGCCAGTGCATCAAAATAGAGAGGAGGGCGGCCCACAGTGCAGCTGCCACCAAACAAAAGCCTACTTGTTAATCTCACAGATCCTAATGGAACACTAGGAGGTGGTGTGGGAGGAAAGGGGTTTAATGGAACCCATAGCCATGGATGTGGCCTTAGACATGCTGTGTGGCCCTGGGCTAGCCGGTTAACCTCTCTGGGTCCATTTAATGGAGATGGCAAAACAGGTTCACATGCTGTTGCTAGACCAAATGGGGAATGGAAGAATATTAAAGGTCAAAGGGAGCTGTTCTTCTAAACACAGGACACACAGCTTTTGGTTGACTTTATCCATTTCTGGGTTTCAGTGTGCACAGACACATAGGAGCTCATTTATCTTCCTTTCTCTACCCCTCCCTCCATCCATCCCTCAGTCCCTCCCCCCTTCTTTCTCCTCCTCCTCCTCCTTCCTCTCCCTCCCTCCCTCCCTCCCCCCTTTCTTTCAACAGGGTCTTACTCTGATGCCCTGGCTGGCCTCCAGCATACTATGTAGCTCAGGCTGGCCTTGAAGCTGTGGCAATTCTCCTGCCTCAGCCTCCTGAGTGCTGGGATCACATTCATGAGTCACCATGCCCAGCCACATGAGGATTTCATATACAAAGCTGAGCTGCAGCTGGGAAGAAAGGGGATCAGCAGTGGCCAGGTCCTGGTTCATCCTCCAAAGGGAGTGGGACTGCGTTCTGCTCCTGTCCATCTGTCAGTCATATAACCCTGAGGACAGGTCAGTAGGAGTTCCATTTTAAAAGGAGGAAGGTGAGGCTGAGAGAGCGAGGGACTTCCCTAAAGTTGCACAGCAGCAGCAGGCCTGCTTTGTTTACAGCAACAGTTCCCACCAGAGCTGTGCATGTCCTGAGCCAGAGGATGGGGTGGTGAGAGACATGGGCTGGGTGGTGACTCATTCTGATCAGCAGCTCCTCTGGCGACATTCTTGGGCAACTCTATCCTTATTTCTCAGTCCTAGGCCCTTGGTCAGCTTGTCCTGAGGATGGAGTGTCAATCCCAGTCCCACATGTGGTCTGTCCTAAGTCCCCACCCTGCCCCCTATACAGAAAGGCAGTATCCAGATCCCTCTGGCTGTAGTCCATCCTAGCCCTGGACTCTCAGTGCTGGTTAATGGCTGTCTTTCCTCTGTGCTGAGCGCTCCTCTACCTCAGCCACCACCAGTGCTGGGCTGGAAAGCAGAGGCTTGGCCGTCTTCTCTTCTTCCCTCCAGGTAGGACACAAATGGCTGAGAACGCCACACACTCTGCTGCCACCCAGTCCACAGTGCTCCTCTGCCCGCACCTGGTGGAAAGCTCTCCCCATCCTGGAGGGAATGTCACCAACCCTAGCACCAGATGCAGGGCCAGGCAGCCTGGGCCTCTCCTGGGCCATTTCAGGGCTGCCACTGCCACTGTCTCTGTCCCTGCCCTCAGCTGGGAGCTGGGGGTGGACACTAGCTGTTCACCAGGCTGCTGGGAGGATAAGCCCTGCTGTGGGCACAGGGGACTGGGCCCCATGGCAAGGCCCTCACTCTGCTCTCAGCTCACATCCTAGTACCCAGACCCAGACTAGTGTCTGCACCAGCCCAGGCTCCTGCCTGTCACAGACAGAGGCAAAGAGTGCAGGGACCCAACGAATCATGAATACCCCTGACCACAGGTGAACACCTCTGGGAAAAGAACCTTTAAGGCTATTAGGAGGAACTGGCCTAGTAGTCTGGAGATCTGGAGAAAGGCAGAACCACACTTTGGGGAAAAGACAAAGGTTGCAGCTGCCTGCCCCTTGGGTCATTCTCCAGTCTGGACACTCTGTCCATGTCAGGCCAAGGTCCAGGTGCTGGGGCCCAGGCCACAAGACCACAGTCAAGGTCTGAGTCTGTCCACTCCTCCACCTCCTGACAGCACACCCCATCCACAGGCTTCCTGCCGCACAAAGAGCCTGCTGTCAGGGCGTGTGGGTCAGCTCTGGTCACTTTGATGATATGACCACAGGTTCCCACACTGGACTTTGTCTTCTCCTCAGGACTGAGTTCATCACAGTGACAGCATCACAGCCTGTTACCAACTGTCTTCAGGTGCCATCTAGGGGGACCAGGGCATCACCAGATTCCCACTCCTGGGGGTTTTGTGGGGGAAGCGCCCTGGTAGCTGGTACTTGCCCTTAGACCTTCCAGCCCTGATCCCTGCAGCCCCCTCTTCCCTGTGGTGTGTCCCCTGCAGGTGACTCCCTGCCCCAGGGGCCTTGCACTGGGTGGGCGTGTGGACTCTGTCCTCCGCAGACAGCCTGTGGCAGCCTCAGGGTCCCTGACGCCCCGTTGGCACTCACCCATGTTGACGAAGCTCATGACCAGGTCTGCGCGGCCGAGGCGCCTCTCGGGGGCCCGCCATCCTCGTCGTCGTCGCCGGCCATGGCGTGGTAGAGGTCCGGCATGAAGAGCGGCGCGGACGCGGGCATTCACGCGGCGCCGGGTGGCGCTCGGGGTCGGGGCCGCCCGGGCAGCTCGAGCACCGCCAGGATCTCGCGCTGCATGTAGCTCGCGCGCTCCCAGGCGGCCCTGGGGACAGGCGTGCGGGGGGCGCGGGCCGGGGCCGCCGCCCAGCGCGCACAGAGCCAGGCCGAGGAGCCAGAGCGGTCCGGGGCGCGCGGCCATCGCGGGGTTTCAGCGTGCGCGCATCGGTCCCGCAGCCAGACGGGTGGCGCCTCGACGGCGAAAGCGGGAACCGCGGGCGAGCCGGTCCCCTCGGCACCTGTCGCGGCTTCGCGGCGCCCGGGCGGGCAGACGCTCTGCGGGGAGATCAGTCGCGGGCCTGTAGGTCCCGCCGAAGTTGGTAATCGCGCGGCAGGGACTGCGTTCAGCTCCGTGGGATCCCGCGACGCCGACCCGCGAGTGTCCCTCGGCTACGCTCCTCCCAGGCCGACCAATGAAGGCGCGGGGGCGGGGAGAACGCTGACCGGCGGCCGCGGTGTGCTGGGAGCGGCGGGGGATTAACTCCGCGGTGGGCAGTGGACCGGCTGGACGGGCCGCCAGGGTGTCTCGGGATCTCCACCCGCTACCAGGGTGCACGGGGTCTGAAGCAGGACTGCACCCCCGGGCGGGTCCTTCCGCGCCGGGGCTGGATCCTGAGTCCCGGGGCAGCGGTGGGGCCGTGGCCTTGGCGCGCGCACAGTTTCGTGGGTTCCAAAAGGTGGGGCGCATTCCGTGGGCAGCGACAGCCAGGGCGGGTCCCGGCCCGGGGTCTTCTGCTCCGTGCGCCGTCTCCGTCGTCCCCGGGCGAGTGTAACCTGACGAGTGGCCTGACGCTCTTCCAGGCGCCTGCCTCCCCGTCATGCCCGCGCTCCCCGCCTCGACCTCGCCCGTGTGGCCACTGCGTCAGGCCCACTGTGCATCCCGTGGACCCCGCTGTCCATCCAACCCCAAGGAGCTCTGGGGCAACCTTCGTCACAGACCCAGTAAACTCCAGGATTGATTCAACCCCTGCACACCCGCTCTAGAAGGGTGGAAGGAATTGGCTAGGAAAGAGAGGTCAGTGGGAGGAAAGTGCCCCAGCAAAGGACCGAGAGTTGGTAGTTAGTAGCACTCCCAGCTGCCTTCTGAGTGTGTCCTGAACCGCTTCTGTAAAGTTCACACACTGTTATGGGGCGCACACCATTGGAAACCTTTCTAACAAATGGGAAACCTGAGGTACCTCCAGGTCGCACAACAGCTGGCCTGAGGCAGGTTCAGTGGAGCGGGATTGTGTTGGGGGGAGCCGGGGGAAAATTGTGGCTGCCAGGAGACCACAAAAGGTCCTTGCAGGCACAAGAGGACGTTGGGCAATTATGGCGTCTCCTGAGTGGATTCAAAATAAAATTCCAAATAAATACGCCATGGCCACCAAAATAATGTTGATATCATTTTAAAGGCGGTTAAGAGCACTGATTGTTCTTGCAGAGGAGTTAGGTTCTGTTCCCAGCACCCACATGGCTACTGAAACCATCCATAACTCCAGTTCTAGGGGATTCAGCGCCCTCTTTTGACCCCCACAGGCACTGCATCACGCCAGTGCACTTACACACATGCAGGCAGTACATTCATACACATAAAACAAAAATGTATGTATGGGCTGGAGAGATGGCTTAGCTGTTAAGAACACTGTTCTTGCAGAAGACCCATGATCGAATCCCAGCACCCACATGGCACCTAACAACTGTCCTCCACCGGCACTGCACCACATCGGTGCACTTACCTACACGCAGGCAATACATGCATACACATAAAATAAAAATAAATTTTTTTTTAAATGTGTAAAAACATTTTTTTTTTTTTTTTTGGTCTTTTTGAAACAAGGTCTCCCTGTAGCCCCAGCTGTCCTGGAATGTAGACCAGGATGGCTTTGAACTCACAGAGATCCACCTACCTCTTCCTCCCGAGTGCTGGGATTAAAGGTGTGTGCTACCACACCCGGTGTGCATTTATAAGTGTACAAGTTTTACCTGCATGTATGTAAGTACCCTTATGCCATGCAATGCCCATGGAGGCCAGAACAGGGTATTGAATCCTCTGGAACTGTGTTGGGGGTCCCCTGTTGTGTAAAGTAGCAGTCTCTTCATGTCCGGATAGCCCATGGGCTCGGCCTCATATGCAGAGATTCCTTTTTCAGCAGGGTGCCTTCCCGGCATCTTCCTGACTCATCTTTTGAAGCAGCCATCACAGAAACATGGCCTCTGGCTCAGGAACTGCCAGATTTTTCCTGTGTGATTTTTCAGGCAGTCTGGTAGCCCACTTCCACATGTAAATAAGGCATCCTAAAAGTACCTATCAGCTAAGGTTTTCACCACTACCCCCACAGTATAAAGTATCCTGGTTTTCCCTCAATAATCGGAGCTGGATTACTAAGACTTGGAGCCGAGCTGAGTCACTGAATAAAGAGCTGTAACATGGACTAAAGTCCAGTGTCTTATTGCCTACGATCCAATCTCTCCGGAGAAAGCTGTTTCTTCGTAAGCCACGACTCACGACTCACGGAACCCTAGCTTTCGCCGTCCTGCACCTTCCGGCATGATCCGGCAGCTGACGGATCTCGCATCTCGAGGAAGTGCGCGGGTGAAATTAGGATGGGACCCAACCGGGCCAGCCCCGGTAGCAGAAGCCTCAGCAGCATGGAGATCCAGGACCCAAACTACAGACGCCATGTGGGACCCGCCGCACTCCCAGGTGCACGCAGGAGACCTGCACCACGTCGCACCCAGCGGCGCGAGGGAGACCGGCGCCACGCCCAGCAGCTGGCGCTCCGCGGAACCCCACACCCCCATAGAACTGGAGTTAGGTATGGTTGTTAGCAGTCAGGTGGGTGCTGGGAACCAAACTTGGGTTTTCTGCAAGAGCAGCCAGTGCTCTAAACTGCTGAGCCATCTCTCTAGTACCAGTTACTGTTTCTTAGAGAAGACAGTGTCAAGATAGTCCTGTTCACTTGGTGACTGTGACTTTGGTTATTAAACCTTCTTAGCTATAGGAGGCCTCAAGATCATAAGATTGGGATGTGTATTACATAAGATGTATGTAGAGTGGTCGGCTCAATCACCGACCTATAGCAAGTGCCTTTACCTGGTGAGCCATCCTGCTGGCTCAAAATTTGTATTTTTAAGATGATCACTTCTACTTCACAACTGTAGTCCAATTAAAAAAAAAGCAAAAATAATGTGTGGTGTAGGGAGAGGTTCATTTGGGGTTAGAGGACAATCTTGTGGGTTGTGAGGGATTATGTGCTATAAGTACCTTTATCTACTGAGCCATCTCACCAGCCCCTGTAATTACTTTTGGTCTTTTTGAGACAGGGTCTCCCTGTAGCCCCAGTTGGCCAGAAACTATGTAGACCAGGCTGGCCTTGAATTCAAGAGATCTCCATCTGCCTCTGCCTCCCGAGTGCTGGGACTAAAGGCGTGTGCCACCGGCCCCACTGTGCATAATTATATATTGAAATTTTTCTTGAGTTTTTATGTGTATGAGTCATCTGTCTACATGTATGAACCACATACATGCAGTACCCACAGAGGCCAGAAGAGGGTATCAGATCTTCTGGAACTGGAATAACAGATGGCTGTTGGCAGCCAGGTGGGTGGCTGGGAACTGGACCCGAGTCCTCTGCAAGAGCTGCTCCAGCCTGCAGTTATATTTTAACCCTTGGTCTGACATGTTTCCTGTATCTTACACACAGGCTTCTGTTGAATGGAAATATTTTCTGTGGTGTTACCATTAGCTTATCTTTGCTGAAAAGATTCAAAACCTAAATCTCCTGGCAACAAAAACAAGAGCAGGCACTGTACTCTGCAGACAGAGGTCTGGCTATTTCTGGCAGTGTAGTGTGTAGACAGGGGTCCGGCTAGTCCTGGCAGCATACTGTGTAGACAGAGGTCCAGCTAGTCCTGGCAGCGTACTGTGTAGACAGGGGTCCGGCTAGTACTGGCAGCGTACTGTGTAGACAGAGGTCCAGCTAGTCCTGGCAGTGTACTGTGTACACAGAGGTCCGGCTAGTCCTGGCAGTGTACTGTGTAGACAGAGGTCCGGCTAGTCCTGTCAGTGTACTGTGTAGACAGAGGTCTGGCTAGTCCTGGCATGCTTCTGCTGCCAGGTGGCCTAGAATCAGAAGCTGATGTGGATGAAAGCACTACCCTACACAAGATTCCAACATTTTTTTTTTAAGAAAAGCGTAATTATGCATGTGTATATTGTGTATGCTGGCTCAAAATTTGTATTTTTAAGATGATCACTTCTACTTCACAACTGTAGTCCAATTAAAAAAAAAGCAAAAATAATGTGTGGTGTAGGGAGAGGTTCATTTGGGGTTAGAGGACAATCTTGTGGGTTGTGAGGGATTATGTGCTATAAGTACCTTTATCTACTGAGCCATCTCACCAGCCCCTGTAATTACTTTTGGTCTTTTTGAGACAGGGTCTCCCTGTAGCCCCAGTTGGCCAGAAACTATGTAGACCAGGCTGGCCTTGAATTCAAGAGATCTCCATCTGCCTCTGCCTCCCGAGTGCTGGGACTAAAGGCGTGTGCCACCGGCCCCACTGTGCATAATTATATATTGAAATTTTTCTTGAGTTTTTATGTGTATGAGTCATCTGTCTACATGTATGAACCACATACATGCAGTACCCACAGAGGCCAGAAGAGGGTATCAGATCTTCTGGAACTGGAATAACAGATGGCTGTTGGCAGCCAGGTGGGTGGCTGGGAACTGGACCCGAGTCCTCTGCAAGAGCTGCTCCAGCCTGCAATTATATTTTAACCCTTGGTCTGACATGTTTCCTGTATCTTACACACAGGCTTCTGTTGAATGGAAATATTTTCTGTGGTGTTACCATTAGCTTATCTTTGCTGAAAAGATTCAAAACCTAAATCTCCTGGCAACAAAAACAAGAGCAGGCACTGTACTCTGCAGACAGAGGTCTGGCTATTTCTGGCAGTGTAGTGTGTAGACAGGGGTCCGGCTAGTCCTGGCAGCATACTGTGTAGACAGAGGTCCAGCTAGTCCTGGCAGCGTACTGTGTAGACAGGGGTCCGGCTAGTACTGGCAGCGTACTGTGTAGACAGAGGTCCAGCTAGTCCTGGCAGTGTACTGTGTACACAGAGGTCCGGCTAGTCCTGGCAGTGTACTGTGTAGACAGAGGTCCGGCTAGTCCTGTCAGTGTACTGTGTAGACAGAGGTCTGGCTAGTCCTGGCATGCTTCTGCTGCCAGGTGGCCTAGAATCAGAAGCTGATGTGGATGAAAGCACTACCCTACACAAGATTCCAACATTTTTTTTTAAGAAAAGCGTAATTATGCATGTGTATATTGTGTATATGCCATATGCACAAGGAGGTAAGAGGTGTCAGATCCCGTGCAGCTGGACTTACAGGCAGTGAGGCACCCCATGTGAGTGCTGGGAAGTGAACTCAGATCCTCTGCAAGAGCAGTATGCACTCCTAACCACTGAACCATCTCTTCAGTCCTAAGTCCTGACAGCTTTAAGGTTACTGGATTCAAATGAACATGTCAGGAACCCCGAGAGTCACTGAAGTTGGCAACTTCCTGCTCCTAGGTCTCTGGCAGGAAGGCCTTATTTTTAATTCCAACAGAGCCCCTTCAACTAACCTTAGAGTCATGTAGACCTAGACACCTCATCATTTGGAACCATAAGCCTATCAGCAGCTTCTTTAAGTTAACCAATCTAAAATTAAGGGAGGGGAAACCTGGGAAGGTGGTTCCCTCTCCACTATGGAGAGCTTCACATTTCTGTATCAGTGTATATGCATGTGATTATCTTTCAATTCATGTTGGTTTGCCTGTTGCTTTCTGCTGTTCTGGGATTCTTCTTGTCATTTAATTTTTTTTTTTTTTTTTTTTGGTCTTTTTGAGACAGGGTCTCCCTATAACCCCAGCTGTCCTGGAACTCACTATGTAGACCAGGCTGCCTTGAACTCACAGAGATCTGCCTGCCTCTGCCTCCCAAGTGCTGGGTTTAAAGGCGTGCGCCACCACGCCCCGCTGTCATTTAATTCTCTAATTGGTGGAGGAAAGGAACTCCACAGTACCCTAAACAAAAGGAATAAGCACTTCTTGTGGAATCTGTCAGGCTTTTAAGTTGGATATTTGGCCTCAAGCAGCTTTGGCAAACATGCACTACTATCTTGTCAAATTCTAGTATTCTAAGAATATGTAGCCTGATGACCAAAAACATAGATGCCTGTGTTTGGACCCCTCTTGTGAGTTCTCTAATATTTTTCTTGTTACTCAGGATAGTTTTGGGCTATTGTAAGTCATCTGTATTTTTGGGGTTTTGTGAGGTTTTTTTTGGATAGGGTAGCACTGTGGAGCCCTGGTTGGTCTCAAACTCAGAAGCCTGTCTGCCTCTGCCTCCCGAGTGATAGGACTAAGATGCCTGGTTGTTCTAGTTTTTTTTTTTTTTTTTTTTTTTTTGGTTTTTTTGAGAAGGGGCTTCTTTTAGTTTCTCCGGGGCGGGGACTCGCTTTTTAGAAACAGGCCCCCCCTCTCCCCCACACGTCGGG
>NW_008352899.1:2973709-3043477 GCF_000622305.1 Nannospalax galili | reverse complement strand
GGTCTTTTTGAGACAGGGTCTCCTTGTAGCTTCAGCTGGCCTGGAACTCGCTATGTAGACCAGGCCTACCTCTGCCTTCCAAGTGCTGGGATTAAAGGTGTGCATCACCACGCCCAGCTTTTTGTTCTAGTAATTTTAAGACCAGCTAAAGACTTGAGGAAACAGAAGGGCCAGACTTAAACAGGGAGTCAAAGACTGGGCTTCTGTGTCATTTACCTCACACCTGTGATCTCATGGAAGTCACTTTCTCACTTCTTTCTATACCAGTTAAAATAAAGGAGCAGGATTCGATTGGCTTCCAGCATTAAGACCAAATCTCCAGTGGGCTCTAACTTCACTTGACTATCTTCAATAATTGGGTATAGTGTTTTCCTTCCTGAGTTTGGTGATCAGCAAGAAGGCCTCAGGGCAGCTACTCCCTGTAGCCTTGTTCACTGTGGAGAATGTCAGGAAATACATGTG
This sequence comes from Nannospalax galili, assembly GCF_000622305.1. Taxonomy (NCBI): domain Eukaryota; kingdom Metazoa; phylum Chordata; class Mammalia; order Rodentia; family Spalacidae; genus Nannospalax; species Nannospalax galili. The sequence goes on along the minus strand of NW_008352899.1, from coordinate 3,043,015 downwards.
TAAGTGCAAGAGTAGCTGGAGGAATTCTTGAGGTTTGCATAACTGGAAAACATCTCCTGGCTAGGTTATAACTAGCATCAGATATGCATCATTTGTCCACAAACCACACCTGTGAGAAGGAGCTGACCAGTCTATGAACACATAGCTTCTATTCAAACCACTTCTGAATGGTTCTTTAGGGATCATCTTCTGATCAGCTAGCTCAGAAGAATTATGGTTCTTTCTATACCTTGCCTTGCCATTGGTTTTCTCCTACAGCAGGCAGAACAGCCTTTTCATGGTTAACAGGACAACCAATCTTGCTTCTGAAATTCTACCATTTAAACAGAAATTTCAACATACTGTGGAACATTTGCCCTGTTCGCTTCAGAATGTTTTTGATTTCTAACACCAGTTTCTTAGATATTATCTAATCATGCAGGTGGATAGAATTCCTACACATGTATTAATGATACCTTGGTTCTTTACCTTGTTAAAATTAACAAGGGTAAAAGAAACAAGAAAAAATTGAGCTCTATAATTTATCCATCAAGAAAGCTTGATTTGAATAATGTATTTAAGTACTACAACATTTTCATACCTTAGGGGTAACATTTAAATATAAAGTAGTGGTTCAGAAGAAAATCAGGAATTACAAAACATTTGTTACTGCAAGCAATTTTAATACAAAAGTGTATCTTGTTTTTAAACAGTTCATTGGTAGAGCTTCAGTTTCTGCCTCAATTAAAACCAATTGAGATAATCACACAGCAACATGGTCGGAGCTGAAGAGAAACAGCAGCTAAAAAACAGGAGCTCCAGACAGCCCCTCTTAGTGGTCACTTGGTCAGCTGACTTTATTACACGCACAAAAAAGACGGAAGCAAACGGGACTGGTGAACAGTGTGCTGGTGAACTCCATTAAAGGAAGAGCAAGTGTTTGTCTTAGGTTCGCATTTCAGAATAGGCTCATGGAATTCACGTCCTCTTTTTTTTTTTTTTTTTTTAAAAAAAAAAAAAAAAAAAAAAAAAAAAAAAAAAAGATGCAGATAAACAAATCTGTAATTCACAATGCCACCAAGGAGCCTCCCTCACCAGGGGTCTGGGTCCTGATGGGCAGGAATTATTGATAGCTAGGCTGGACAATTACAAATCAGTTTAAAACCCCTGTGTTCTGACAGTTTCTGGTTTCATTTTACCCCTGAATTCTAGCAGCTCTATGTTCTTTTTAAACACCTAGTACTGAGACATTATTCCAAGACAGTATTGCAATGAACACTTTTTGCTGTATTGTATACAAAAGCTATCTTTGATGAGGTTCTGTCTCTTCAGCTAAAATTACATGACATCAAAACAATGGAAAAATGGAGTTGTGAGTGCCCTCTCCTTAGTTTTGCTAATTGAGGTGTCTGTGATTTACAAAAGAATAGGTTCTTAAACACTGTGGCTTTTTTTTTTTTTTTAAATATAATTTATCTTGCTGAGACAGCAAGTCAAGTTTATAAAGAAGATGCATTTAGGAATAATCCTAAAAGATAAAGCAGGTTTACAACCCTGCACCACACAGAAACCCTACTTAGAGGCTTTTCTTTTTTAATACACATTTGTATCTTGACCTTTTCATTTGTTTTCCTCAAATATTTCATTTCTGGGCCCCATCCATTACAGGGTTACCAGGAGACAAATTTTATCTACATAAATATTCACATGAAAATAGTAACTTACAAAAAGGAAAAAAAAATAAGGCAGCTTCATAACACAGTTATTCTTTTACACTTTTAACAATATAATTTCTCCCATTCAGAATAAATATACACCCAATGTATGGAGCAGGATTCAAGTGGATAGTGGCTGGGGTGCTTGTACAGTGTTACCGCTTGGGACCCGGAGTCCTGGGGGAGGCAGTGGTGGTCTTCTTAGACATAGTTGGGATTTTGGAAGGTTTGGTGAGCCCTCTTCTGGAGTTGCCCTGGCCCCCTGCGGCGCTGCTTTCGGATGTATCTGAACAAGCAGACTGTGTTTCTAAAAGGTCAAAGTCAGAGGCATCACTTCCTCGCCGGCTGCTGGCTCGACTTCCGGCCCGACTTCCAGCCCGACTCCCAGGGCGACTGGTGGACTTTTTAGGGTCTGGAATTCAAAAAACAGGAGACTTAATAAGGGAATGGTGTGGAAACACAAGTGATTGGAGGCCTAGGTGCTGTTCCTAACACCTTTTGGTTTGCTGTGTGGCCTTTCTGGACCTGCACTTTCTCATCTGCACAAAGGCAAGGGGGAGCCTTTTCTGACTTGTGAAGCTACTGGCAAAGCTTCCTGCTGAGGAATAAGAAGCTGCTGTTTGCAGCCGGGCCATCTTCCACACCTCAAAAGCAGACAGACAGGCTGCTCAATCGTGCTGGCACAGATGGGCGAACAGTTGAGGTAGTATGTGAGCAGATGGCAAATGGAGGTGAAAAGCCAATTTCCAGGTTCTCGGGAGGAACAGCCAGCTATTTATTACTTTCCCACCTCACCAGCAACCACGAAAAATACCGAGTTTGGAAAAATCACTAACAAATGACTTAAACTGCCTTTGCTCTAGACCGGCCCTTTCTTCTGTTCACACTCTCAACCCAGATGATTTCTGATACCGAGCAGGGGCCCCAGCACTGGGTACAGAAGGTTAGAGATATTTGCAGTGACAAGAGAAAAAGCAATGGCTGTCTGAAGAAGCACAGCTCTATTTTACTGGGCATCACACCAAAGGCTTCTCCTAGCACGGGCTCTGTGGGAGCACTGGCTGCTGGGAGGCCAGTGCTCTCATTCGTAGCCAGGCCATTCTTCCCACCCTGGGTCTGTTGCATGCTTCATGGAATGGATACTCACCAGCCCGATTAGTTCGGGCACCTGTGGAAGCTGGGGAGGAACTATTGCTGGTATCACCAGCAAGGGATGTTCGACTAGAATGAAAAGTTGGTGTTGGTCGTTTCAACTTGCTGCCTGTTGATGGAATAACCTTAAAAATAATGAAAGGTCGTATTTACTTATGAGATCTTTGACAGAAATTTAATTTTAAACTGTCTACTTAAAGGCCTCTTTATAACTGGCCATTTGAAAAGCAAATTAAAAGTCCAGGAAAACAAAAATTTAAAAAGTATCCTAGATGAGATACTGATTCTCAAAAAGATTTTAAGTTCCAATTTAAAATTGTGAAATGTCTTCTAATTCCTTATCTTGCTGACAAATTTCCCCTGGAAATGAGGCAAACATCTTCAAATATTAAGTTATTATAGTTATAACAAATAAGTATTACTGAATTAAGAGAAGAAAAATCCAAAACCCTGTTTACTAGTGTCTTGGGGCTAGAACTCTAAACTGCTGTTAGAGATTCCAGCACTGCTCTGATCTCTATCCCTGATGTGTCTTTGGGTCTCTCTTGGAAAATGAGGGATTAATCCTGTTTCTCCTTCATTTCTACCACCCTCCCTTTTTGCTCTATCGTCCTAGCCATCTGGGTCTCCTTGCTGTTTGTCAAATGGCCCAAGGAGGTCCCTAGTCTTGTCCCCTTGCTCTTTACTCAGCTAAGACTGTTACTACCGTAACACCCTTCCTCCCCAAATATATGTATTTTCCTTCACATTTCCTTCACGGGCTCTGTTGTAAGGACAACCTCATCAGAGAGGTTTACTTGTTTGTTGTTGCTTTGTGCCACATTAAAGCATCAATCACAGAAAAGCAGGGACCTTGTTTTATTACTTTATTCTCACATCCTTACTACCTACAACTACCTGGTAAAGAGGAAGGACTCTATAAAACCTTGCAGAATGGAAGATGCATAGAACCATTTCCTACCGTGGGAAAGAATGTCATGATTACTGGCACTGGTAGGAGCTACATTTTCTTACCTTTTTTTCTTTTTTAAAGATCGTAGACTTATTTTAGAGAAAATAATATTTTAAGTATTTAAAGTCTGTTTTAAATATCACTTAATGTCACAGTATACTATTTCAATTCCTCTTTGAAATAAGTTGGGTAAATTGTTTTCCAGAACCTTGAAGATGCTTATATAGAAAGGAGAGTAAAGCAACCTCTCATTGTGTTTGTTGCATTTTTTAATAAAGGAAAAGCAAAGCGACAGGAAAATGATTAACATTCAAGCAGTAACTCTCCTGGCCACCAGGAGGGGCACCAGTTCCCGAAGCTCTCCTTCCTGAGCACTGCTGCTATGGAGCCTCTGGCCTGGGGTTTGAAGTTAGGGCACGGCCTGGCTACAGGATTATCCGTGCGTAAAGAACTTGAAATGAAAGTTATTAAAATATAGCATCTTAAGACAAAAAAGGCCTATCAGAATTGTATGAGAATTTGAATTTTTCCAAATTGTGAGATTCTCATGAAGCTGGGGCCATTTATAGAATAGCAAGGCCGGCAAGTTGATTCTTGGGAGTCTACCGGCAGTCAGTCTCTATAATATGCTCGAAACCAGATAATTTCTGAGCCAAGTTTTAGTTGGGAGTGGAATGAATCCCAAAGTGGCAGTTCATTCACAGCTACTGGCCTGTGCCTTCTCTTGTTTCTCTGGCTGAAGTTTTGCCTGATCAAAGGCCTATAAAATATATGGTTCATAGAGCCGAGCGTGGTGACGCACACTTGGGAGGCAGAGGCAGGTGGATCTCTGTGAGTTCAAGGCCAGCTTGGTCTACACAGTGAGTTCCAGGACAGCTGGGACTATAGGGAGACCCTGCTTCAAAAAGACAAAAAAAAAAAAAGGTCCAACACTTCCCTGTAGGAGATGAGATGCAAATTGCACTGCTACTAGATAAGCCTCTGGCCTGGGTTTTGTTTCAGGTTTTTTTTCTTTTTTTGAGACAGGGTCTCACTATGTAGCCCAGGAGGTATTAAAGTCATGATCTGGCTGCGTTGGCCTCCCAAGGGCTGGGATTACAGGTGTGTGCCACAACACCCAGCCATATTTTGGTTCTGTGACACTGTTCTTCCAAAAATAGGCATTTTAATGGCTGTACTTGAAGACATTTAACTGTTGGCAAGTGTATTCTAATCAAAGCTATAGAGATCCAGGTGCCTAGGCCAAGGAATTGAGAAAGTAGAACTGGAGCCCCAGAGCACTGGTCACTGACAGAGATGCTGTGATTGGCTGAAGTAGACAGCACCCATGCCTTGGACCCATGTGGCAGCACCAACCACCCTGGGCAGGGGTCTTGCAAATCATACTCCTAAATACATAGAACATTGGTGAACATGCACTGTAGTTGAATTTCAAGTGTTCATAACTCGTCTGTGCATCTGACATTTGGAGACATCAAGAGACATAATTATAAGTAATAACAAATAAAACACGAGGAATATCTATTATTAATCATCCTGAATACATATGCTGAACTGCATAAAAGTTGTTAAACAATGTTGTTTTAGGCATCTCTTATTCATCTCCAATTTTGGTGAATCCGAGTTAGAAACTCCTGAAAACACTGGATCAGATCAATCAGCTGTGTCAGCAAGCACCCGAGAGATGGAAGAGACATGGGATCATGTCAGGAAGAAGAGCTGGGCAGGTTCTTGGCATGAGTGAGGGCCTCTTCGTTGACTGTCCCACTCAGCAAAGCCATACTCTACCTCAGGGCTGAGCAGCTGGAGGTCAGGACAATGGTTGTCCCTGACATGGGTGCCAGCTTTACTGTTTACCAACCAGGGTTTGTCATAACAGCGAGAGAACTGAAGTGGAGTCTGTGAAATGGAAATCCAAAGGGAAGGGCAGGAACAATTGAAAATGGAACAGAAAGGGGAGTAAATCGGGAACAGAAAAAAAAAGACACTAAATTTTAAAGAAACAGAAAACAAACGAAATGTACATCAGTCCAATGGGATGAAAGGGACCAGGTAGAAAGGCATCCCACTGCCAACAAGCAAGCTGAGCTATTAGCTCCTGCTGCACAGACAGTGCCTAGACTTTCAAAACTAGTAACTGTAACTCTGAATGAGCTCAAACTCAAGCTGGGAATAAGAGGAAAGAAATGTTTCTGGTGTAATCAGCCCCAACAGTTATTTTTTGGTTGTTTTTGAGTGTTTTTTTTTTGTTTGTTTGTTTTTGAGGATTTTTTTTTGTTGTTGTTGTTATTTTGTCTTTTTTTTTCCCTGGCACCAAGGACCGAACCCAGGGCCTTGTGCTTGCTAGGGAAGCGCTCTATCACTGAGCTAAATCTCCAACCCTGAGGGTTTTTTTTTGAGATAGTCTCTCTGTAGCTCCAGCTGGCCTGGAACTCACAGTGTAGACCAGGCCTCAGTCTCACAGAGATCAACCTGCCTCTGTCTCCTGAGTGCATGGATTACCAACAGGTATTTTAAATATTTTATTTATTTTATGTGTGTGAGTATACTGTCTGCATGTATGTAAGTGCACCCATGTTGTGCAATGCCCTCAGAGGCCAGAAGAGGACATGAGATCCCCTGGAACAGAAGTTACAGATGGTTGTTAGTCGCCATGTGGGTGCTGGGAGCTGAATCTGGGTCCTCTGTAAGAACAGCTGGTGTTCTTAACTGCCGAGCCATCTCTCCAGCTCCACCAACAGGTATTTTAGTAAATGTTTTTTCCAATCATCTTAAGGTGGTGAATCTTAACCACTGTGGGAACTGGGCATTCTTGGTAGAGGTAGAATTGTTCTGTATGTGTCTATGTACCTTCTCCTGCTAGTCTTTTCAGAAGCTTCCCTGATCAATGAACATCTACCAAGAGAAGGACATGATAAAAGAGGTCAGCACATACCTTGGTCCCACTGGCTGGGGTGGCTGGAGAAGAAGGCATGGATGTACAGCTGTGGTTACTCTGACTAGCACTTGAGCTGGATCGAGTGGGAGAAGCTGCCCGGGAAGATGGCTTGGATCTTCGACCCCTTGATCGGAATGGAGTCATTCCCTGTGATGCCCCTTCTGGTAGGATGAATTTTTCTCTAAGTTCGATGTTAGTTCTACCTCGTGCTAAAAAGGGAATGAACATACACATACATGTCAGTTATCTTAAAAATTTACCTTGGATGGCTGATCATACAGCTGCTTGACCCCATGATAACAGTAAAGTTTTCGATTTTGTACCATCTGTGGATTCTTTAAAACTAGAAGTTCATGAATTATCAGCTTTGTCATGGTTCTAATCCACAGCAGACACACTGGCTAAAAAGAGCCTTGCTTGCTCTAATAAGCAAGCCTGTGAATAGAGGACCATCCTTTCTGTCTGGCTTTGCCACTGTCCCCTGGGATAAGCACACTGTAACTGTTCAAGGTGAAACAGATGCAGGACACAAGCCTCTGACCTTAATCAAACCACTCTTTTCTCTCTCATAGACATGTATACTTTTTGTGCAATTTTTACAAGAGATGTAGTAATGATATGGTGGAGAAAAACACATTAATGAAATTCACATTGTCTAGACTCTTCCATTTGAATTCAGTCAATAATAATCCTAAAGAGAGGGGTTCAGGAAGTCAGATAGTACAAAGATGAGGACAGAATCATTAAGAAGTAAACATGTAGGGAGAGAGAAAAAGATCAAGACCATGCACAAAACTTGCCAGTGAGAACTGTTACGTAAAAACCAAAAGCAGTAAAGCTGAAGGGGCAACTGCAAGTAGGAGAGGAAGATCGAGGTGGAGGGACTCTGGAACCAGACTGAGGACCAAATAGGTGCTGTCCCCTGGCTTTCTGGAGCTGTAAGACCAGAACTTAAAATGTAGACTCATCTGGGCGTGGTGGTGCACGCCTTTAATCCCAGCACTCGAGAAGCAGAGGCAGGCAGATCTCTTTGAGTTCAAGGCCAGCCTGGTCTACACAGGAGTTCCAGGCCAGCTGGGGCTACAGGGAGACTCTAAGTACTCATCAACAAATGCTAAATGTGGATGACACTACTAATTTAAAAGAAATACTTCCTCTAGAACATGTTCTTTGATTTCTGAGTCTTCTACCTCCTCAATCACTCTAGACTGCTCCGTCTTAGAATACATTAGATACATCTGTGCTGGATAGCTTTAGTTGTCAACTTGACACACCTGGGTAGAGGGTAGAGTGAGACTCAATTGGGAAATTGTCTCCACTGAACTGGTCTGTGGCCATGTCTGTGGGCATTTTCTTACTGAGTGAAGTGGGAGGGCCCTGTTTACTGTGGGCAATGCCACCCCTGGGCAGGTAATTCTGTATTGTATAAGGAAGCAGGTTAAGCATGGGCCAGGAGAGCAAGCCAGTAAGCAGCATTCTTCCATGGCCTGTGCTTCACCTCCTGCCTCTAGATTCCTGCCCTGAGTTCCTACCTTGGGTTCCCTAAGTAGTGAACTGGGACCTGGGACATATAAACCAAACCCTTTCCTCTACCAGCTGGTATTTCAGAGTGTTTTGTCATAGCAATTGAAGGCAAAGGCAACTAAGAACAACATCTAAACAAATAAGACTTTCAGGAAACCTGGAGAAGGGAACCATTATGACCAAAATGTTAATCATTCTTTTTTCCCTCAACATGTTGTATGTTAACATCAAAGCATCAGGTATTTTGTTTTTGAGACAGGGTCTCCCTGTAGCCCCAGCCTGCCTGGAACTCGCTATGTAGACAGGCTGGCCTTGATCTCAGAGATCCCCCTGCCTCTGCCTCCAGAGTGTTGGGATTAAAGGTGTATGCCATCATGCCCAGCTAAAGCATTAGGTTCTACCACCAGCCAGTGACTGCTACTTTGGACCTTGGTTTCTTCACCAGTGGTGATCAGGCTACTGGATCTCTGACCTAGATGGGCTGTATAGTCTGTGTCTTAATGGTCTTTGATGCAGTTAGTTCTTTCTTTCCATCGTGTAGCACAGTACTTCCTTCTCCTTAGGTCCCAAAGCACTGTGTCTCTGCAGTTTCATTCCCTGGCTATTAGTTTTCTATTAAACTCCTTTTCCAGACTTCACCACTTTTCTGTGCCTACACTCATTAGGAAGCATTCTTTCTCAAAGTGCATTTCCTTCACACTTGGGTACTTCAGTAAGACTGCATATCACCCAAAACAGTAGTGTAGAACTTACACTTAACTACTTTGCCTGTTCAAGTGACCAATACAATGGTGGGAATAGGGGACATGAAGCTGACACAGAGGTAACACTGATGGGTGAAAATCACCTACTCAGCTGGGGATCTGGACACCTCAAAAGAACTGTTTGTGGCCCTAAGTCATGATAAACTTCAGATGTGTGGTCTCAAGCAAGTGAACTTTTGATAGTTCATTTCTAAGTAAATTGTGCCTGAAAAATCAGCAGAGAATACAAGAGGAAGACTGATTGCAGATAGCTACATTTTAAATGTTTTAGTGAGGGCTACAGGCTGGGTGTGGTGGCATGCACCAGCTACTCCAGAGGCTGAGGTAGAGAAGATGCTTCAGTCCAGGAGCTGGGACCAGCTTGGGCAAAAAGAACAAAATTCCATCTACACAGACACACAGATGCTGAACAGCTGTGACGTTGTGCATCCGTAACCAGTGGTAGGGAAGGGAGACAGTCTAGCCAAAATAGCAAGCTCCAGGTTTAGTGAGAGACCCTGTCTCACAAAAAGCAGAGAAATGTTTGAGGAAGACATTCCAACATCCACCTCTGGGTACCATACACTCCAGTACACTTAGGGTATATCACTATTAAAATACTGGAATGTCTTTTTCTTTGCACAACAATATACACACTTTTAATACGAGGATATCAAGACTATTCCTCCATTCTGTGTATGTCTCACATAAAATTTCAGCTAGTTGGGGCTGGAGAGATGGCTCAGCAGTTAAGAACACTGGTTGTTCTTGCAGAAGACCCAGGTTTGAATCCCAGCACCCACATGGCCGCTAACAACTGTCTGTGACTCCAGTTTGAGGGGATCCAATGCCCTCTCTTCTGACCTCCATGGGCATTGCATGACATGGGTGCACTAACATACACACAGGCAATACACTCATACGCATAATAAATATAAAGGCAACATACTCATACACATAATAAAAATAAAAAAATTTTTTATAATAAAGTATTTTTTTTTCTTTTTCTTTGGTCTTTTTGAAGCAGGGTCTCCCTGTAAGCCCCAGCTGTCCTGGAACTCACTATGTAGACCAGGCTGGCCTTGAACTCACAGAGACCTGCCTGCCTCTGCCTCCCATGCGTTGGGACTACAGGCGTGTGCCACCACGCCCAGCTAATAAAATATTTTTTAAAATCTCACCTCTACTCATTAGGAGAGGGAGGCACATTTTCTTCAATGGTGTAACCACTGGTAAGTAGTCTATGCTCCTGTAAGTAATCCTGTACTCTGGTTCAACACACACACACACACACACAGAGTCAACTGATTTATGCCAACCAGTCTGACACATCAGCTTATCTTTAGAATGTTATGCCAATCTACACACTCCAAAATAACAGACTTCTACTTGGCCAATGCTCTGTTGTGTGCAGGTAAAAATTTTACAATGATAAGTCAAAAGATCTCTCTGCTGTTGTAATTTAGATATGAGAAATTACTAACTGCTCTCTTCTTTTTGAAGCACTTCCTTTGCCTGGCTTCAAAGACACTTTTCTTGGTTATCCTTCCTCCCTGACCACTCCTTAACCTTTAAATACAGGATACAATATAGGCTATTACAGTCCCAAAATTAGAAAGAGTATTCATAGTAGCTGACTGTTTTGGGCAGTGGTGGTGACTAAACCCGGACCTTGTGCACCCTAGTCAAATGCGCTAATACAGGTAACCCCTCAGCCTCAATGTTTTAGTAGGGGAAGCTCTATCCCTAAACTTATACCTATAGAATATCCTGACAGGAGCCATCTCAACTTCCATCTTCAACTGCCAAAGAGGCCATCATTTTCCCAAGGGCCATCTGACATTGGCTAGTAAATTTTTAGTTCCAAGTTATTGTTTAATGGGTACAAGAGTTTTGATTTTACAAGACAAAAGGATACTTTTGTGGATGTATGGTACAATGTGAATATGTTTAACTGTATGCTCAGGCTTAAAAAAAATTATTTTTTAAAAAATCAGTTCTTTAGTCCCAGCACTTGGGAGGCAGAGGCAGGCAGATCTCTGTGAGTTCAAGACCAGCTGGGGCTACAGGGAGACCCTGTCTCAAAAAGCACCAACATACACACACACACACACACACACACACACACACACACACACAAATCAGTTCTTTTAAATCTCGAAATGAAGATTTTTACTTCTTTGAGTAATAAAATAATTTGTCTGAGCCTCAAAAATCATACACAGTACAGCAGGCATAGGAATATCCATTTTTTAAAAGAACATTTTCAAAAATTAAAAAAATATTTATTTAACCGGGCGTGGCGGCGCACACCTTTAGTCCTAGCACTCGGGAGGCATAGGCAGGCGGATCTCTTGTGAGTTCAAGGCCAGCCTGGTCACATAGTGAGTTCCAGGACAGCAGGGGCTACAGGGAGACCCTGCCTCAAAAAGACCAAAAAAAAAAAAAAATTATTTTTATGATTTATTTTCATTTTATGAGGGTTTTGCCTGCCAATATACCATGTGCATGCAAAGTCTGCAGAGGCCCGAAGAGGGCACTGGATCCCCTGGAACTGGAATTACAGCCAACATGTGGGTGCTAGGAACCAAACCTAGGTCCTCTACAGGGGCAACCAGTGCTCTTTAACTGCTGATCCATCTCTCTAGCGCCCCTGCTTCTTTAATTTTAAAAATTAATATGTGGGTGGGTGTGCATGCCACGGCTTGTCTGTGGAGGTGAGAGAACAGCTTGTAGGAGCTAGTTTTCTACCTCGCTCATGTGGTTCTGGTTATTAGGCAGCAGGTACCTTGAACCTGCTGAGCCATCTCACCAGCCCTAGGAGCAGTGTTTTTATCTCCACCCAAAGCATTTTGATTTCCTTTGCTATAGATGAAATAGAATAAAATTTCTGACTATAGCAATACCACAAAAATTGTTTATGTGGCAAACCTACCTAGCAGAATATTTTTACTTTTTTTTGTCTCCCTGTAGCCCCAGCTGGCCTGGAACTCACTATGTAGACCAGACTGGACTTTAACCTACAGAGATCTGCCTGCCTCTGCCTCCCAAGTGCTGGGATTAAAAGCGTGCACCACCATGCCTAGCATATTTTTACTTTTTACATTTGGCTAAAGCAACACGATCTGAGAGCTTTCATGTTTCTCAATAGCTATATAAAAGGAAATAACAAGTGAATGGGTAATAGTAATCTTGTCATTAATTCTGATGCTCAGTATAACATTCTCTATGGCCCACAGAATACAACACAAATATAAACTCTACCACAAAGAGTGTTTCAAGAAGCCGCATTAGTTCTATAAAGTCCCTAGATAGATTTTGTTCAGTTTCCTCTCTATTTTTCTGAGGCAGGGCCTTCCTCTGCAGTTAGGGCTGCAGCTCTCAATGTTTCTGTTTCCATCTCCTAAGTAGCTGGGATTATAAGCATGTGCTATCAGGCCCAGCAATTTGTCTTCTTGATGTTCATATCTAACGTACTGACATCCATCCCAACCCTTAGGTGTTCACCTCCTAGCACTGTTTTTCATTTGATGAAAAATAACTTATTCTGCTTATAGATGGTAAGAAAACTACTGAGGAATTTTCTATTTCAGTCAATGGCTAGAAGTGATTCCCAAGTTCCAAGAAGTTTTTCCTATAGGGGCACAGAGAAGTCTTACCTTTGCTCTGAAGGATGCAGAAAAGAGTACCAGTGGTCCATAGAAAATAGCTACTAGGCTGCCCTCCCAAATTTCCTTGGAGTTCCAATTTTTATAGAGTAAGATAAGGATAAAGCAAGCAGTATTCTCCCTGGTCAGCAGCACAATATAATTGTGAATAGAGCAGGCAGCAAATAAATAGGCAACCAAGGATTCTAAAATGCCACATGTAGAATCTCTTTTGCTTAATCATACATGACAGAAAAAGTGAGACTTTATTAATGATCTCACAAAGGTTCATCTGCTTTGCCTTCTGAGTGCTGGAATTAAAGGCATGTGCCACTGTACCCAGCTAATGAAGACTTTTAAATTAAGGACACTGGTTCATGATATGATTAAAATCTAAAATTGAGTAAATCCTTTCAGAGTTTATCAGAAAAAGTATTTTCAAATTAAAGAAATCTGATGGGAATTATTACTGCTTAGCCATTATTCTGGTTTGTTGGGAGTAAATGCAGAGTGAATTAAAGTTACAGGAAAAATTTATGGACATATTTGAATTCATGTGAGAATCATATCCTTTAGCTCTGTCCTTTCTAAATCCTGAGTATGATTATAAACCACTTTCAAAAAAGTCATATATAAGTATACTACAAACATTTATTTCAGCTAAGGCTATAAATAAGCCTTAATAACTTAATTATAAAGCTGGATTAGCAATGCATGTGAGTCTGAGATGTACAGGACAGGGGCCAGGAGCACCTGGCTCAAGAGCCAAGGCAGCTTGGACTTGAATCCCACTCTGCCATTCTACTGGCTGGATATTCTTGATCAGGTTATTAAAATTTCTGTTATTCAATAGAAATTTCCTACTCTACAGGATGGCAATAATAGAATCTGCACCTCATAGGATGGATATGAGCATAAATGTATACTTATTCATAGTGTGCTTATAGTAGTATAGTAGTGTGTGGCACCTAACTTATAAAGATATTTATTAAATAGATATTCAAATTCTGTGGATACCATCTCAACGGGAACGTCTTATGCCCTGTAAACATAGGTTGTTGGAAAAGTGATGATTTGGATATTTTGAGCATTCACCAAGGCAGCAGCTATTACAGAGCCAAGAGATGTTACAGTTTAAGAAGCAAAGCCATTCTCAAAGGACTAGGGTATGGGGGAAGAGGGACAAAGCATAAAAGCCAACCTATGGGAGACTGACTGGAAATCGAAGAGCTGGAATCAGAGCGCTTTATTTTACTTCCAGGATGGTGAACTAGAATAAAAAATATGTAAACACAAAGAAACAGAGACAGAGCAGGAAACGCAGAAACCAGTCAAGAAAGAAAAACTGGCAGACAGTTGGGGAGCCTCCTGTATATCCACAAGCAGTGGAGTGAACAAGGCTGAGCAGGATGTAGCACCTGGGATTTGGTCATTTGTCCCCCTGCTGCAGCCCTTATTCCTAGCTGCTCAGGCTAAGTTGATAGTTTCTTTTGCCTGCGGTGGGTGGTGCCTTCTCATGTCTTTGTAGGGAGATATTCCATGGTCTTGCTTACGCATCCATTTGTGGGGGCTGCTGGAATGTATTCTTTAACTTCCCTCCTGATCAAGGATGGTCACTGATCCTCTGCATGAGAATAACCCAACCTTTTCTCGGAGTTTCAGTCACAGGAATTATAAGCCAAAGAACCCAAGCTGAAGTGTACATGCGGCTTCTCTGTAGGTTAGTGCTAATGCCATGCCCCAAACTAAACAGATAATATAAATAAATTCTTTTTGTTTTGAGATGGGGTCTCATTCTAGCTCAGGCTGGCCTTGAACTTGCTATGAACTTGAGGATGATCTTGAACTTCTAATCTTCTGCCTCCACCTCCCAAGTGTGTGTCTAGAGACACCAGCAAATTAGTAATTCTCATTCCTGTGTTCATCCCTAACAGCATCAACGTCTGTATAGTTTTTTCTACTTGGAACCCTGAGCTCTAATCTGTGCTAGATGGGATACTAGGCACGTTAACAAAAGAACAAAAACCTGGAAGGCACACCATCAGGACTTCTTGTAAGCATGGAAAATCAGTGTTGTGAGCCAACTCTCATCCTATTATGTCATTCATGCTCAAGGTGACATCCTTACCTCGGCAGGGATCATTTTTCACTAAAAACTCATCCAAGGCCATCCATCCTCCACCAACACGGACCATTACTGTGCTGCGCAGAATACGGACCAGCCGCAACTGCTGAGAATCCCCAAACTGTAATCAAGGGGAAATTTAGTTAATAGACTGCCTTAAAGTAGACCCATACCCTTTCATCCTCCACAGAGCAGACAGCATTCAGACAGGAATTGGGGAAAATTTTGAACTCTATTCTGCATTTTTACATTTGCAATAAAAAGTTAGCAAACAGCGAAGCAGAAACACTAAGCTACAGAGCAGTGTTTTCAAATACTTTCCCCTGCTCGTCACACCCCTACTCCTGCACCAGAAGTAGAGGTGGGAGATGGACAGGTATTTGTTCACTTTGACTCTCAAAGATTCTGTGCAAATGAGCACCCCACACTGCTATGTTCTTTTCTTAAAGAAAGGGAGGGGGTCAATGTCTGAATACAGTGTGCTCTAAAGTTAAGTGGACAGTAGTAAATACTACTAAGTCAAGCATTAAGGAAACTCTTGCAAAGCATCCTCATTACAAGCTCGTGAGAAAATTTGATTTTCTTCATCTGGTTCTCAGAAGTACACCCTAAGTATTTTCTGATTGTGATGTTACTGAAGAAAAAAAGGTTTTTTTTTTTGGCTAAACAAATGATTAGATAGCATTAACATTTAGTTGAAGAAACAGAAATTTTAATCTTACCATGATTAGAAATAGTGTTCAGTAATCATTTTAGACCTTAGAACAAGCATGATCTCATTTTAATTTCCTTTTTTTTCTTACCTAAAAATCCCCACATCTGAGTCCTAATTATTTGGCATTTTCCACTGTATAAACCACCCTTTCCCCAAAGTGAAGAGACAACAAAAGAAAAGTATACTAAGACTCCAAAACACACCAGACATTTGGTTAAAGAAATGGAATTCCTAAGGTTACTGAAGGACAATGTTTGGGGAGGGGAGGTAAGGAAAAGGACCTACTTAATCACCTAATCAGGGTTTTCAAAGTTACAAAGAAGAATCATAACTTTGAAACAGAGAAAAATTGAAAATTCAAGAAAGGATGCTTGAGAAGGATAACCATCCTTCCTCAATAATAATAAATTGATGGTAATTCTCCTTATTCTTTAGTTCTTCTGACTCAAATGTACTATTTATATAGGCAGAAAGCCTGAGAAGTATTTTCCCTTCCTTCCCTAGCCATTACTTTGAAAACAAATAGTCCTACACTTAATAGTTTTTAAGTTTCTATACAAAGTGACCAGTGATAGCACAGTGCAGTAGAATCAGCCCAGAGTTCTAAGGCAAAAGATCCTTGCCAGGAAGGAAGTTGCTCCCTGTCTTGGAGGAAACAGATTCTGGGGAAATCACTGAGGTGCCATTAGTGACCTGAGCTACTATTTGAGTTTTTTTTTTCTGGGTAGGTGAGGAAAGGTTAAGAAAAGCACCTGTGAGTTGACCAGAGTGAATAGGAAGGAACCTTGTAGTTGCTTTATTCTTAGAATATGCACCCTACAGTTTATTATTCCATTGAGTTCATGGTTGCTTTTTCTTAATATCTCCCTGAAGCTCTGTTTGAAATATTCTAACTTGCTTCTGTTGAGCTCTAGAAAAAGAGCTGAGCCAAGGCATTTGGGGCCAGAATGATGAGTGGTGAGAAGGCTATACAGCTCCAGGAGCCTACGGAACAGGGCTGTGAGAAAGCCACAAAGAACTCAGAACCAGAGTCCTGGGAGCCAGTAACTACTGTTTCCTTCTCCCACCAGAACGTAGGCTATTGTAACACAGTTGTGTGTGGCACATAATTTTTGAGGCCTCAGGTGTGAACTTCGTGATTCTGTTCAAAATATCAGAATGACTCATCAGATGAGATGCTCTCCTGGTTAATGGAGTAGTGGAGGAAGGGGTCAGTGTCTCTTCAAGGAGGCCCTAGTAGTAGCTGCAGTCATCAGGAAGCAGGCATGCTGGACATTTGACTACAATAATTTATTGATTAATTGCAATACTGGGGATAGAACCCAGAGACATGTTAAGCAAGTGTTCTATCACTAAGCTGTACTGTTTATCTTTTTATTTTTAAGTTTTGAGACAGACTTGCTCAATTTCCAAAGCTGGCTTCAAACTGGCTTTCAACTGGCAATCCTGTCTCAGCTTCCCAAGGAGCTAGAAATATAGGCATAAGACACAATGACTTATTTAAAGCCACTTGACTGTTCTCATCTTTGGATTTTTCTAGCCCTGTTCTTTCTACTGGCCCACAGTATTACTATAGACAGTGATTATTGCAGTGGCTGGAATTTAACATTCATCAAGGGCTTTAATTAATTCTTAGTGTTTCTAACCACAGTATTACTATATACAGTGATTATTGCAGTGGCTGGAATTTAACATTCATCAAGGTCTTTAATTAATTCTTAGTGTTTCTATCTTCCTATCAGAGAGAGAGAGAGAGAGAGAGAGAGAGAGAGAGAGAGAGAGAGAGAGAGAGAATTTTACTCATGCAACTTCCTTCCACATTTGAAAACACAGCACTAAAGAACCCTCAAAACGATCTGAAAGGTTAGAGTTGCCAAGTGGAGTCAAGGCTTCCAAAGCTTTGCATGAATCTAACACGAGCCCATTTGATTTTGAACGGCCAGCCATAATCTGCAAATTTAGGCAGTAGTCAATTATGATTTCCATACCTCCTTGGTACCTTAAAATTATAAAATATACATGTAAATAGCTATAATTATTAAGGAAGCACTTAGGTAGTATTAAGGTACCCTCAGGACTTTTTTGTTTTTGGTCTTTTTGAGACAGGGTCTCCCTGTAGCCCCAGCTGTCCTGGAACTCACTATGTAGACCAGGCTGGCCTTGAACTCACAGAGATCCACCTGCCTCTGCCTCCTGAGTGCTGGGATTAAAGGCGTGTGCCACCATGCCCAGTCCCTCGGGATTTTTTGACTCAAGTGTACATTACAAAATTTGTGTTAACTGCCAAAAGACATCTCAAATCAGAACTAAAACACAAGTACAAGACCAGGTTCTTCTTACTAGGTGGAACAGGTTGGTATGGAAGTCATATTACTTATAATTTAGTGCACGATACTGTTGTCTTCAGCCAATCTAATTCTGAATGGCACAGGTCATCTTTTTTTTTTTTTTTTTTTTTTTTTGAGACTCTGTGCTGGGATCAAAGGTGTGTGCCACCATGCCTGGCCCTCATTTTTTTTTTTTTTTTTAAGTGAGATTTTTATTCTTTTGCTGCTAAAACAGCTTTGGAATAATGGCCCTGTTAGTTTTTCCACTTGGTAAGACAACCAGATGTGACCCAGGCATGCTTCTCATTATGTCCTTAACCCGTAGCAAAGAACAGGCATCAGCTACAAAGACCATATCCATGGAGAAGGACATTGCAAGGCACACTGTACCTGATTGCCGAGGAAGAACTACAGACAGTAAGAATAAAGGATGCAGGGGGAAAAAGAGAACATGTTTGTCAAATTAACACTGAGGAACAGAAATCATGTCTTGCAAATATAAACTAACCATGTTACTGATCATCTGTCACAAAAATAACACTATAAAAACAAACAGAAGAAAATAAAATCTAACATGTAAACACAGAATTACGTGGACCATAATAAATGCCAGGTTAGATTTAAGGCAGAAGTACCCTGTCCTCTTCAGCTAGTAGCAGTGTGGTAGGATTTAGTGTAATTTCCTACTGAGTACAGCTATAGCCCTTGAGGACATTTTTGAAATGGAACCTGGATTTTCTTGTGTTTCAGTTGAAAATAGCCATCTAAATCCTCATGTAAACACAGAATTACGTGGACCATAATAAATGCCAGGTTAGATTTAAGGCAGAAGTACCCTGTCCTCTTCAGCTAGTAGCAGTGTGGTAGGATTTAGTGTAATTTCCTACTGAGTACAGCTATAGCCCTTGAGGACATTTTTGAAATGGAACCTGGATTTTCTTGTGTTTCAGTTGAAAATAGCCATCTAAATCCTCTTTGCCAATCATAGATTTTTTTTTTTTTTTTTTTGAGACAGGGTCTCATTACGTAGTTTTGGTTGGCCTAGATCTTACCATGTAGACCTAGACCAGGCTGGCCTCAAAGCAATAGAGATCTACCTGTTTCTGCCTCATGAGTTCAGGGACTGAAGGCATGTGCCACCATGCCCAGCTAATCACTGATTTTTTTTCTTAGAATTTTAGGGAATCTTGGGCGTGGTGGCGCACATCTTAACTTGGGAGGCAGAGGCAGGCGGATCTCTGTGCATTCAAGGCCAGCCTGATCTACATAGCGAGTTCCAGGACAGCTGGGGCTACAGGGAGTACAGGGAGACCCTGTCTCAAAAAGACAAAAAAAGAGAATTTTAGGGAATCTTGGGCGTGGTGGCGCACATCTTAACTTGGGAGGCAGAGGCAGGCGGATCTCTGTGCATTCAAGGCCAGCCTGATCTACATAGCGAGATCCAGGACAGCTGGGGCTATAGGGAGACCCTGTCTCAAAAAGACAAAAAAAGAGAATTTTAGGGAATCTTGGGCGTGGTGGCGCACATCTTAACTTGGGAGGCAGAGGCAGGCGGATCTCTGTGCATTCAAGGCCAGCCTGATCTACATAGCGAGATCCAGGACAGCTGGGGCTATAGGGAGACCCTGTCTCAAAAAGACAAAAAAAGAGAATTTTAGGGAATCTTGGGCGTGGTGGCGCACATCTTAACTTGGGAGGCAGAGGCAGGCGGATCTCTGTGCATTCAAGGCCAGCCTGATCTACATAGCGAGATCCAGGACAGCTGGGGCTATAGGGAGACCCTGTCTCAAAAAGACAAAAAAAGAGAATTTTAGGGAATCTTGGGCGTGGTGGCGCACATCTTAACTTGGGAGGCAGAGGCAGGCGGATCTCTGTGCATTCAAGGCCAGCCTGATCTACATAGCGAGATCCAGGACAGCTGGGGCTATAGGGAGACCCTGTCTCAAAAAGACAAAAAAAGAGAATTTTAGGGAATCTTGGGCGTGGTGGCGCACATCTTAACTTGGGAGGCAGAGGCAGGCGGATCTCTGTGCATTCAAGGCCAGCCTGATCTACATAGCGAGATCCAGGACAGCTGGGGCTATAGGGAGACCCTGTCTCAAAAAGACAAAAAAAGAGAATTTTAGGGAATCTTGGGCGTGGTGGCGCACATCTTAACTTGGGAGGCAGAGGCAGGCGGATCTCTGTGCATTCAAGGCCAGCCTGATCTACATAGCGAGATCCAGGACAGCTGGGGCTATAGGGAGACCCTGTCTCAAAAAGACAAAAAAAGAGAATTTTAGGGAATCTTGGGCGTGGTGGCGCACATCTTAACTTGGGAGGCAGAGGCAGGCGGATCTCTGTGCATTCAAGGCCAGCCTGATCTACATAGCGAGATCCAGGACAGCTGGGGCTATAGGGAGACCCTGTCTCAAAAAGACAAAAAAAGAGAATTTTAGGGAATCTTGGGCGTGGTGGCGCACATCTTAACTTGGGAGGCAGAGGCAGGCGGATCTCTGTGCATTCAAGGCCAGCCTGATCTACATAGCGAGATCCAGGACAGCTGGGGCTATAGGGAGACCCTGTCTCAAAAAGACAAAAAAAGAGAATTTTAGGGAATCTTGGGCGTGGTGGCGCACATCTTAACTTGGGAGGCAGAGGCAGGCGGATCTCTGTGCATTCAAGGCCAGCCTGATCTACATAGCGAGATCCAGGACAGCTGGGGCTATAGGGAGACCCTGTCTCAAAAAGACAAAAAAAGAGAATTTTAGGGAATCTTGGGCGTGGTGGCGCACATCTTAACTTGGGAGGCAGAGGCAGGCGGATCTCTGTGCATTCAAGGCCAGCCTGATCTACATAGCGAGATCCAGGACAGCTGGGGCTATAGGGAGACCCTGTCTCAAAAAGACAAAAAAAGAGAATTTTAGGGAATCTTGGGCGTGGTGGCGCACATCTTAACTTGGGAGGCAGAGGCAGGCGGATCTCTGTGCATTCAAGGCCAGCCTGATCTACATAGCGAGATCCAGGACAGCTGGGGCTATAGGGAGACCCTGTCTCAAAAAGACAAAAAAAGAGAATTTTAGGGAATCTTGGGCGTGGTGGCGCACATCTTAACTTGGGAGGCAGAGGCAGGCGGATCTCTGTGCATTCAAGGCCAGCCTGATCTACATAGCGAGATCCAGGACAGCTGGGGCTATAGGGAGACCCTGTCTCAAAAAGACAAAAAAAGAGAATTTTAGGGAATCTTGGGCGTGGTGGCGCACATCTTAACTTGGGAGGCAGAGGCAGGCGGATCTCTGTGCATTCAAGGCCAGCCTGATCTACATAGCGAGATCCAGGACAGCTGGGGCTATAGGGAGACCCTGTCTCAAAAAGACAAAAAAAGAGAATTTTAGGGAATCTTGGGCGTGGTGGCGCACATCTTAACTTGGGAGGCAGAGGCAGGCGGATCTCTGTGCATTCAAGGCCAGCCTGATCTACATAGCGAGATCCAGGACAGCTGGGGCTATAGGGAGACCCTGTCTCAAAAAGACAAAAAAAGAGAATTTTAGGGAATCTTGGGCGTGGTGGCGCACATCTTAACTTGGGAGGCAGAGGCAGGCGGATCTCTGTGCATTCAAGGCCAGCCTGATCTACATAGCGAGATCCAGGACAGCTGGGGCTATAGGGAGACCCTGTCTCAAAAAGACAAAAAAAGAGAATTTTAGGGAATCTTGGGCGTGGTGGCGCACATCTTAACTTGGGAGGCAGAGGCAGGCGGATCTCTGTGCATTCAAGGCCAGCCTGATCTACATAGCGAGATCCAGGACAGCTGGGGCTATAGGGAGACCCTGTCTCAAAAAGACAAAAAAAGAGAATTTTAGGGAATCTTGACAAGTTGATGAATATAGTTTAGGAGTCCGGTTTAGGTCCCTACTACATCCCTGACCCTGTTCCCAAGAGAAGTTAAAACACAAGTATCGTTTACTATTAGTTACAGTCACAACTAGCAAGTCTTTCCAGGGAAGACCACTGAAGCTGGCTCCCTAGTACACCTAGGCCCCACCTGTAGCCCAGCTCAGCACAGGAACACTAATGTGATGGGGCCTTGACATAGTTTCCCTAGTCTTCTCTGAGCTTGAGAGCCACCTAGGCTTATGATCACCAGTTCTTGGGGATGAATCATTAGCCTTTGTTGTTGTTCTTTCTTAAATTAAGAAAAAGAGTTTAAAATTTATTTACATGTGCATATGTGCACATAGCCTGAAGATAACCTGTGGAAGTCAGTTCTCTTCCCACCATGTGGGTTCCAGGGATCGAACTCTGGTTGTTAAGACTTTACTCTTTACTTACCAAGCCATCTCTCCATCCCTAACTCTTATTTTTTTAATTTTTGAGACAGGGTTTTGAGATGTAGCCCTGTGAAGCTGGAGCTCATTATGTAGAGTTGGCCTTGTATTTGGCAATGATCCCTTTGCTTTTACCTCCCAAGTGCTAGAGTGACACATGGGTTACCATCATTCATCATTTGATGTAACTGTTCTCAAAGGTGCATTCATCTCTCTAAAGGCTTTGGTCAGGAGTGAAGGCTCTGAAATGCCTTCTATCTTGTCAAATGTAAGAACTATCTATCTGGATAATGGTAATTTTTCAGGTGAACTACACAGGGCATGAAATAAGCTTAGCCTAACAGGACATCTGACACCAGATATCTAGGGATGAGGGTCAGTAGTCCACAGGATCTGGGTTTCAGGGCACCAGGAGTGAAAAGGATGAATGATCTAATCTACTGTGGGTCAGCTGCTTTCACATCTAGGGGTGACACCTGAGGAAATGACCACCACAAAGGGACTGGTTTTTCTTTTCCTTACCCGGTATTTATTCTCTCCAATCTGCTCCACTTGAAACCTTTTTGCACATTTGCACTGAGCCACTTGTCTTGTGACCTGTTGATTGTGAACAATAGCAAGAGTGTGAAGAGCACAGCAAGACTTCTTAATTAAAGAATCAAGTTTTTTTTTTAAACATGTAAATGTAAAAGTTATTCATTATTAAATCATTCTAGATTTTTGTTATTGTTTTTGAGATAGGATTTCACTATACAGCCTTAGCTGGTCTGGAACTTGCTATATAGACCAGACTGGACTCAGAGATCTGTTTCTGCCTCCTGAGCGCTAAAATTAAAGGTGTCTACCACCATGCCTGACACATTTTAGGCTTTTTTTTGGGGGGTCTTTTTAAGACAGAGTCTCCCTGTAGCCCCAGCTGGCCTGGATTCACTATGGAGACCGGGCTGGCCTCAAACTCACAGAGATCCGCCTGCCTCTGCCTCCCACGTGCTGGGATTAAAGGCATGCGCCACCACGCTCAGCTTCATTTTAGGCTTTTGATTCATGCATTTATCTTCTAATTCCAAATTAATATACATTCCTCTAATTGACATAGAAGAGACATTGAGAAAAAAACGCAGATTAAAGAAATATTCTTCTACTCTGCTTCAAAATTCCTTTCAGGAAAGTGCTAATAAAATGTTTATGTATCAAAATCAAATGACTAATAAATTATGAACTGAGCTGAATTTTCCCACGGAAGCTGAAATGCCCCAGAAGTCAATCTTCCATTTTTATGTGCATTCCAGGAGTGGATCAGGTCATGAGGCTTGCACAGCCAACAAGTTTACTCATCAGGCCATCTTGACAGCCCTGTGATACAGTTCTTAACTAGACAAAAAGCTTGGTGGATACACACCATCTTAAATATTATCATATTTCACTCCTTTGTGCTGCATTTGAAGTCCTCTTGATCCCCTAGGAAGTTCCTCTGTGGACCTCAAGAGTACCACAGACATGACCAATGGCACCATCCATCTAGACTAAGCTAGAACTCAGTATTCAGAAGCATCCTAGAGCTTGTTGAAATAGCATCCAAAAGTTGAACCTGAAACATAAGTCTAAATGATTGCTTCTCCACAGATGAGTCATCCATCCAAATTCTGCACAGTATAAACAAATATGATCAAAAACTCAAAATTTCCCATACCTCATCTTCAATTTTATCTGCATCAGTTGTTGGTCGATAAGCATCCTTGTTGGGATGCAGGGCAGCCACAAACTCATAGTAGTCAATGTAGCCATCCCCATCTCTGTCAAAAATGTCAGCCACAGCTGTCATCTCTAACTTGGTGGTAGGGAACTCTGGGAAAAAGGAAACACAGTTTTAAACATTAAGAGGGCTCATGTACCTGGTTGGCATACAAATACCTGAAATAATTATATCTTGATTTTTTTCTGAAAAGTAATACATATCTACCTTGAAAAATTCAGAGGATAAAAATTTTAAAGAGATAGAAATTATTAAAAAATATCATCATCGGCTGGGTGTGGTGGCACATGCCTTTAATCCCAGCACTTGGGAGGCAGAGGCAGGAGGATCTTTGTGAGTCCAAGGCCAGCCTGGTCTACAAAGTGGGTTCCAGGACGGGTGGGGCTACAGGGAGGACAGGGGGACCCTTTCTCAAAAAAACAAAAAAAAAAAAAAAAAAAATCACCCAAGGATTAGTCACTGTTATGATTTTTTTAAAAAAATTATTTATTATTTTTATTTTACGTGTATAAGTGCCTTGCCTTCATATATGTAAGGTCAGGACAGAGTGTTCAATCCCCTGGAACTGGTGTTATGGACAGTTGTAAGTTGCCATGTAGGTGATAAGGACTGAACTTGGGTCCTCTGTAGGGGCTACTACACTTAACCACTGAGCCACCTCTCTAGGAGTTTTATATTTTTACTTATAGATTCCCACCTTTTTTTTTTTTTTTTTTTTAAACAAGATTTCACTGTGTAGCCCTGGTTGACCTCAAATTCAGAGAGATCTGCCTGTCTCTATCTCCTGCATGCTAGGACTATAAGGTAGTCCTAGCATGGGTTTTGAGACAGAGTCTCATATAATCCAGGCTGGCCTCAAACTTCTGATCCTCCTGCTTCTACTTCCAAAGTGCTGGGATTACAGATATATACCATCATATCCAGTTTACCCAGTGCTGGGGATTGAACCCAGGGCTTCATACATGCTATGCAAGCACTCTACTGGACTGAGCTGCATCCTTTAGCACTCCACCCCTTCCTTAGGCAATTTTCAAAAAAGTAGTATTTGAGACTTCAAAGATAGAGCGAAAGGTATAAACCTTCCATAGAACTACCAATACCATGGATTATTTATGCCAGTACTGCTGGATATTTAGAATGCTGTCATTACTCTAAAACAGTGTTGCTTTGGAATAGCATATTGTTCTGCTGACTTTACAATCATGTTTGAATTCTTATTATTCCTAATGAAATGAGATTCTTTCCTCCACAAAAACAGTAACCCACATTCAATGGAGAGTTGTGTTCCTTCTTCCCTTCAAACTAGATTTCACTTCAGAAAGACTTTGCCAGACTATCACAGCTTCTAAAAGTAAGTGTAAGGAATTCAGGTGTGTTTAGAGTAACAATGAACTTACTGGATGCTAAAATGCCATCAATAAACTCTTGACGTGTTATCTTCCCATCCTGGTCCTTGTCAATGCGCCGGAAGAAATCCATGACCCGAGATTTTTTGTGATTCATCCAACGCATATACTTTTTCCTCCAGACATCAAAGTCAAAGTTCGCAAATTCCTTCAACTAGACAGAAATTGGAGATGTGAATAACTGACCGCTGTTTTGGGCCCAGAGCATAACCAAACTCTCAGATATTCAGTAAAGCCATGCAGGCCTTCCAAGGTGCACCAAAAATGCTATCTACATTAGCCTCCTCTGTGAAGGCACAATCTGCCTCCTTCACTTAAGCCAGGGTTATTTAAACAAGCTGCAGTGTAATGGAGTAGCGGGAGAAACAGTAACAGAGAAACCACCGTGGAAAATAGGGAGCACGTAGGATAAGGATGGGTAGAGCCAGTCTTGCTTTCCTTCTGGGCTCTTCCAAGGATCACCTGCTTAGATGTAAGGGAATCAACTCTATATCAAAGGAGGGATCTCAGCACCCCTTTTATGTTGTTTTGAAGGCCTATAATCATACATAGGAACCACATCAAGAGGTTCATGTTTCCCATCATTTTCTGATTATTTGAAATTGAGATGGGAAGCATTAAAAATGCAACCTACATCCAAGCATGTTTCTTTGGAATTTCACCAGAGGGAGCAAAGTACCCAACTGACATCTATGTTAAATAGTTGAGCTTGATGGAAAGCAGGACTATACAGTGGGCAGGGGGTTTTCAGCTACTTGGACCATGTTAGTGATTCACACTTAGAGTGACTTAACAGTGCAGCATTTTCCCCCTTGGTCTTTCAAACTCCAAAGTTGGAAGGAATGGGGGGGAAAGCGCCAAGAATCAAATGTGCTTAAAACTCAACTGACCTATGGAAATAACAACAAGAAACACAGAACACTCACTTCTGGACATAGCTGCTTTGATATGCACAAATAAAAGAATATAAAAGATATTAGTAGCCAGGTGTGGTGGCGCACACCTGTAGTCCCAGCATTTGGGAGGCAGAGGCAGGCAGATCTCTGTGAGTTCCAGGCCAGCCTGGTGTACATAGTGAGTTCCAGGCCAGCTGGGGCTACAAGGAAACCCTGCTTCAAAAAGAAAAAAAAAAAAAAAGATATTAGATGCTTGTGTTAGAGAAGCACAATACCATGTATCTTTAATTGGTAATGATACTTCAAAACTGTTTTCCTTTTCATGACTAGTGAAGACTAACAGAGAAACAAAATTATACAAAATTACTCTTATTTTGTAACTGTGTAGCAGATTATATATAATACATATATCTTCATATATCAGGGTCATTATTGATCTCCTCTGTATAAACTATACATTTAGAGACAAGTTCTTAAAGCTATGTTTCCAATATTCAAACATAGTAAGGTGCTGAGGAAAATCAGATCAAAGGCCTGACCCTTGTATGGACTGTTTGGTTTGTTTTATACAACTAGATGCTATAAGCCTCCTCTGTTTGGTTCTGTTAAGAATTGTGTTTTATTATTCAGGGGCTTAAAGAAAGGAGTACTGAGTCAGTGAAGAGCTAATTCTGCTTTCATGAACTAGATAAAAGCACACAGGTCATACTAAGAGGGTCTCAATGGGTTGTTTGGGAAGGCAGCTATGTTTACCACTATACCACCAACACCACACAAAGGGCTGTGTTTTGATGAAAACAAAACCAAAGTCATGTGACGGCCACTTGGTGGGGCATTACCTCCTCCAGTCTATCCAGGGCATCATTCAGCTTCCGCTGGCGCTCCAGTGCTAACAGCCACACCTGCTGCCATCGGGCAGAGAGCTGGTTGATTCGTGGGTTTTTTGCTTCAGACTGTGAAAGGATTGGCATAGGAGGAGGTGTGGGCTGACTCAAGGACTTTCCTAAAAGAAAAAATAATCACAGGATTAGAAATGCTGGCTTTGGCAGTCCAGAAAGAAATGGCTGTATGTTCAAGGTCATCCTTGGCTACATAATGAGTTTGAGATTTGGGATATGACACATTGTCTTCAAGTTAAAAAAGCAAGCGAACAAGGAAGAGCTGCACTACGAACTAGGGGTAACTGAGAAAAGAAGACAGCAACATATTGGTATGGAGGTATAGTAATTGTAAAACTAATGTGGCTCCTCCCAGCCAGTGAGGACTTACCTGCCCACAACAAATATCTAATCAATTCTGTCCTACCTTGGTGAACAGAGGACATGTCAACTCAGTAAAAACAGCAGTGGGAAATGCAAATTGAACAATGGAAAGGCTACTGCTAAATACAGAACAGGCTTTTTACCACTTTGCAGGTTCATATTAATTGAAGAAAATAAAGTATAACTAATCTGTCATTGTTAAAAAGTGAGTTTCAAAATGAGAGATTTTTGTTCAGATTCAGTATGGTTTGGAAAATGAAAACATAATTCTCCCAATGGAACTTTGTAAGTAAATGCTCATCTTCAATTAGCAGGAAGGAAGCATCCTAGAATTGTGGGCAGGAAACGTACTGCTACCACTGCGGGATTTCTCGATGAAAGGAGCATGGATAGGTTCTATATTCTTCCTCTTATATGTCTTGGTGACCCGGTCCACATCAGGTTGTTTGCGCGTCATCTCCTCCATAAATGACTGTTAAATATAAAAATTAGGAAAAGAAATTCAGAGCGTTCCGTTCCTGGTCTACAATGCAAACAGGCAAGCTGGGTGTGGTGGTGCACGCCTTTAATCCCAGCACTCAGGAGGCAGAGGCAGGTGGATCTCTGTGAGTTCAAGGCCAACCTGGTCTACATAGTGAGTTCCAGGACAGCTGGAGCTATAGGGAGACCCTGTCTCAAAAGGAAACAGGCAAATTCTTACTAACATAAACTGATTAAAATTGGGCTGGGAGTGTAGCTCAGTGGTAAAGCCACTTGCTGAGCATATCCAAGACCCTAGGTTCAATTTCCCTTCTACCCCCACCCCCCAGCAAAAAAAAGACTGAACAAGGTACTGTAGGAAGATATGGCCTATGACTTCAAGAAATTCAAGAGCTGAGTGAGGAAAACGAGTAATTTAATACTAAATGCTATA
The DNA here is from genome assembly GCF_000622305.1 of Nannospalax galili. NCBI lineage: Eukaryota > Metazoa > Chordata > Mammalia > Rodentia > Spalacidae > Nannospalax > Nannospalax galili. The sequence continues at coordinate 3,014,661 of NW_008352899.1, read as the reverse complement.
CAGTTATCCAGAAGACCTAAGACAAATACCTTTCAGCCTGAAGTGACAAAGGAAACAGCCTGGAGCTGAGTTACTGAGGAATGAAGAATTCAAGAATGGGGAAAGGCCAGGCATGATGGCTCATACCTGTAGTCCCAGCACTTGGGAGGCCAAGGCTGAGAAGAAAGGGAAAGGACAGTTCTGGCAGAGGACACAGCCTGGAAGCCTGACACAACTGTAGACTAGGACCCTTCTTCTCACTGGCCAAACAGAGGGTACAATCAAAGGAGCCAAAAGAAATGGTGCTGGAGGGGCAGGCAGGATATCTAGAAAAGACTGTGTTAGGCAAAGGGATTTTGAGAGGTCACTGAGATGGCTTGGGAGGCAGTCACTTGCTGCCAAGTCTAATGACCAGAGTTTGATCCCTGGAACTCATATGGTGAAAGGAGAGAAGTGACTCTCAAAAGCAATCCTCTAACCTCCACACTTACATGCTGTGTATGTGTATGCCCACACATGTACATACCCACCCACCCACCCCCCAAAACAAACAAACACCAAATAAATGTTAAAGAAAATAAAGAGAGGTACTGTGAAAATAGGAGATGGCATAAGCCTGTAGTCCCAGCCCTTGAGAGACTGAGGCCAGAGAATCACATGCTCAAGGTCAGCCTAGACCACACAGCCAGATCCTATCTCAATGCAAAAGAAATTAGGATAGGCTAGGTGTATGGAGTAGAAGAAAGGGGTCCTGCATATATATTACAGGTTTCTATATAGTGGGACTGAGTGAAAGAGCAAACAGGAGGTAGATCTGGAAGGGAGTGGTCAGGCAAGGAATCTGTACTAGATAGCTTTAGTTTTCAACTTGACATACCTGGGAAGAGGGAATCTCTATTGGGGAACTGCTTTTATTAAATTGGCCTGTGGCCTTGTTTGTGTGGTTTTCTTGATTGTTGAATGATGTGGGTGGGCCTAGCTCACTGTGCCCCGACCCCAGGCAGGTGGTCCTGTGTTGTTTAAGAAAGCAGGCTGAGGGTGCTGGAGAGATGGCTCAGCGGTTAAGAGCACTGACTGCTCTTGCAGAGGACCCGGGTTCGGTTCCCAGCACCCACATGGCGGCTACAAACTGTCCTTAACTCTAGTTCCAGGGGAATCCGAAGCCCTCTTCTGACCTCCGCGGCACTGCACGGAGTGGGTTCTGCATAAACCAGGCATGTCTGTAATCTCAGTGCTTGGATGGGGGAGACAAGAGGGCCAGAAGTTCAAGATCATCCTTGGCTATACAGGGAGTTTGAACAATAAGGCCATACTGTTCAAAAGTATAACTACACAAGATCTATGTTTGCATTCACTGCAAAGACTTATGGTTAAAAGCCATGCTTGCCTACTCTGGATATAAGGAGTATCAAGATAACTCCACTGAGCTTTCCTTCCTTTAGCTTGGTCTGTTATATCATTTTAGCCCCTCTCCTCTGGACTCAGGCAAGAGCTCTTTTTTAGTTGTCAAGCCAATAGGCTTCATCTCCATCAAAGGGCAGACTTCCAAGTTGGCCCCCAAGGTTTCCACTCCTGGTGCACATGCCCCATGCAATTCTTCCTCTTCAACTCCCTTGGTTACACCTCATCATATAAAACTGTGGATGTTTTGGAAATAAAATTAGAGTGCTCCACATGGCTAAGGCCTCAGAGTGACCTTCAGAAGCTTGGGCTAGTAAGGAAATGGAGATTTTAATCCCACAACTGCAAGGAACTGAATTCTGTCCACCAAACAAAGGAGCATGGGGGAGGAGCCACATGAGAGCTGCAGAACTACTGTCTGGGGATGTAGCTCAGTGGTAGAGTCCTCATCTAATAGGCCTAAGGCCCTCATTTCAATCCTTAGCACTATGAAAAACTAGGAAAGACAGCATTGGAGGAAATTTTGAAATCTAAGTCTAATGAAATCTTAAGGTATCAACTCATGCTCCAATTCCTGACCCATGAAAACTTGTAAGAAAATTGTGTGTTCTTCAAAGCTGCTAAGTCTGTAGTAGTATATGCAGTAGCAACAAAAAGGAATTCACAGGGAAAAGGGAATGTGGACTCCATGACCACACAGGAAACATCAGGGAGTTTAGGGTACCTGATGCTCAGTGATAAGGGCTTTGACTCGGTCAATGTTCTGAGGGATTGGCTCCTGATCCCGCTGAATTAGGGTGGTTTCAGCCCACTGGATCCATGCTAGAAGTTCTTCTAGAAGCTCGGCATTAGCCACCAGTTCTGACAGGGCTGTTTCTAGGCGCTGCTGGTGCTGCTTTGCCCATGTCAAGACCTGTGAAGAAGAAACCATGAGTTCTTTCAGAAAAGCACATTTTTGTTGTTTTAAAGTCTCCATTCTATCTGATCAGACTCCGTAGGTGGTTTCTCTCGACCTCAGCTGAAAAAGCTCCAGTGAGAGGTAGAATAAGAAACCATCTTTTCTAAAGCCAATCTAGCGCATTCTATTAAACACAGACTTCTTACAAAGGAAGGAAGCAAAACACAATGATCAGAAGTTACTAACCCTCATCACACAAGCACTACCCTTGCACATTATACCACTGTGTCTTTACTGAAATATAATTTTAGAGATGGTTTTCCTGTTTGTTTTTAGACAGGTCTCCCTGTAGCTCCAGCTGGCTTGGAACTTGCTATGTAGACCAGGCTGCCCTTAAACTCACAGAGATCCACCTGCCTCCCAAATGCTGGGATTAAAGGCATGCCCCACCACACCCAGCCTAGAGATGGTTTTAATGAACGAAAAGTTCTTTATCTGAAAACAAAGTTCTACAGTATTTGCTCACTGTGATTCCAGCTTATTTACTGGTTATGTGGCAACTCACCTCCTCAAAGCGAGCTCTGATGATGGTGATCCAGTGTTTGATGGTTGTGATGCAATCTGGATGGCAGACAGCCAGGATGACTTCCCCCATGGCCACTGCTGCGTTCATATCCACTCGCTTTTCTTCTACTTTCTTCATGAATTCCTAAACGAAAGCCAAAACCAAAAACTTGAGAAATCTACTTTATCAGCGCCATTAGTTTATGCTGAAAGGAGAAAATTTTCAGTGTTTCTTTTTTCCTGTGTTAGCACAGACCTCTCTCAAAATCCTCTATCTAGGTGTCTCTGATATTTTCTAGCCAGTTCTAAAAGATGTGGGAACATGAGAGGTGTATCTAAGAATGACTATCTGCCAGAGACAACAACAAAAAGGGACACAAGTATGTCCCTACTCCCTCTGCTCCTAGTCTCAATTTTTCTCTTATATTTGTATTCATTTTCATATTTATTTTAAAAAGACTTTTCTTTTATGTGTATGAGTGTTTTGCCTGCAGGCATGTATGTGCACCATGTGCATGCAATGCCAGAGGCCAGAAGGTGTCAGATCTGCTGGAACTGTAGTTATGGAGGGTTGTTAGTCATCATGTGTGTGCTGGGAACTGAACCCAAGTCCTCTGCAAGAGCAGCAAGAACTTTTAACCACTGAGCCACCTTTCCACATTTTTTAAATATTTGGTTTTTTTTTTTTGGTTTTTTTTTTCCGGTCTTTTTGAGACAGGGTCTCCCCGTAGCCCCAGTTGTCCTGGATTCACCATGGAGACCAGGCTGGCCTCAAACTCACAGAGATCCCCCTGCCTCTGCCTCCCGAGTGCTGGGATTAAAGGCGTGCGTTCTTATTTTTAATTTATTTGTATGACTATATTGCCTGCATATATGCTCTGAGTACACCTGTGTCGTACAATGCCGTGGAGGTCAGAAGAGGGCTTTGGATTCCCCTGGAACTAGAGTTAAGGACAGTTTGTAGCCGCCATGTGGGTGCTGGGAGTCGAACCCGGGTCCTCTGCAAGAGCCATCAGTGCTCTTAACTGCTGAGCCATCTCTCTAGTCCCATCCTTTTCATATTTTTAAACCATTTATTTTGGAAAAATATGATGACAGCTATAAAACACAATTTTTAAAATTTCCACAACAGAATGCAATGATAAAACCAAGACTAAAATTATCTGGGTAGGTAACATGAAAATTAAACATTGCCCTACCTTATTAGGGCTGACTGAGGCCCCAAATACTATGATATATTCTGCAGCTTGTAAAATGGTTTTAAGGGATCAGACCAGAGCTGAAAACTAGGTCAAACAAAGACATGTGCAGGTGAGAAGAATGGAGCTGGATTTGATAGCATACACATGTAATCCTAGTACTTGGAAGTTTGGGAGCTTAAGGGTAGCCTGCAATACCAGTGGACCCTGTCTCAAAATCCAACCAGTCAACACACAACAACAAAAAACAACCAGGGAAATGTTCTGCATTTTCTTTTAGAATACTATAGTGTTTTACTTGTTTAAAGCCAATGAGTGAGTTATATGAAAATAAATGTTGATGTTTAAGGTATCATAAAAATCACAAGTCAGTTCCTCTGGTTCCTGCTGAGTCACCAATGCAGGTAGCCCACTCTAGTTTCTTTTCACGAGTGCTCTGAGATTTCCAAGTAGATGCTGCTTTCCTTTAGTGGTAGGGTGATTCTCACCATGGTGGATAGCACAGATCACCGAACCTTGGGGATGGATTACCTTATGGGTATCAATGAGGGACTGGAGGGCCTCTGTGTCATCAGGAAGGGCCCCTCGAAAGCGAAGCGTTTGCTCTGCTTCAGAAAGCCACTCCAACAGCATGTGGACAGTGTCCCGAAACTCTTCTGCCTGAAATAACCAAGCACAAAAGATTTGGCCTCTCTCTACAGCTGAGGTGTTATGGACACTAAATCGTACTGGTAGATGGGTCTAGGACCAAACACTAACAGAGGCACAAGATACCTAGGTCAAAGGTCATTTAATTAGTAGATCTTTGAAAACCAGTTGAACTTGTTATACATATGATTGATTAAAAGTCTTGCAGAACATTCAGACTATGAACTTTATTTTCACTTCAAGACTAGTGGACCTGATAAAGAAACTAAGGTTGATCTGCTTAGATCTGCCGTGGGTTGACCTAGCAAATGTCTCTTTACCTGTTTTAAAGCCTGTTCAAGTCGGCTTTGCTTGGAAACAGAGAGTTTGCATACAGTGTCCCAGCGAGTGCTCAGTTCTTGGAGCTGCCCTTTTACCCAAGTAGTATCATCTCGACTGTTCTCAATCAGTTCTCTGCCTGACCGCTTCAAGACCTGAACAGTGCCTGTTCGCTTTCCCAGTTCTTTCTGGAAAACCTGGTAAGGAAAGAATTAGTTTGTCTAATAAATGTTTTGGGTATAAGGAGTAACCAAAGAGCAAGTATTTTTCTTTGCAGGTTCTCATCAAGTGTCCTACTTATGCACAGAGGAAGGAAGGCTGATACATCAGAGAAAACAAGCAAGTGACTTCGAGAGGCTGCACCCTCCTCTCTAATGCCTATGCTTAAATCTATATTCGACTTAACAAACTCCAACTTTCCTTTAAGAAAAAAAAAATAAATTAGAAGTTATGGCTGAATGTCAGTCAGCTCAGGCATTATAACTTGTGTGACTCTGGAAACTCAAGTTCCAGCAAAATGGGAATAATTTAGCTGGACATGGTGGGGCATATATTTAATCCCAGCACTATGGAGGCAGAGGCAGGTGATCTCTGAGTTTGAAGCCAGCCTGGTCTACATAGTGAGTTCCAGGTCAGCTGTGGGTACAGGGAGACCCTGTCTCAAAAAGACAAAAAAAAGGGAATAATTTTATCAACTTCTCCAGAGATAAGAACACATCTGCAGAGCATAGAATGTGGTATGTTATACTTATTGCCTTTTTTAAAAAAAAAAATTCTATTATTTTTATTTTTTTATGTGTATGCATGTATTGTGTGCATGCAGGTAAGTACATCTGTGTCGTGCAATGCCCACAGACAGAAGAGGCTGTCGGATCCCCTGGGACTGGAGTTATGGACAGTTGTCAGCTGCCATGTGGGTGCTGGGATTTGAATCTGGGTCTTCTGCAAGAACATTCAGTGTTCTTAATCACTGAGCCATCTCTCCAGCCCCACACTTATTTTCTCTATACGTATGTGTGAAGTCACGTGTTGAAGTCAGAGGACTGTTCTGGAACCAGTTCTCTCCTTTCATCATGTGGATCTTAGGGTTGAACTTAGGCTTGGTGGCAAGCACGGAATGTGACATAACTGTGAAGTTGAATGTTTTGTGCTGAACAGGAGGACATTATGCACCTCAACACAACAGATAAAGGATATATTGGTGGTATGATGTTAGACATATTAGTTTACAAAATGGTTAAAAAGAAATCTCCCAGACAGGTGTGGTGGTGCACACCTTTAATTCCAGCACTTGGGAGGCAGAGGCAGGTAGATCTCTGTGAGTTCAAGTCTAGCCTGGTCTACATAGTGAGTGCCAGGCCAGCTGGCGCTACAGGTAGACCCTATCTCAAAAAGACAAAAAAAAAGAAAGAAAGAAATCTCCCATTTCCATTTTAGGTGTTAGTGGAAATGGATTTCTTAACAGTTTCCCTCTAAATTTAAATTCTATTTGTGACTCAATGAAGAGACAAACAGGAAGAGGGGGAACCTTTACACATTGCAAAATCTGAATCAAACCAATTTTGGTACATTGTTACTGATACAGAATCCCAGCAAAAGTTGGTTTAAACAGAGAAATAAGGAGCCATGTCTCCAGAGACCCAGGCTGTAAGGCTTGCTTTCTTCTCTTAGATGGCTGGCATAGAGCAGAAGGCACACACAGAGAAGGCCCCATGGCTTTACCTTCCATGAAGCCCCAATCTCACCCCTCACCTTATGGGCATCCATGAGGTTCATGACGAGGTCAAGGTCCCCATGCACAGGCTGGTCCTCAGCCAGTTGTGGCTCTACCTTATACAACCAGTCCACCAAGGCTTGCAAAGCATCCATGAACTGGCCTGAAAACAGCAAGGCTTCTTCCAACTTGTGCTGCCTGAGAAAAACAAAGACAATCCATTGATTTTAGGGATTTTTTTTGGGGGGGGGGTGTCTGTTTTTTGAGACAGGGTCTCCCTGTAGCCCCAGCCGTCCTAGAACTCACTATGTAGACCAGGCTGGCCTCGAACTTACAAAGATCCACCTGCCTCTGCCTCCTAAGTGCTGGGATTAAAGGCGTGTGACACCATACGGGTGTCTTTAGGGATTTTTAAAAAAGGAATGGCTGCCGGGTGTGGTGGCCCATGCCAGCTGGGGCTGCAGGGAGACCCTGTCTCAAAAAGACAAAAAAAAAAAAAAAAAAAAAAGGGGCTTAAAATCACGTCCTCAAAAAAGGAATTTTTTGAAACTTCAAAAAAAAAAAAAAAAAAAAAAAAAAAAGGAATGGCTTACAATTACGACTACTGAAAATGGATATTGCTTGAACTCTACAAAGAGGATGCTTTCCATGTCAGAGCAGTTAGAAATAGACTAAAAAGTGATAGAGGTGTCCAGACATTTTAATCAAACCTTTCTAGACTGGATTAAGTACAGTACAGGGGACAGGTATGAATGCATTATAGGCATCTAATGCTCTAGCCACCCAGGGTCCATGTTAATTACATTATAGCACTCCAAACATGGAATGATAGTTTTGGTAATGAGTTCTTGATTTTATACCAACTCTGTGACCCTGGGCCTTCTCTTTGCTTCTTTCAATTCCAGTTGCTTCATCAAAAAAGTTCAGTTTGTAAAAAAAACTGCACAGGTTCAGAACCCAGTTCTACCAGTCAGTAACTGTGGGCATTGAGAAACTTTTTTTTTTTTTTTTAAATATTTTACTTATTATTTTTCTTTTACATGTATGAGTGTATTGCCTGCATGTATGTGAGTGCACCCACATCGAGCAATGTCGCTGAGGTAAGAAGAGAGCTTTGAAGTCCCCTGGAACTGGAGTTAAGGACGGTTCAGAGCCGCCATGTGGGTGCTGGGAATCAAACCCAGGTCCTCTGTAAGAACAGTCAGTGCTCTTAACCACTGAGCCATCTCTCCAGCCCTGAGAAACTTCTTTATAATTTCTCTCTCATCAATGCAAAGGGACCAATAATAGTAGCCATCTCACTGGTTTTTATGATCAATGAAAACTAGGCACTGTATGCACATATTTAATAGCAACTGCTCAGTGAAGGCTAGGGATTATTATGGTTGAATGCATGCAGAGGCTTTGCAGTGGTGATTACAAATACTTAAGGGTTACTAAGCTCCAAATTTATTTATTTATTTTTGTTTCAAAATCTCTTACTGATATATTGTTTGTCATTATTTTAGTTTAGCCATACAGACCTTGGGGGTGGGGGCACACTCATGCTCACCGTTCTACAGACTTGCCACAGACAGTATCCCATTTGTCTCTGACTTCTCCTAATAAGTTGTCAAGTTTCTGAGTATCATCAGCAAGCAAAGTCTTCTCTTTCAGTGCTCTGCCAGTTCTAATTGTAGTATCATATACAGGTTGTTTGCCACCAAGGGTTTTCTGAAATTCCTATGTTTCCAGAAGAACAAACAAATCAGGCATAGCATGAGGTCTTAAATTCAATCTCCAGTCCCCTAAGAGGGGTGGGGGGAGAATGCCTTAATTTGGCATATACTGCAAACAAACAAAAGGTACCCTGGTTTTATCATCATCTTTTCTTCTATGTGGCTCAAGCTAGCCTGGAACTCTTTGATGTAGCCCAGGCTGTTCTTAAACTCTCACTCCTCTTGTCTCAGGTTCTAGAGTGCTAGAATTATAAGTGTTTGCTATCATGTCTGGCTTTTTTTTTTTTTTTTTTTTGAGACATGGTCTCACTTATACTAGACTGGCCTTGAGCTTCTGACCTTTCTGCTTCCTAGGAATATAGGCATGTGTCATGATGGCCAGTTTATGGGGTGCTGGGGATTGAATCCAAGGTCCCGACCATGCTTGACAAAAACTAGTCAACTGAGCCACATCCACAGCCCCAACTTGTTTTTGATTTTTGGGTATATTTTTCAGCCCCAGATGGCCTGGAACTCTCTGTATAGACCAGGCTGGCCTTGAACTCACGGAGATCTGCCTGCCTCTGCCTCCAAAGTGCTGGGATTAAAGGCTACCATGCCCAGCCCCACCTTGGTTTTTTAACATTTTGTTTTTACAGGCTCTGTTTTCTATTTTCAGCAACCTACAAACTTTAGTGTGTCGTACCAAGCTCAGGGCTTAACAGCAATTAACTGATTTACCTTGTGTTTAGAAAGCTGAAGTTTGATTTTGTCTGGGTCATTAGATATCTCCAGTTCTGAGTCCAGATGACTCTCTGCATCTTCTAGCCAGTCAATCAGTTTTTTCCAAGCTTCATGGAACTAAATAAGAAATAAATTTCAACAGGAATGAATGTGCAAACCATGTAAGTCCTTTTTGACCATCACTGCAGAGATCCCAGGCTACATTAGTGTTGTCTTCTATAACTTACTTGTTTTGCCCGCTTCCTGGCATCATCTAGTGATCGTCCTCTTTCAATAGATCGCTGGACAACCTTTTCCCACCGAGACTGGACACTAACTAACAAATTCTTGATCAAAACAACATCCTGTTTCTGGCTGAGGAACTTTAACTGATTCCCGGTTTGATCTAGCTCGATGATCTGGTCCCGATGAGCATTTACTTCATTAGCAAAAACCTGTAGGAAAAATACCGCTTTTCTAAACATAAACTAGGATAAAGAAGCACCCCTTTCATGAGTCACCCTTAAAAGTAAGGTGACATTGCTCTAGGTCATAGTTACCCTGTGCTCTTCCATCTGGGAAAGAACAGTGTTTAGAATCAGGCTGGGAGGAGAGGCGATGTTTAAACTCTGCTCTGCCAGAGTGAGCCAGTTGATAAATTCTTGCAAGGAATTCTGGAATTCTGTTGCTAGGCTGAGGGCCTCTTCCAGCTTTGACTGAATTTTAAACAAAACACACACACAGAAAAAGTGCCAAATTTAGAAATTATACCTTTGATGAAAAAGATATGAAATGCACACCAAATTAAATGACCTCTAGAGATGAACACTCAATCAACCTCTAAATATGTCTTGCTTACAAAGAGTTATTATTGATTGATTGATTGAGAGTAGCTCTAGCTGGCCTGGAACTCGCTATGTAGACCAGGCTGTCCTCAAACTCCCAGAAATTTGCCCAAGTGCTAGGATTAGAGATATGCACTAACATCCCTAGTTAGAAATAACTACTGACATCAAGTTTTGCTTGATTTGTTTATTTATTGTTTTTCCCCCAAAATTTAAGTGTATATGAGTGAGAATGGATGCCAGAGGTCATTTCTCCACCTCAGTTTTTTGAGACAGTCTCACTCACCTTGGAGCTTGCTGATCTGGTTAGACAGGTTGGCCAGCAAGGCCCCAGGTCCCATTTGTCTCTGCATATCAAATGCTGAGATTACAGATATATGCTGCCCTATTTGGCTTTTCCGTAGGTGCTGGAAATCTGAATCCAGATCCTCATGCTTGTAATAAGCACTTTACCCACTGAGCCATCTTCTCAACTTCATATTCTATTATTAAGAAACTTTTAGTTTTTGGAAACAGATTATTTCTTGTTATATAGCCCAGGCTGGCCTTAAACTTATAGTCCACCTGCCTCAAACTTTCAAATGCTAGGCTTTCACAGTCAGGAAACATCACTGAGTTGCAATCTGGTTAAGTTTCTCTAGTTAGTTTCAGTTCTACTTCTGAGGGAACAGACAACCTGTCCAAGAATTAGAACATAGGTATACATACATTCAAGGCTCTTTGGCACATTTTTCACATCCACAAAATTCCCCAAACCCGCACTAGAACGATTCTACAAAATTAGTGCTTCTCTGAAAATGTTCATTTGTATATGTAAATAGGTTTTGTGTTCTTCTGCAGAGTAATTCCAAAATGATAGAGTACACTTGTTCACTCTTTCTACTAATACCCAGCATAGTTTAGCATACATGTCCTCAGTATTTGAGTGGATGTACCAACAGTTTGTATGTGAATTTTACACTTGACTAGGAAAGAACAGAATGAAACTCTGTAATCATAAAAATAAAAAAAAAATTATCTTTTTTGAAAAGAAGTATTGATCCTTTATTACCTTTTCTTATTTTGTGTGTATGAGTATATTGCCTGCATGTATGTAAGTGCACCATGTCATGCAATGCCCGTGGAGTTACAGATGGTTGTTAGCCACCATGTGGGTGCTGGGAATCAAAAGCAGTCAGTGCTCTCAACCGCTGAGCCATCTCTCCAGCCCTGAAAACTCAGTTTTTGAGGAATAGTAGGATGAGGTCATATAATTTACTTTTCTCCAGGTCTTTTTTATTTTTAAGTAAAATTCCTTATAGGGAATTTATTCCCTTGTTCCCGTCTTCCCAATTCCAAATCATTAATTCCAGAAAAACTGGTGTTTTTTTTGGGGCGGGGAGGTTGTTTGTCTTTTTGAGACAGGGTCTCTCTGTAGCCCCAGCTGTCCTGGAACTCACCACCACAGCCAGCCTAGAAAATCTGTTTTTAAGTAGGAACTCAAACTGGTGATTAATAGGAGATATAAATTCCAGTACTAAACAGTAATAAGCAATAATGTCTTAATTGGTAGGTAGGAAAAGCAACAATTAAAAAATGTATTGGCTGGGCGTGGTGGTGCACACCTTTAATCCCAGCACTTGGGAGGCAGAGGCAGGGGGATCTTTGTGAGTTCAAGGCCAGCCTGGTCTACACAGTGAGTTCCAGGATAGCTGGGGCTATAGGGAAACCCTGTCTCAAGACCAAAAAAAGAAAAAAAAAAAAAAGTATCACAGAAACCAACACCATCAGTACAATGGAAAATAGAAATAGAAAGGAAGGATTATTATGATGATTATTAGGATTATTATTATTATTTGGATCTGTTCTGCAATGTACTGCAATATACTGGTCTCCAAAAAAAAAATCATCATAAAACCAAGATGGTAATTATGCATGATCACCAGAGTGCTCAATGTTCTGTGTCAATACCTTTCTCTCTTCCATCTTACTGCTGACTACACGCCACTTCTGTTCCAAGAGTGCTACACTCTGTTCTGTTTTTGAGCCAGACCCAGAATCATCACGACTTAAGAGCATAAGCCTGCCCTTGTCGAGCAGCTGATTATAAGTCTCCTCCTTGGCTTTCAGCTGGGAATACAGTTCCTGTAAGAAAAGGTAGGAAAGAAATCAACAATACTCATTCCCTGTAAGACACCTTCCATTACATACACAGATTCACTAGCATTGTTTGGAAAAGCCTAGGAAAGCCTCTTGATTAAATACAAATACATTCGTGCTCTGTATTTGTCTTGGCAATGTTTTCACCTCTAGTCAATACTCTGGTGCCTACCAAATGAATGAACTCAGTTTACCAGCTCACTGGTGCCTTTCCAGTAGACCCTTTCCTTCACTGCTGCCCACATAGGGTATTAATGCCTGTAGATGAGCAGCACTGCCCCGGATTGTCTATACCGCTGGTAACATCTCCCAGATACACAGCTCTCAGAAAGAGGCTATACTGAATATGGAATGCTTATGCTCAATCTGAAAAAACTGCTGTTACCATATGTGTATCAAGCTGTTCTCTAGCAGTCTCAGGAAGTCCTCCTGTGGGCTTAGATGCAGAAAGCTGGCTCTCCATTCTAGTGAGCTCCAAGAGAAAATCTTCAATTTCACTGTGGAAACCTTGGGCCTTTTGAGAAAAAGACATATCAAGAATATCAGTAAGCAATTCTCAGTTTCAAAGGCAAACTTTCTGAATGATCCTATGAAGACCCTGTGTTGTCTTAGAGTAGTTCTGTTGCTAGATCGGTACAATGTGCTTTGTAAAGGCTAGAATCCAGCAGAATCTTTCAGACTTCCTTGTAACACAATAAAGACGGGCAATAATAATCTGATGAATCTAGTACTGTGGACTAGGGAGAGGCCGAACTTCATATAGGAAAAACCAGAATCTCTGAATAAGGTTGATTAGAGCGACTAACTTTGAATAGCAAATAGACTGAACCACAAATCCAAAAAGAACCACCCAATCAAAAGCTGCTCTTTTCAGACAAGTTTCACAGAGGGTTCTACCCCAAATGGCTCCTTTTTCTGGTTTAGGCCTTCTCCAAATGCTCTTCCTACCTAGCTTGGATGATGCACACACCTGCTGCAAAGTTGACTGAAGCTGCTGCTCCCTCTCCTCTGTTTTTTGCAGCACTGATTCCCAGCATTGATTCATGGTTTCCAAACGACTCCTTAAACTGCTAGCATCATCTCCAGCACTAGATTCAAGAAGTTCATTGCCAGCCTTGTTGACAGTTTCCACTGTGGCTTGATGAGCCAAAACATCATTTTTTAGAACCTAAAAAATTTTGAATGACACAATTTATCTCTATGGATATAATTAAGCTTGGCTTCTTAAGGTGCACATGAAATTCTGGCAATATCTAGTCTCAAACCAACAAAGTTAGAGATGAAAATACTTACATGGTGCTTTGCAAGCTCAACTTCAATGACTTTTGGGTCTCCACTTATTGGTCTCTGAGCATCTAGCAACTCTTCCGTGTGAGTCAGCCAACTCATTAGTTCCTCTAAGGCGTGCTGGAACTGGCCAAGGGCCAAGAGAGCACCTTCCAGCTTATGCTGTTCAGAACAAGATGGGAACACTTGTTAGGAAATCAGAAAAGGGTAGATGGTGGTTCACTTACTCATGGTACTATTTGCCTTACCTGTCTATGGGCAATTTTCTCACCCAGGTTCTCCCAGAGGTGTTTGAGTTCTGTCAGTGGTTCTCTAATAATGTCTCTGTCTGTTTCATCAGTAGCTTTCTTTAACATCAATTCACCCTGGTGATTGAGTTTCTCCATCTCAATCTGCTGTTGATAAACTTCTAATTTGAACTCCTATCAAAGATGTACTTAATGTTAATATCAAACCAAGTCTTTAATACTAAAAAGAAGCATCTGTCTTTTCAAAGCTGTTCCTGGATACAAACCTTCATCTCATTTAATTGATCTTTGACAGTGTTGAGGTCAGTGCCGACTGGGGGCATGGTGCAGAGTTTGATCACAGTGTTATCTAGCCAGTCAAACATAGCCTGACATAAAAACACAAACACATAAAAATAAAATCACATGAGGTTGCTAGAGAATAAGCATCATCCTTGCCATTGTTGGGCTTCATGAGTACCCAGGTTTAAAAACCCCAGCAAGCAGTGACTTACACAGTAAGACACAGCTAAGTGGGTGGGAATATGGCAAGGACGCAATGACAATAAGAATAGCAGTAACAGTTGAAACCTGGATGTACGTCATGTCAATACTACTCAACAGAAACAAGAGATTTTGGCTAGAAATGTGGAATCAACACTGTCTCAGGTTTCAAAATGGTGTAGTACTAAGGGGGATTCATTCTTGCACCAAATTTTGAAAATGACCAAGAGAAAGCAGAACTGTATTTCCTTTGTGGGCATCTCCCAGCCTCTTACCTGGAGAGTGTCTTGATACTGCACAGCGGCTTGCATGGCATCCTCAAGTTTTTCTAGTCTTTCTTTCCAAGTTTTATTTAAGTTCTCCCAAGCATTATTCATCTAGGGGAAAATATTGAGTCAGATTCTTCTATTAATACCACTCTTTGGTCTGACCCCACTATGTTTCATCTGAATCCTTATCCATTCTCCACACCTCATCAATGCTCTTCTTCACTTCAGGCTTCTCAGTTTCTCCACAGGCAAAAATCAAATCTGCTCCAAGGATTCGAATGAACTCCAGCTCCTCATGCAGACCATCTGTCTCCTCCTTAATGGTCTACATGTAAAGCAGCAGAACATAAGTCAAAGTAGAACTTAACTTCTCAAACTTTGCAAATGCAACTTACCTGCCTCAGCCTCCTGAGTGCTAGGATTAAAGGCATGTGCCACCAAACCCAGCTGGGCTATATAAATATTGAACAGAGTCAGTTTTTGGCCATATCCCAAAACATAATTCACAGACTGACACTGAGGGAGATACAAAAGTATGTGAAATAAAACAGCGAGATAGGCATTGTTTGTGCTAAATGAATTACCATATAAAGTACAATCAGTAAAAATTAGCCTCCTGGTGGGCATGGTGGTGCATGACTTTAATCCCAGCACTCAGCAGGCAGAGACAGGCAGATTGCCATGAGTTCAAGGCTTAGCCTGGTCTACATGGCAAGTTCCAGATTAACCAGGGCTACATAGCTCCTGTCTTAAAACAAAAACCGCCTGTCCAGAAAGACTAGAAAGAGGCAATGTTTAAGTAATTTTTGTTATCCCTGGATAAGGAATCCAAATTTTGTTTTTATTTTCTGTGTATCCCTCCTCTCCTTCCTACAAATGGAATAAAGTCTTACCTTAAAAAAAAAAAAAAAACCCCAAAGCTTTTAAAGCATCCAGCTTGGCTAGCAGCTAAACACAATATACTCAAGAGACTGAGGTCTGCACTTGCTTAGCATATGAGACCCCAGGTTTAATACTCAGTATTACAAAAAAATGAGAAGAAAAAAAACAGTGGCAACAGCAACACTACACACAAAACTAAAACCCTCAAACCAAAACTCAAACTAAATCAAACCAACCTTAGAAAGTGCTTTGCTAGAGGACACACATATAAGATGGGGTTCTATATTTTCTTACCTCGGCAGCTTCAACCTGTTGCTTGATGATTGATGGGTCAATGCCTGGGCTTTCCAAGTCATGGACAATATCCTGGGTGTCTTTGATTGTGGTCAGGAGAGCTGCCATGTCATACCAGAACTTCTCCGCTAATTCAAGGACATCAAGGAATTTAATTTCTCGCTCTTCAGACCGAGCTTTGATGTCCTCCCAGAAGAACACCATTTGATCTAATTTGTCCTGGATTTCTGATGGATTAAAGAAGAGATGTGAATAGGACCTCTAACCAAAATTGAATCTAATTCTGACATTTTCATTGAAACAATTTTAAAAATCATGTAAAACTTGTAACTGATAGCTTATCTTAGCTTTACTACTACCATTTCTACACTAACATTTAATCTCAATAAAGGGGCCACAGAATTAACTTGGAAATCTCATATAAAGGTACTGCTAAGAGAAAAGCCCTTAATTTACAAAGAGACTGAAATGGGAACTCTTCCTTCTAGTGTTCTGTATTAAACTTTCTGTGAATTTCCCATGGAAAGTGTTATAAAAGGTAATTATATTCTGCCTACTATTGATAGTGTGATACTCACATTAGGGGTTAAAGGAGCATTTGTTTTCTGGTCTGGGAATCTAACTACCAATTGTAACCTTGTTTCAATAGGAAAATGTGTTCTGAATTCTAAATGACTTCCACATGACTTTCTGGAATACTTATGACTTTGGAAGTGCCTTTATATTCAATAAAATACATCTGGGTAGGATGCTGGAGATAGCCACAGCCTGGAGTTTATTCTATTGACTTTCTTGAAAAATAATTAGATCCACCGAGCACCTTTTGCAGCCAGATCCTTGTCTGCTCCCTGAGATCTCCCAATGAGTTCTTCTCCGCGGTGCTTTAGGGCATCGAAGGATGGCTGCAGTTTTTCTAGCTCCATGGTAGCACTTTTATTGTCACTGATGCACTCTCTGATCTTGTCTACTTCAGCAGGGATCAGGGGTGGCATACGCAGGCGAGAGGAAAGATTCTCCAAGGTCTCCAACATGGGTTCGATTTTATCATGGAACTAAATAACATTGGAATATTAGTCATCACAGTAATATTTCGTCACACTGGGGAAAATGTTAGGGCATAAGGACAAAGTATAAATCAACTGTTTAGGATAGGCTATTTTCATCCTAGCTCAATGGCTATTGAGTATTGGGTTTGGCTAAAAGACCATTTGGAACATAGTACACAAGGGCTGGTTCATCAGAAGAAAAAAGGCACTATTAAATAATAGACCAAAAATCAACTGGTATGAAGAGAAAGGGACACGACCATGAAACTAGTGAGAGTCAGTATATCAACATCTCAGATGACAGTTGCATGCAACAGACTAGACCAACAAGTTAAGATGCTTTCCACTGCTTTGTAAACGGATGGGAACTTAATATGCTGCATGATCTGCATGCAATTTAACAATTCACTATATGGAACAATGAGAGAGGGAGTGCTGGCATGTAAAAATAATTAAGGAAGGCCATATCTACCCTTGCTCTAAAAGAAATGATCACCATCCCACTTTCTTGGTACTCTGAATAACAAAACTGTAATTATAAAATGCTCATTTCTTCAACAAAATTGTTTCTTACCACTCTCTTACTTCTAGATTCTACCCCAAAGATTGAAAGTATTCACAATAAACTTCTACAGTTAAGAGAAACCTCCTTATAGGCAAGGTCCTCAATTTTCAGCTCTATAACACCCTAATGCCAATGGGGGTGGGTACCTTACCTCTGTAATCTGTAATGGTGGGCGCAGCCAATACAACAATGAAATGTGACGATGTGGGGAAGACAGGAGCAGGCAGCAACAACACAAAGTAACACAATCCACAATGTGAGTGAGATGGGACGGAAGGTGGATGGGGGGGGAAAAACTTGAGTAAGTACAAATATTAACCAAGAATATTGACTCAACACAGGAATAAAATACCCAGACACGACAAAAGTACCAATACCAGTAATATATTAGTTGGAAAGTATGCAGTTACATGCTTTAAATTAGACTGCTGGTGGTTTATGCTTCCCTTTGGTTTTCTTCTCCTTATGGAAGCATACTTTTCTCTGAACTACAAACTTGGCTGCTTCTTATTTAATGTTCTAAATCTCACCATTAATAGCCCCAATAGGAACCTGATTTCTGTTGAAGTAGTCATCCCTGCTAAAGGTATTATGACAACATGAAATTTTCAGAGAAACTCTCAACAGACAGTTACATATATCAGTCAAGATACAGTTCACCTTTCATGGTGTCAGTATACCAACATGCCTGAGAACACATGAAGGCAAACTTTCCTACTCTGATAATGTATTATCAACACGGTGGTCTGCATAATCCTATGCACAGAAGCATAACTGACACTGAGCCCTCTTCCTTAGACTAGTAGACAGTAGAGAGTTATAACACACACATATACATACGCACATACCTGAGCAGACTGGGAAACAGCCTCATCCAGAGCAAGGGCCCGCTGGCGTACCTCATCCTTTATTTGGGCATATATGCTTTCTGCATTCTGGTATTTTTCTTCCACCATTTTCCCTTCCTCAGCGTTCAGCTCCTTTAGTTGTGGGCCTATCTTTAGTATCTTATCAATGTGAGGCTTGTGTTCAGCAATGGATTCCCTTAGTTGCTATGGGAATAAATATGAATTAAAATATGA
The DNA here is from genome assembly GCF_000622305.1 of Nannospalax galili. Lineage (NCBI taxonomy): Eukaryota > Metazoa > Chordata > Mammalia > Rodentia > Spalacidae > Nannospalax > Nannospalax galili. Next base: position 2,996,380 of record NW_008352899.1, on the reverse strand, counting down.
GTGGTGCAAACAAACTAGCAACAAAAAGCATAATGAGTGGGGCCAGCAGTACAGCTCAGTGGTATAAAACACATCTAGCAAATACGAGGCTCAGAGTGAGATCCATGTTACAAAGCCAAACAGAACAAAAGAAATGAGCATGTTTATACTAGTTTACTGAGATACTGTGATCAGAGGTAATAACTTAGGGAAGAACAGACTGAATTTGTTAAAACCCAGCAAGTTCTGGTAGCTCATCATTCTGGGGGGCATCTTGGGCAATCATGCGACCTAATTCTCTTAATTTCCCAAGGCCACTCAGATGTCTAGTTACTGTGGAAACCTTCCTGGGCAAATGTTTTATGTATGCATCACATTATATTTATATAGTTTAGTACCCGTCTATACAACACACTGAGCCACCAAGCAGTATAACTTATGAATAGCAATCACCCAGTAACTCAATCATTCTTGACTTTACTGCTATGCCTAGTTTATATATTTCACTTAATAAGGAATATGGGAATAGTAATGAGCACAAATCATAAACCAGAAGTAAACATTTAAATAAAAGCATTGTTAATGGTAAGTTTTCATTGGATGTCTATAAATTTCTTTCATATTAAATGTATGTAGTCAATGTTTTCTGATAACTCTTTTGCAATTCTTACTTGAATCAAATGAAAGAGCCATTCAGCTTCTCTGTAAGTCTCATGCCCTACCATCCACATAAATATTTTAACTTTCCTTGATTTTTAAATTATTGTTTCTTCTTACATGCTGGGACCAAACCCAAGGCCTTGTGTATGTTGGGCACATGTTCTATCATTGAGCTATACCAGAGTCCTAGTTAGTTTTTTGGGGGGTTTTTTTGGTTTGTTTTTTTTTTTTTTTTTTTGGTCTTTTTGAGACAGGGTCTCCCTGCAACTCCAGTTGGCCTAGAACTCACTATGTAGACCAGGCTGGCCTTAAAATCAGAGATCCACCTGCCTCTGCCTCCTGAGTGCTGGGATTACAGGCATGCGCCACCACGCCCAGCTCAGGCTACCTTTTAACTCAACTTCCAGAGTGCTGGGATTGCAGGCATGTACTGCCATGCCTAGACTGACAGGTTATCAACACAATTATGATCTTATTATTTAAACAATTCTTAATAAATGGAGAGAATTTAAAATATAGTTTCATTGTGGAAATTCTGATTAGAAATTAACTTCATAACATACATGAGGGCATAATATCCCCTGGAACTGGAGTTACAGATGGTTGTTAGCTGCCACGTGGGTGCTGGGAATTGAACCTGGGTCTCTACAAGAGCAGCCAGTGCTCTTAATCACTGAGTCTTCTCTCTAGCCTTGTTTTTCAATAAATTTCATAGCCCATTTTCATTCTGAAGTGAAATGTAAATTGATGTTTCTTACTCTCATTTCTTCTTGCTGTTGTCTCAGTTGTTCATGATCAATAGCCGGAGGAGGTAGCTGTACTATCAATGCCTGAATTTCCTCAATCCAAGGACTGAGCTCTTCATAAGTTTCCCAAAATTGGTTCACCAAGACCTGTGCCCGCTCTAGGCGAGCATAACGCTCTGAATTAAGCAGGCTAACAGCTTCATATTGCTGTATTAGGCACTCAGTTTTATCCTATGAGCCAAAATATAAAGAATAAAAAAAGCATCACTATTATAAGCTTTTTCTAAGAAAAAAATGCAGCTATGAAGACCTCCCATAAAATTGCGCATGCACACACACGCACACACCATACGCACATAAAATAAAAAACAAAACATAACCAAGTCTAGAACATATTAACAAATATGGACAAATTTAATTAGTGATTTTTAATTTCTTCTTTATATTATAATTCGAATTTTCAAATTTACCTAACATATATGCATTATTTCTAGAATTTGAAAAATATGAATATAGTTGAAAAGGTAGAATGAGTAGCTCAAGTCCATTTATTTTTGAGAAAATAGTGGTTACCATATACTTTCTTTATGTATTGAGTATATCTGTGTGTGTGAGCGACAAGGTCACATTGTAGAGCCCTGGCTGCCTCAGAACTCAGGAGATACATCTGTCTCTGTCTCCAGAGGGCTGGATTACAGGCATGTGCCACAATGCCCTGCCCTAGTCATCAGTAATCAGAAGGTCCAATAGGGGAAAACAACAACAACAATTTAAAAACATTATTCTATAGTTGTACTTCTAATGTACCATGTTAAGAATAGTATGAATAATAACTGCAACTTACCTGCAATATAGCTTTCTGCTCCTCTCCACATGTGCCAAATATTTCACCACGGTGACTGAAGAGTTCATCCATTGAATCTTTGTGTCGAATGATGTCAATGGAAAAAGCCTTTGAAAAGTAAACTGCAATTAAGTCAGGAAGTGAAAAGCTCCTGAGCCTATACTGGCAAAAAAGAACGTGTGAAAAAGTCCTTGCTTTAAAAACACTTAAAAAATTATTCTTTTTAAAAAAACTGTTTCAGGGGCTGGAGAGATGGCTCAGCAGTTAAGAGCACTAATTGCTCTTGCAGAAGACCCGGGTTTGATTCCCAGTACCCACATGGCAGCTACGAACCATCCTTAACTCCAGTTCCATGGGAATCCAAAGCCCTCTTCTGACCTCCGAGGCATTGCACAAAATAGGTGCACTCACATACATGCAGGCAATACACTCATACACATAAAATAAAAATAATAAATAAAATTTTTTTTTCAGCGCTGAGGACCGAACCCAGGGCCTTGCACTTGCTAGGCAAGCACTCTACCACTGAGCTAAATCCCCAACCCCTAAAATATTTTTTTTTAAAATTGCTTTTCGAAGTATTTTTTTAATTGTTCATAAAAACATTTTCTCTTCTAAATCATCCAGGACATTTCTTGGATTTATAGGTCTACTTATTCTTTTCTACAAAACAAACAAAAATTATTGTCCTCACCCGAATCAATCATATATAGAATTAAATTCTATCTTCCATGATTCCATTTGATCTGGAATAGGCAGAAACTCTCTCCTCATCACCTGAAGCTACTGATGACTCTTAGGACATCAGGACATGGTGACATGGTGAGTACTTTGTGGGTTTTTTTGAGACAGGGTCTCTCTGTAGCCCCAGCTGGCCTGGAACTCACCTTCTGTACCTGCAGCTGAGCAGTGGTCTGGTCTTGTTCCAGGCGAATTGGACCCAGGGCCATTAGCTTCCGCTTTGTTTCAGCAACCCAAGCAAGTTCTGCATCAGCAGCTTGCTCATACTAATAGATATAGTGAAGAAAAATGAACACATTACATACAGTCAAGGCCTCAGAAAGGTGTGGATTTTCAGAAATATAGTTTGTTATCTCATAAAGTCAACTGAAAACAATTCCACAAAAATTACAAACCAAGCTGTAGAGGGCTAGGGATGTAGTTAATGGTAGAGTACTTGCCTAACATGCACCAGGCTGCGGGCTCAATTCCCAGTACCATGAAGGGAGGGGGGATAGGAGGGTTGGGAGGTGGGGTTGAAGGGACAGGTATACAAGGATGACAAAACAGGATTCTTTAAGCTAGGTGTGGTAGTGCATCTCTGTAATTCTATTACTTGGAAGGCTGAAGCAGGAGAATTGAAAGTTTGAGGCCAATTTGCGCTACACAGACTACCCTGTCTCACAACAATAACAAAAACCTCAAAAAAATTTATGAACAACAAAAAGATGTAGAAAAATTAGAATTCAATGCCTTCAAAATTAGTTACCAGGGCTGAAGAGACAGCTCTGCGGTTAAGAATACTCACTGCTCTTGCAGAGGACCTGGGTTTGGTTCTTAGCACCTACATGGCAGCTCATGACTATCTGTAACTGCAGTTCCTAGGGATCTCATGCCTTCTTTTGACATCCATGGGCACTAGGTACTTAAGTGGTGCACATATACACATGCAGGCAAATACTCATACATACAAACACAAATAAATCTTTAAGAAAAAAAGTGACAGCACCTATTAGGGGGGCTGGTTGTACAGCTAGAAGCAGCAGTAAATGGCATCCTTTAAAGAAACTTTTTGTTTTTGCTGGGCATGGTAACAAAGGCAGGCAGATCTCTGTGAGTTCAAGGCTAGCCTGGTCTACACAAAGTTCCAGGCCAGCTAGTGCTACAGGAAGACCCTGTCTCAAAAAAGACCAAAAAAAAAGAGGAAAAAAACAATCTTTTTAATAGGGTGCTATAATGAAGTTGTACTCTCTTTCTGCCAGTCCCTTCTTATCCCAACACTAAAGAGTGGTAGCTTTAGTTATATTTGTTTTCTGAGATAGCATCTTCCTAGGTAGCCAAGACTAGCTAGCATTAAGCTTGTGATAATCCTCCTGCCTCAGCCTACTGAGGGCTGGGATCACAGGTGTGCACCACCATGCCCAGATATAGGTTTATATATAAACTTAGAATGGCACTAGATAGCTGAGTAATGTTGACTTGGAAGTACCTGCTCTGCTCAAGAAGCACAAGACCCTAGAAGAACACCAAACTTACAAAAATTTACAAAATTTTATTTTTATGTATGAGTCTTTTGCCTTCATGCATGTAAGTGCACCACATTTGTGCACTGCCCGGAGAGGCCAGAAGAAGGCATCAAATCCCCTGAAATGGAGTTATGAATAGCTATTAGCTGCCACCTGGGGGATGGGAACCAAACCTGGGTTCTCTGGAAGAACAGTTCTTAACCAGTGAGCCATTTCTCCACCCTCCTATTTTTATTATTTTTAATTATGTGTATGCATGAGTGTCTATATATGGTGTGTGCATGTAAATGCAGGCCAACTGCAAGATCAAACTTTTAAATGGCTATACAATAACACAAATCAAGAACAGTCTCTGTATGACTGCTGATTATTAGGGTTCTCTAATCTTTAATATTCAACTTTTTTTTTTTTTTTTCCTGAGTCAGGGTCTCACTTATGTAGCCCTGGCTGACCTGGAACTCACTATGTAGACTAGGCTGGCCTCAAACTCTCAGAGATCCTTCTGCCTCTGTCTCCGAAGTGCTGGGATTAAAGGCTTATGCTACCACACCTGGCTTCTTTAACTTTTCTAACCTAAGTTTAGTTTAGTACCCTTAATTGGAAATGCTTAGGAATATAAGTATTTTAACTTTTAGAGTATTTATATAGACATTACTAGTTGAGCATCCTTTGGATTTTAGAACACTTCAAATTTTTGGATTATGGATGCTAAACGTATATTTAAAGAGAAAAGTAATGAACAGGACATGGTGGAGAAGGCCTTTAATCATAGCACTCAATAGGCAGAAGGAGTAGGGGTTAAAGGACAGTAATTTAGAGGCCAGCCTGGGAAACATAAGGTTCTGTCTCATGGGGGTAAGAGAGAAAGGGACATAACTAAGTCTCCCAAGCACAACACTTTGTACACTGGAATAGCTGCTGGTCATGATTAGGAATAATCCTAATGATAAATTAGGGATGTAGTTGGAATCAGTACAACAACAACAAAAACCCAAACAAAAAATACTCCATCGTTCAGAAAGTATTCACTTATCATTATGAACCCAAGGAAACACATTTCTTATGCTGTGGCATTATTGTGCATAACCAGCCAGGGGTGGCGGTGATGCCTCAGGAGATGAGGAAGGAAGAGCTTGAGTTCCAGGACAGCCTGGGTTACAAAGGAAGATCCTATCTCAAAAAAAAGAAAAAAGGGGGAAAAAATACATATCCAACTACAGAGAAAAGCAAATATCCCCTTGCCCCTTCCAAGAAAGCAGGAAGGAAAAAAGGGAAATATGACACCTGTGTTTATAGAAAGGATTCTATTTTGGAAGGCTCTGCTACTTTGAATTGCATTTTTATAGTGATTATAGTTCTTAGCATCTCTCCTTTTAAAATTTCTTTTGGGGGAAGGTGTTTGAAACAGGGTAGCCCCAGTAGTCTGAAACTCTGCCTCCCCAGTACTGGGTTTAAAGGCGTGCACTACCTTGCCTGGTATCTTTCTTTTCCATCTAATGTTGACAGTTAATTAGTTTAATTATGTCAAACTAAGATTGCAATGCATTGGCCATTTTGAGTCTAGATATCTATTCCCATCACTGTTGGCCTAATCATTAAGAAAAGGCTCTGCATAGGATTCTTCTGTAAGTTTTTCTCTATTCAAAGGGGTCATGTATTTTGGGTCAAATCTGGTTTCATCCTCACAATCCCCTCCCAATCAATTCCCATTAGTGAAGGATGTTTGTTGCATTTATTTTGATATCAATGTTCCTATCCTGAGCCTGTACATATGTAGGTTATAGTTCTATACCCTACATATCTATCCTCCATTGCCTAAAATACTAATGCATGGGTATTATAAACATTACCTGTTGTGATCTCTGAATAGCAGCATCAATTTCATCCACCCTTTGTCCAATAGTGTCACTGACCAACTTGTACTGCTCATTGGCATCGGACACAAGTTTATCAAGTCCTTCTCTGGCTCTCCAGGGCACCAGCTCTAAGAGAGCATGGCTCACCTCGTTCACTGTGTCCAATACCAGTCTGTGCTCCATAACCTCCTTCTTCAATTCCTAAGGAGGGAAAAAGTTTTCAGGCCACACCTTGCTAAATAAAGCACATTAGCAGCTGTGCTGGGTGGAAAGTGCTGTCACTACCACATATCCCAGCAGGGCACTGACCTCTTTCTTTGAGCTATTTTTTTTCCTTGTCTCACATTTTTCAATCACTCTGAAGCCTGACTTTAGGCTTAGCTGCTGCTTACATAGAACTGTCTACAAGACTTAAGCCAGATTGTTAGTGGTTTTGTAAAATAGTGTTCTTTTTTAAAAACTGCTTATATTAATGGAAATGATGAACAATGCTTTAACCAAGAACATTTAATTTAATTTAACAAATACCTATACACCATTCCTGTGCATCAAGACCTGTACTAGATCCTACAGGAGGATCAGATGTTTCAAGCTAATTTTTGAAGTTAACATTTAAAATAATGGGTTTCAAGAGCAGGTGTGGTTGTGCACACCTGTAATTCTAGCACTTGGGAGGCAGAGGCAGGCGGATCTCTGAGAGCTCGAGGTTTCATTATGGCATTTTCATACATATGTCATACTTTATCTGTCCACTTCCCAATACCTTAATCATGTCCTTCCTGCCTCCAAATTAGGCACCCCTTTAGAAAACAAATGGTGAAGGTACATTATACAATGTTACACAGCAAGCAAACTTCCTAGGGATTTGGAATTCAACTTTCTTCTTTGGACCAGAAACACTCTTAAAGGTGAAAACCATGATTCTGACAAAGATAAAATCTTTTCCCCTTTTACAATGTGAAATGATGGCATACCTTCTGTCTTTGCTGAAACTGGGGTATTTGTTCCCCTACGGGAGACTGTCCTCCACTAGCTGTCAGCTCCTCCTCCACCTCCCTCAGCCACCCAGTCAGTTCCTCATATGTTGAATGGAACTTGGTAGCCAGCTGCCGGGCTTGCTCTAAAGTTCTGAGGGCCTTTGAGCTGGTGACTGTGATGTCTGCATAGCGCGTCTTTATTCCATCCAGTTTCTCCTGGATAAGTAACACCTCTTCACCTGTGAAGAACAGCATGCCATTATTCATTTTTATGAGACCTCAGGATGGAACTGTCCCTTTGATCTTCAAATTAGAGCTTAAATTTCACGGATCTTGCCCTCTGGTAGTAACTTCACCTAACATCCCAAACTGAGGGTTAATTGAAAAATAATCTTCAACTTGTAAGTTACTTCTGAAATTGAGATCTGCAGGTATCTGTAGATGCTTGCAGCATCTTGCAGATAATGCTGGTTTCAATGTACTAGAAGGCAGGGGCAACTGTCTATAACCAGATGTGAAACAACTAAGTGTGGTAGTTTTCAAGATTGAACAGCAAAAGAATACATATCAGCAGTCTCCCTAAAGCACATGGTAAATATAATCAGTGAGTACTAAGTGACTGTCTTTAAGACCACAGATGTCCAAACACATTTTGAGTTTTAGCCAAGAAACTGGTTACTTTTCTTTGGGGTCTTTTTACCCTTAGGAACATACTCTATTCCAAAGGCCAAAAATGTTGAAAGTATTTGGGAGTTTGTATCTAATCCTTAAAAAAGATTTTAGGGTTACCTCTTCAGAGGGGGGAATGTTAGAGCAGCCAAAAGCCCCATAAAAATAGTTCAGCATAGTCTACATAGCTAGTTCGAAGTCAGCTGGGGCTCCATGGAGACCCTGTCTCAAAAAGACAAAAAAAAAAAAAAAAAAAAAGAAAAAAAAGAAAAAGCCAAGTAAATTTTCATAAACATGTCTAAAAAAAAAAAAAAAAAAAAGACCAAGATGTGCTAAGGTGTACTTTTCAAAGTACCTGTAGTTTGTTTTAGAAGAGCTTGACCGTTTTTAATAGCTTGATCGACATTTTTCTTTCTATTAATAATCTCTTCATTTAAAGCCTGAAAGAAAAGATTATCATTAATTTAAAAACTACCGCAAAACGAAAGGAAACAATGAGAATGGTTTAAAGGATCAAATTTAAAGAGATGAGTATCACTTTAGTTTAAAATCAGGTATTTGAAGCTGGGCATGGTAGTGCATGCCTTTAGTCCCAGTACTAAGGAGGCAGAGGCAAGAGATCTCTCTTGAGTTCAAGGCCAGCCTGGTCTACATAGCGAGTTCCAGGCCAGCTGGGGCTAGAGAAACCCTGTCTCAAAAAGATTAAAAATAATTAAAGTTTTAGGATTAAATCATCTTAACCAATCTACTGGTGTCAAACTTGAATCAAGAAAGGTCAAAGTGCCAGGTATGGTGGTGCCTGCCTTTAATCCCAGCACTAGAGCACTGGGGAGGCAGAGGCAGGCAGATATCTGTGAGTTCAAGGCCAGCCTGGTCTACAAAGTGAGTTCCAGGACAGCTGGGGCTACAGAGAGACCCTGTCTCAAAAAAAAAAAAAAAAAAAAAAAAAAAAAAAAAGGTAAGGTAGAAGTAAGATGTAGCAAAAAGACTACCATGTCCAAAATAAAATGGAAAGACAGAAATTCAAGAGTCAGTAAGAAGAGGAAGACTTAATTAAGATTCCAGATAAAATTTCTCCATATTTGAAGATGATGAATCAAAAAGTATCTTTTATTATTCAAAAAATTGCTTTACCAGGTGTGTTGGAAGAAGCCTTTAATCCCATACTTGGGTGGCAAAGGCAGGCAGATCTCTTTGAGATCAAGGTCAGCCTAGTCTACATAGCCAATTCCAGGCTAGCTGGGGCTATAGAGTGAGAACCTTCTCTCCAAAATTGCTTTACCTTCCTTTTTTTAAAAAATAAACACAGGATCTTTAAAGAGATTTCAAAAAAAATAAGCTGAAGTAAGTATATTCTTCAATTAAGATGACATGGAATTTAAGTATATAAACTGCAAAAATATTCTACAGTTATAACTACATGATCAGAGCCGGGCATGGTGGCACATGCCTTTAGTCCAGCACTCGGGAAGCAGAGGCAGGAGGATCTCTGTGAGTTCAAGGCCAGCCTGGTCCATATAGTGAGTTCTATACCAGCTGGGGCAACAGAGAGACCCTGTCTCAAAAACAAAACAAAAAACAAACAACAACAAAAAACATAATCAGAATATTGGTAGTATTTAGTTATATACGGTTTTTTTATTTTTTTGGGTCTTTTTGAGATAGGGTCTCCTTGTAGCCCCAGTTGTCCTGGAACTCACTATGTAGACCAGGCTGGCCTTGAACTCACAGAGATCCGCCTGCCTCTGCCTCCCAAGTGCTGGGATTAAAGGTGTGTGCCACCACGCCTGGCTATATAGGGTTTTATTAAAGTATACTCTTTCCTATACCTTTGTTCAAATGAAAACTGCTGATATACTACCAAATGATATAAACCACAAGTTGGAGGTGAGACAGGTTGTGACTATACCTTGTATAATCTTCTGAATTACTGGCTTAGTTTGTTAAAGTCAAGTATTTTTATGGACCCATTAAAAAATGATTAGTACTTTGCACCAATTCAACTATGTGATTGATTAGGCATAAAAGTGTATGGAATGAAGAAAAAAAATTAAATTAAAAGGAAAAGAAGAGAAACATAACAAAATGGCAAAATAATTTAGTAACATAACCATAAAAATGAAAACACAAATACCAGGTGGTCAGCATGCTGTTTCTGCAGGATATCCTGTCTGTAATCCTTTACGAACACTGAACTGAGTTTGTCCTCAACCTCAGCCAGCCAATTGAGCACCTCCACTTCATCCTCCCCAAACAGTCTAGCATTGAACAGTGCTTGCTCAAGCAGGGCTGCCTTCCAACAGCACCGGTCTTGAATCTCACTGTATCGGGCCTGTAATGAGTTTAGCTTTTCTGACATCACACCCTGCTCTGCAGGACATGTCAGGGAGGAGAGGGACTGCCCAATTTTGACTGCCTGGTGCACATCTGTTGCATGGTTTTCTATTTCTTCCTCCAGAGCCTGAAAATCCAGATTGGAAAAAAAAAAAGAATAACAAAAACAAAGTAAATGAGAGGCAAACATGGAACAATGAACAAATAATGAGTTAAATAATAAAAAAAAAATCACTACTATAGGGTAAAAATAATATTTAAAAGTGGCACATAAGCTGCTTTCTCTATTAGTAGTCTTTTCCAACTAATAAGTCAACGTTATTTTAAACTTAAAACTCCATAACACATCTTTTGGAACCCTAGTTTTCCACTTCTCCGGTTCTGTGCTTTATCTGCCATAACTTCATCCTACCTTGTGCCGAATGATCTGCTGATGTATTTTGGCAGTCTGAGTGCCAACAGGTTCCGAGTTAGCAAGCTTTTTCTCTGTGACAGATAAGAAGTCAGAAATAGGCTCAGCTGTCTCATGGAATTGCTTGGCCAGAACCAAGATATCTTCCAGCTGTTTTTGCCTACACAAATACACAGAACAGGTTGCTCAGGCATAAAATCACATAATGACTCAGAATAATATTAAATTCAATAAAAGAATAGTCTTTCCTAGGTATAGTTTAATACCAACAGTAAACAGGACACACATTATTAGGCAATACTTTACAGATGTCAACAGTTTCACATTTAAAATTTTCATCTTTTGTAAGGTGGGCAGGATAATTATCCTATGATTATAAAAGAGAACACCATCCCCGATGACTTAAACAAAGATTTCTCCAGAGTAACAGCAGAATGAGTGCTCTTTTAGCACTCCTCCTGAGACCACCTTGATACACATCAAAATGGAATATAGAACACATATATCATATTGTATCGTATGGCCATAATAAAATGCAGAGGAATCAAAACCACCCATCTAGAGTCTATCATCTCTGCATGTGAGTGAAGAGAATATTTGAAGACCAAGAAAATGTAGTTCTATGAACTAGAACTCCCTCTCCAGCTTTAAAAAAATCTGATTATCTGGCAATTTCAAGCTCAGAACCTAACTATAAATCCAGATTTGAGGCAAAAAACATAAAACTCCCTCAAACTGGGTGAATTTGCCAACATAAACAGCAGGCAAACTAGAGACTTTACAGTTAATTTGGAATCTGAACTCATATAATATTCATATTAAGCTTGAATTTCAAGTATGCTATTTATTAACATCAAATTACAAAGGGGGAAAGGAAGCAGGCCTTAGAAAGAAGAATCTAGGAAATAACCATGGAACTGTATAAGCACAGTTCATAATAATGAAAGGTCATAATGCTGAGTTTGGATTTCTAGGAACAGAGTGAATGATACGCTATTTAAAAGGGCCTAGGACTGCTGGGGGATGTAGCTAGGGAGTAGAGTGCTTGACTAGCACGCATAAAGTCTTAGGTTTGAGCCCTGTAATGGCAAAACAAACAAACACACACACACACACACACACACACACACACACACACACACACACACACACACACACACACAATTGCCTCACAATAAATAAATAAATAAATAAAATTTTTTTTGGTCTTTTTGAGAGAGGGTCTCCCTGTAGCCCCAGCTGACCTGGAACTCACTATGTCGACCAGGTTGGCCTTGAGCTCACAGAGATCCACCTGCTTCTGCCTCCCCAGTGCTGGGACTAAAGGTGTGCACCACTACACCCAGCTCTCAAAATAAAAAAATTTAAGCCAGTGATGATTGGGGCCAGAGAAACGGCTCAGTAGTTAAGAGCACTTGCTACTCTTGCAGAGGACCCAGGTTGATTCCTACATGGCGGCTAACAACTGTCCTAACTCCAGTTCCAGGGGATCCGACACCCTCCTCTGGCCTCTGAGGGCACTGCACAACACAGGGACACTTAGATACATACAGGAAAAACACTCATATATACAGAATAAAAATAATAAATATAGTGTTTTTAAATGACTCTAAGGTATGATCCGAGGTGTACATGATAAAGGTTCACCCAATGTTAGGGGTTGAGAAGAATGAAAAGCCTGAGAGTAAGTGGCAGAAACTTCATTAGTAAGAGGGTACCTCAAAAGCCCCAATGAGAGCTCGCATGTCATGAAATAAGGAAGAACAATGGGAACCAAAGAACAAGATGGTCGGGCTAGATAGTGTAGAGTGTATAGGATTTAGCTTCCTGATACATGTAGACATCAAGTATGAGAAAGAGTAAAGGTGAGATTAAGGCTTTAAGATTAACGGTAACATTAACGGAAATGGAAAGACAGAATAAAGGAGATGGGGAAACTGTGCAAAAATAGAAATAAAAAGAGCAAAATTGCTGGGTGTGGTGGAGCACGCCTTTAATCCCAGCACTTGGGAGGCAGAGGCAGATGGATCTCTTTGAGTTCGAGGCCAGCCTGGTCTACATAGCAAGTTCCAGGTCAGCTGGGGCTACAGGGAGACCCTGTCTCAAAAAGACCAAAAAAAAAAAAAAAAAGAAAGAGTAAAATCATTTTAATTTTGTTTCTCTCACTAATATAGACAAGCCATACTTGGCAACTCAGATGAAAGATAAACAAGTCATGCGTGAGGAGAAGTAAAGAGATGATGAAGTACTTCTCCGAAGACTGCACTGGCTACCTAAAAATGTCAAAGGATGTAATATATGATCATCTGTACTACTCTCTTACTGATTAGCTCACATTTATTTTTAAAAATGGGGCAGTGTAAATTAAAAGTAAAGGCATACCTCTGACTTGTAAGGGACATAAGCCTTATTTATGGAAAGAGAATGTATTTCCTTAGAGGGAGGAATGTATTGTCTATCTTTTGTCTATTAATTGAAAATACCCATGTATCTCTTCAATGCCCATATACTTAATATCACAGACTAGCTTCTAGATACAAAAACATCAAATATCAGCATAAACAGAAAATATATCACATATTAGTTACAAATATGAAAGGAATAAAAAATCTGTTTCAAAAACTCAAAAAATGACTTGGCTGGATTGCAGGAGTCTGCACCTGTTGTTTGAACCTGTGATTACACTGCAGCAGAACCACCACCCAGATCAGTGAGTCTTCCAGTTCTCAGAATTTATGAGTAAGTAAAGATCAATTCCTGAGGTGACTGTGGTTGAGGATCAGCTCTAAATACTTATCACTCTTCAATAAAAGCCACTGAACATCTTCCAGAGCAGTACATGAATTTTCCAAGAGCTTATAAAGCACTTGCCAGGGCAATACTCAAACACAGGACAAAACAAACCCCTGGTCTTACCTGGCTGCTGCCTTGCTTAGTAGTTCAGTCCATCTGCTTTCAAGACTCTCCAACTGCCCAGTGATTTTCTCTCTATCAGCCAGTTCAGCTGATTGAGCTATTCTGCCTCCTTCTGCTTGAAGCATGTCTACTGTGGCCTTCCGATCATCTAGGAGTCGCTGAAGCAACTGTGTTCAAAGAAAAAGGAAAGTGGTAGTACAGGGTCATTAAAATATCTGACACAGAAAGGAAAACTAAAAAACCACATCTTGCTGAATCAGAAGCAAATTCTTTGAACAATATATTCTTGATGCAAAAGCATGTGACAATACAATTCTTACTGCCTTCACAAACTTTCATACACTTAGTTTTTAAATAAAGCCATGGTTGTAATTATGTAATTGACAGGTAACTTCCTTTGAATTCAGAGATAAGTACAAAGAAAAATCATTAGTATATGGAATGATAAAAAGTTAATTAACTTAAGGCAGCCATTTCAAAATATATACTCATTGCTGGGTGTGGTGGCGCATGCCTTTAATCCTAGCACTCGGGAGGCAGAGGCAGGTGGATCTTAGTGAGTTCAAGGCCAGCCTGGTCTACACAGTGAGTTCCAGGCCAGCTGTAACTATAGGGAGGCCCTGCCTCAAAAAGAAGCCCCCCAAAAAAATTTTTGATGAATATATATATATTTTCATCAAAATATCATATTGCACCTTTGTAAATATATACCTTTATATATATTTTTATATGTTTGTATACTTTGTGTATATTTTACAAATATACATAATCTCATTTGTTATTATACCTCACTAAAACTAGGAAAAATTTTTTCTTCAGTACAACTATGGTTCTTAAAAAAATTTTCACTAGCATATATCATTGTACCTGGATATGTGTTTTTTTTTCAGATAGGGTCTCCCTAGTCCAAGCCTACCTGGAACTTGATATGTAGACCAGACTGGCCTCGATCTCACAGAGATCTGCATGCCTCTGCCTCCTGGTGGTGTTGTTTGTTTTTTTGAAACAAAGTCTATACTATGTAATCAAAGCTAGCCTGGAACTGTCAGCAATCCTCTTGTCTCAGCCTCCCAAATGCTGGGACCAATATTTTTTTTTTTTGGTCTTTTTGAGACAGGATCTCCCTGTAGCCCCAGCTGTCCTGGAACTCATTATGTAGACCAGGCTGGCCTTGAACTCACAGAGATCTACCTGCCTCTGCCTCCTGAGTGCTGGGATTAAAGGCGTGTGCTACCAAGCCTTCAGGATCACTATTTTTTTTAAAAAAGAAAAATGCACTGAACTAGAAATTAAACTAGCAAAAATATAGAGGGCTAAGGATGTAGCTCAGATGGTACAGTGCTTGCCTGGTATGCACAAAGCCCTGGGTTTGATCCCCAGCACTGCTATAATCTCAATACTTGGAAGACAGAGGTAGGAGGATCAGAAAGTCAAGGTCATTCTCAACTACATAGCAGGTTGGAGGCTGCCCTAGGCTACACCAGACTCTGACTCAGAAAAGAAAAACGGATTGTTGAATGCCAAGCCATAAATAAGACATCTATATCACTACCTTCAAGGCTCAGGGAACATTGGAAGAAAAGACAGAAAGAATCCCAGAGAAGGGGTGGGCCTAACTTTAAGATAAGATACTACTGTTGAACTCTCAGCAGCTGTGATTACCATCACAAGATGTGCATAAGATTGGCTTCTTAAACCTTCTGTCATAGAAGAGGGGGCTCATTGGCCCTATCCCTTCCTGAAGATTTTATATAATTAACAGTTGATGGGAGAATGAGAGATATTTTCTTCAGTGGTATAGACACTGGCAAGGTACCCCCATGCGCCTGTAAACAATCCTAATGAAAATCACACCCACCCCCCCAAAAAGACAGCTAGTTGGGAAGAAGAACGGATCAGAGGGAGAAGGATAAGAGAAGATAATGAAGGGCAAATATGTTCAAAATACATTATGTACATGAATGAAAACATCATAATGGGGGCTGGAGAGATGGCTCAGCGGTTAAAAATACTGGTTGTTCTTGCAGAAGACCCAGGTTTGAATCCCAGCACCCACATGCCAGCTAACAGCTGTCCATAACTCCAGTTCCAGGGGATCTGATAATTTCTACTGTCCTCTGCGGGCACTGCACGACACAGGTGCACTTACCTACATGCAGGCAATATATGCATACACATAAAATAAAAATAATAAATAAAAAAAAGAAAGAAGGCTGGGCGTGGTGGTGCATGCCTTTAGCTACAGCACTTGAGAGGCAGAGGCAGGCGGATCTCTGTGAGTTCGAGGCCAGCCTGTTCTACATAGTGAGTTCCAGGACAGCTGGGGCTACAGGGAGACCCTGTGTCAAAAAGACAAAAAAAAAAAAAAAAAAAAAAAAAAAGTCATGAAACCCATTAATATGTATAATTAATGCATACCAATAAATTTTTTTTTTTTTTGTCTTTTTGAGACAGGGTTTCCCTATAGCCCTAGCTATCCTGGAACTCACTATGTAGACCAGGCTGGCCTCAAACTCACAGATCTGTCTGCCTCTGCCTCCCAAGTGCTGGGATTATAGGTGTGTGCCACCATGCCTGGCCAATAAAAATATTTTTAGAGGGGCTGGAGAGATGGCTCAGCGGTTAAGAACATTGACTGTTCTTGCAGAAGACCAGGGTTTGAATCCCAGCATCCACATGGCAGTTAACAACTGCCCGTAACTTCAGTTCCAGGGGATCCCATAGCCTCTTCTGTCGTGCCTGGGCATTGCACGATATGGGTGCACTTACTTACATGCAGGCATAATACTCATACACATAAAATAAAAATTAAAAAAAAATTTTTTTTAGAAACCAAAAATCAAAACAAAACATACAGACAATTCATACAAGATAAACACTATTATTTAGAATACTGCTGAGCCTAAAACATGATATAGGAATAAGTAAACTTTCTCAGTCTAACATATGCCACAGTACACTAATGGAGTAAAATAAAATAATGAAAATGTCCACCTTTCTTTTTAGGAGGACACAGTATAGGTTAAGGTTCTACTAAAACTCTGGACTTCTTCCTTAAATTATAAGCAAGTGTGCTGTCTGTCACTCTGTGGCTGCTTCAATTCACAGTCTCCAAGTTCCCACTTACCTTCTGTTCTTGGATCTGTGCTTTCACCACTTTATACTCAGCAGATGGAGGTTTCTGATTGGCTATGAGCTCCTCAGTGTCTGCCAACCAGCTAAGCAATGGCTCTAAGGCATCTTGAAACTTCCCACAATGTAACAAAGCCTCCTGTAGTTGTGCGATTCTTTGTGCCACCTGTGTCATAGAAACTCATTATGAGAAAGGAGGGCCGTGTTTAAATTACTACTGGTCTTTTTAGTAATTATAGATCACAACAGCTAAATTTTGTTGGCATTTAGGTTCCAGGAAAACATCAGCTTTAGATGTCTCTGTTCTATGCCTCCCAGTCCCAGCAATCTTGTTACTTCCTCAGCACTCACCTTTTTATTCAGTGTATTCCATCGAGCATTGATCTCTTCCATGTCATGTTCTAAACCCTGCACGTCGCAGTTTTTTCCTGCACTCTGAATTAATCCCTGGCCAAGTCCATTCACCTGCTGCAATTTCATCTGAAGAGGATCCACTTGTTCTTTCTGAAACATCTGGACAATTGCAAAGCAAATTGGATTTACTCTAAAGGATATTAAAACTTCTACAGTGATTGGTCATTCTTGAAAGATTTATGATTTAATGAAGGATAACATGAAACAAAAGTCATTTGAACAGTTAGGTATCAAGTAAATATGTGGTTTCATTATTTTAATACATCCACCTATGGAGACAAACCCAGAGACAGTTATGGCACTATTTAGGTCTTTAACCCAATGACTCATGGTTTCTTTTTTCAAATCTGTCGCTTAATTTTTAATGCAAAAGCTAAAGGGAATAGTGAAATATTACTTCACAAGACTAGAAAGTAAATGCAATGTGCATGGCATGAACTCTAGAAGGGAAGGTTGTTACATTATGTGATAAGTATTTCAAGAGGAAAAATACCTTGGAGAACAGTCAACTGACCACTGATAACAGGCAAGGTACTTTTCTGGCTACAATTAATAACTCAATTAGAACACATTAACGTGTGAAAAATGCAGACCTCATAGCTTAAATTCCCTGTGGCCTTTTAACTTCATTGTTTCAGAGTCACAGACCACACACAGCCAATCGTCTTCAAACAGTACTCCTCTGTTAACAAGAGCAAATGTCCTTAACAACCTCTGACACATGTGCTGAGTAAGGCACATATATAAATATTTAAAAAGATGACACTGTATATCATGTCCATCATGAAATAATGAGATTTTAAAAACAATTTAAGTGTAACATGCAACAAGCTTATTTTTCTTTAATACAATTATAATAGCTTAGATATTTCAAAAAGGAAACAAGAACAAAATGGTACTTTTGAAAGCCAAGTGTGGGCCACCATGCCTGTAATCTTGGCATTCAGATGGCAGCAGCGGGAGGAGAGGTTTCAAGTCATCCTCAGCTATATAGTAAATCTGAGGCGAGTTTGGGCTACAGGAGACCCTATCTCAAAACACACACATACCCAGGTGTGGTGGTGCATGCCTTTGATACTACTAGCACTTGGGAGGCCAAGGCAGGTGGATCTCTGTGAGTTCCAGGCCAGCGTGGTCTACTTGTAAGATCCAGGTCAGCTGGATCTACAGGAAGACCCTGTCTCAAAAAAAAGACCAAACCGACAGAAAAAGAACTCCAAAGCTTTCTTTCACATAACTTTTGTCACTGTAATAGTCTTAAGGAAATATGAAGAATTTGTCCCTAAGAATTAGTTTCTTTCACACGCACACCTTTAATCCCAGAACTCAGGAGGCAGAGGCAGACGGATCTCTGTGAGTTTGAGGCCAGCCTGGTCTACATAGGGAGTTCCAGGCCAGCTGGGTCTACAGGAAAGCCCTGTCTCAAAAAGAAAAAAAAAAAAAAAAAAATCTTTCAATATTAGAACAGAAAACAAGCCATACGTTACCAGCATGGATATATTTCTTTTTTTTTTTTTCTTCTATAAAAAATTCCTTTAAGCAGGCATGGTGGCGCATGTCTTTAATCCCAGCACTTGGGAGGCAGAGGCAGGCAGATCTGTGTGTTTCAAGACTAGCCTGGTCTACATAGTGAGTTCCAGGACAGCTGGGGCTACGGGGAGACCCTGTCTCAAAAAGACCAAAAAAGAAAAAAACAGAAACAAAACAGATGATGACAGAAAATGGGAAAGAACAAAAATAAATATAAAAGAAAGTTGTGGGGCTGGAGAGATGGCTCAGCGGAACACTGTTCTTGCAGACGACCCAGGTTCGAATTCCAGCACCTACATGGCAGCTAACAACTGTCTGCAACTCCAGTTCCAGGGGATCCAACAGCCTCTTCTGTCCTCTGTGGGCACTGGACAACACGGGTGCACTTACCTACATGCAGGCAATACACTCATACACATAAAATAAAAATAATAAAGTATTAAAAAAAAAAAGAAGAGAAGAAAGTTGTCTGTTTGGTAAGACTAATTTTGGTGTACTTGGGACCACAGATCTCACTAGGATTAGGAATCTGATTCCAGAACAATGTCTGTGGTTAGATAAGCGGAGTCAGCAGGGAGGGCTAGGTCACAAAAGTAATTACCAATGTTCCTCATGCTATACTATAATTTGATTATACCATATTTTGTTAGGCAACACTACAAAGCAGTTCAGTTAAAGAGGCTGCTTCAATCAAACATGGTTCCCAAGTGCTATACAGCTCTGTTTTGTAACATTAAAGAAGTTAAACTGTAGAAAAACTGGGGCAAAGAAACGAGGGCAACCGGGACGAAGGCAAAAAAGACAGAGAAGGAAGATTTCAAGGCCACACTGAAATGTACCCTTTACTCAACAGTCAAATCAAATATATTTAAGTTATTTTTTTTGTCTTTTTGAGACAGGGTTTCCCTGTAGCCCCAGCTGGCCTGGAACTCACTATGGATTTCTTATTTTTATGAGACAGGGTCTCACTATGTGGCCCTGGCTGGCCTGGGACTCACTTTGTAGACCAGGCTAGCCTTAAACTCAGAGATCTACCTGCCTCTGCCTCCTGGATGCTGGAATTAAAGGCATGAGCCACAATGCTCAGCCTTAGGCTATTTTTTAAAGATTTATCTAACCATGTGTTTGTGTGAGTGCAGGTATCCATGGAGTCAGCATTGGGTCCCCTGGAGCTGGAGTTACAGATAGCTGTGAGTTGTTCGATGTAGGCACTAGCAACCAAACTTGGGTTCTCTTCAAAAGCAAGGCACACAGGGCCGGAGAAATGGCTCAGTGGTTAAGAGCACTGACTGCTCTTGCAGAGGACCTGGGTTCGATTCCTAGCACCCACATGGCAGCTATGAACTGTTCTTAACTCTAGTTCACGGGAATCCAAAGCCCTCTTCTGATCTCTTCAGCATTGCACAACATGGGCATACTCACAGACATGCAGGCAATATACTCATACACATAAAATAAAAATAATTTTTTAAAATTATGTGTGTGTATATATATATATATGTCTTTTTGAGGCAGGGTTTCCTTGTAGCTGCCTCCCAAGTGTTGGGATTAAAGGTATGCGCCACCATGCACGGCTATAAAATTCTTTTTTTTTGAGACGGGGTCTCCCTGTAGTCCTAGCTCTTCTGGAACTCACTATGCAGATCAGGCTGGCCTTGAACTCATAGACATCTGCCTGCCTCTGCCTCCTGAGTGCTGGAATTAAAGGCATGAGTATTTTTTTAAAAAAGAGCAACACATGTTCTTAGCTGATGAGTCATCTCTCCAGCCCCAGCCCCAAATCAAGTCATTTAAATTTGATTAAATGATTAATAATTATTTTCTTAAATAGTAGTTATTTTCTTAAAAGCATGTTAATCCTTGATAAAAGCTTTAACTATTCTTCACTTTGCACCTGCACTCCATGGATTAGGTTCACAGGACAATGAATATTTGTCTCATCATTTCTCAGAAATCAAAAAACATACACACGAAAACATGAAAACATTTCTAAATAACTACCTAGATATTTATTTGAACATATGCAAACAGTATTAACAAAAGTGAATCTGAAAACAGGTGTTCTTAAGTCTCAACTCCCAATAAAGCTGTTTTACAAATGAGGGTTTTAGATACATTAAAATTCCTACCCCCTTTGAATCTCACAGGTACTGAAATGGTATTGTGCCATGGTATTAAGGAAGCAGAACTGGCAACAATTTCTGGAGCAGGACACCTGTAAAAAGTGTCACAAGAGTGTAAGATGCAACAGGACATGAAATAGAAAAATGCCCAAAGAACTTCTTAAAAAACACTTTTATCTTTGGTGATACTGCATTCTCCAGTTTCATCCTGATTGATCCTTTTTTTTGATGTTTTTCTTCTTTTTTTCTTCTATGCCTCCAAAAATGCTAGAGTCTTTAGGGATGTGAGTAAGAGGAGGATGTTAGTCCAAGGCCTTCTTTTAAGAAAGACCTTATACCCCCAGAGAGAGAGAGATCCTACAACAGCCTCCCAAGTGCTATTATAGGCATATGTTACCAAGCCTGGCTATCCCTCTTCTTTCAGTGTTTTTCCTGGACAATTTAATCTATTTCTATTGCTTTAAATATCAGCTCTAATATAATAAACACATAATTCTTAATTTAAATCTCTTTTTTAAGCTTCAAGCCTAACTGCTTTCTTATTATACAAATGACATACATGTACCTTGAACCTAATGGTTCAAAAATATAACAGTATCTCCCACCTTCCCATCCCTTCAAATTTCTTCCTTTCTAAATCAACTGCCAACACTTAATCTTCTGAAAACAATGTACTATTGTCCAGTTTTTACACTTGTACAACCAGAATCTAAGTTATCCTTGATAAGTGACATACCTCCAGCACAAAAGCCATCAACAAGTGTTTGTTCTTCTAAAATTTTCTTGACTCTATCCAATTGTCTCCAATTCCACTGACAACACCCTTATTCAAAACTTTGTCACAGTTTCTAACCATATTTTTATGAGCCTTTTTATTTATTTATTTTGGCCTGAGGTCTGTCTCCCACACTGTACAGTAAGTTCTAAAAGGGCAGGAACCATGCCAATTGTATTCACAGCAAGAGGCTAGGATCTGGCACAGAACTGACACTCAGTAATTATTTCTTGAATGAATGAATCCTTGTATAAAAAAGGTTTTAGAGAAAGCAAACAAACCTGTGAAGGTTCTGCCTAACAGCTAGGCATTCAAACATTGAATTAGTGTTATGATATTCTCCAATTTTTGCTTTAAAAGACTTCTTTGGCAAATTTAAATTTTCTAGAAATCCTACTTTATATGAAAGGCTGCCTCCTCTTTGAATAAGTGACTGTAAAGAAGCCAAGGGAACCTTGAGTAGGGGGTTTAAGTAACCTGAGGCTGTTCTCGGTAAGCTTCAGATCCTACTACAAAAACAGCAAATAAGCTGATACTCTACTTCTACCAAGCTCTTGCTAGAAGTTTCTACATTAAAGTTCTTAGGACATTTTTACATTAAAGAACAGGAAGTTAAAATATATGTGCCTATGTACATACATGAAAACATAGACTCTGAAGCATTTTACTTTAAATCAAATTCCTGATATGATCCCTTGTTCAGTTCTAAGTGTGTATATATAGAAATGAGGGCCAGGCACCTTTAATCCCAGCACTTGGGAGGCAGAGGCAAGTGCATCTCTGGGAGTTCAAGGCCAGCTGGTCTACATAGTGAGTTCCAGGACAGCTGGGGCTATGGGGAGACCTGGTCTCACAAAAAAAAAGGAAGAAAGAAAGAAATGAGTTTATTCATCTCTAAAAACCTCTAAAGCCAGGTGTGCAGATTTATGCCTACAATTTAGCAGCAATTCAGGAGGCTGAGGCAGGAAGACTACCATAAGTTTGAGGCCAGCCTGGGCTACATAGTGAGTTCCAGGACAATTAGAGTACGATTGTCTCAAAACCCACACACTAAAAAA
>NW_008352899.1:2966511-2973494 GCF_000622305.1 Nannospalax galili | reverse complement strand
ACAACTGTCCATAACTCCAGTCCCAGGGGATCCGACAGCCTCTTCTGACCTCCTTGGGCATTGCACGAAATGGGTGCACTTACCTACATGCAGGCAATACACGCATACACATAAAATAAAAATAATAAATAAGCTGGGCGTGGTGGTGCACACCTTTAATCCCAGCACTTGGGAGGCAGAGGCAGGCGAATCTCTGGGAGTTCAAGGCCAGCTGGTCTACATAGTGAGTTCCAGGACAGCTGGGGCTATGGGGAGACCTGGTCTCACAAAAAAAAAGGAAGAAAGAAAGAAATGAGTTTATTCATCTCTAAAAACCTCTAAAGCCAGGTGTGCAGATTTATGCCTACAATTTAGCAGCAATTCAGGAGGCTGAGGCAGGAAGACTACCATAAGTTTGAGGCCAGCCTGGGCTACATAGTGAGTTCCAGGACAATTAGAGTACGATTGTCTCAAAACCCACACACTAAAAAAAAAAAAAAAAGAAAAAAAAGAGTCTCTAAAAGTGGAATTCACCCAACCCTGAAAAAACATTTTCCCATCCCTGCAGTGCTACAGATGGACCCAGGGCCTTGTGCAAGTGAGTGAGGCAAGTATTCTACTCATCAGACACACGCCCAGTTCAGAAACTTTTTCTGAGACAGGGTTTCAATATCAGGCTGCCTTTTCCTCTAGAGTACTGGGATCAAAGGCATGTACCACCATGCTTGGCTTTTTATAAAAACAACAACAACAATAAAAAAAAAAAAAAGTGTGTGGTACACACCTTTAATCCCTGCACCCAGGAGGCACAGGCAGGTGGATCTCTGTGAGTTCAAGGCCTTATTTTGATATATCACAGTGAAAGATTTATCGTCCTCTTTTTTTTTTTTTTCTAAAAAAAAAAAAAAAAAAAAAAAAAAAAAAAAAAAAAAAAAATTAATGTTGAGCCCAAAGTGAAACTTAGTCAAGCAAGATGATTTGTGAAGTTGGAGCTTATGGGGGATGAAATCAAAATTATTTTGTTGTTGATAACTGCACATTTAGTTGGTTTCTAGGAGATTAAGGTTGCTCTCAAAGACTCAGCAGTGATGGGTAGATGAAGAGAACCCACCTTTTTTGTAGTAACCACTGATATTATAAAGAAGGTACTGTTTTGGGACCTGAGGAAGGGAGTTAAGACCAAACATCCATTCTCAGTTAGCCCCGATTGTATCAGATCAAACCTCTGAATCCTTCACTCTTTACTAATGGCCACAGGATACCTGGGTGGCAAACTGTAGAAAGCAGATGATACCAAGTTTGACTAGAAGGGTCTTAGGATGTGGAACACTGCTCTTAACTGTTTATTTCCATATTCTGTTGTCTAACATTAAGAATTTTAGAGAGCTAGGTATAATAACTCATGCCTGTAATCCCAGTATTTAGGAAGTTAAGGCAGGAAGGTTGTGAGTTTGAGGTTTGCCTGAGCAATACAGCAGTACTTTGTGGCAAAATCAAAGAAAACAAGTATCTTGGAGCTAAAAGAAACCCAGGAAGATACTTTAGCATCTGCTCTTCTTTTATAGATGAAGAAAAAAGAGGTCTTGAACCGGGAATGGTGGTATACGCCTTTAATCCCAGCACTTGGGAGGCAGAGGCAGGTGGATCTCTGGGAGATTGAGGCCAGCCTGGTCTACATAGTGAAGCCAGCTGTGGGTACAGAGAAACCCCTGTCTAAAGAAAAGAAAGGGGGTGGGGGCTGGAGAGATGGCTCAGTGGTTAAGAGCACTGGCTGCTCTTGCAGAAGACCCGGGTTCAAGTCTCAGTATCCACATGGTGGCTAACAGCCCTCGGTAACTCCAGTTCCAGGGGAATCCTACGCCCTCTTCTGACCTCCAGAGGCATTGCACAACACAGGCACACTTACATACATGTAGGCAATACACTCATTTGAACTTTTACATTCTTTTGCCTAGTCTACTTTGATGAATTCTACTTAACTAATCTATTTGAAGGGTACAGGAGGATACAGCCAATAACTGAAACCTTATACACATGGTACTTTAAATGTGCTGTCATTTTATCCTTACAATCCTCTCAGAGTTCTGCCTTACCAAGTGAGGAACCTGAGTAAGAAGACTCAGAATAGTCAAGTAACTTCACTTTACTTTAGACCTTTTCTGACAATGGAATGAGCAACAATGACTTCATCTGAATTAAATCTATTGTGGCAGCCAGAGACACTTTCCCATGTACTACTGTGCCAGTTACCTCTTTTATTCCAAATGCTGAAGAATCAAGGTCTTCCTTGAACCACATTCCAGGTGGGAAAGCATCCTCCAGAACAGGAGTTCCTTCTGCAATAGGCACTGAATCAGCATGAGCAATACCTCCCAGGAAGGGTCCAACAGGAGAGAAAATTTCCTCCACAGCAGGTACTGCAGTATCTAGAGTGGCAGACCCTTCCAGGGTAAACACCCTAACCCCTTGGGTATCAGGCTTCTCCAGCATATGTTCAAGAGCTGAAGCAGCAGACTCTGTTGGGGTAGGCCCTGCAAAAGGTGAAGTGGCAGCCTCTTCTTCAGTGGACACTATTGTAACTGCTGGAATATCAGGCCTCTCTGTGGGGAGCCCTCTAAAAGGTGGGGTGGTAAGCTTCTCTGAAGTAGACACTGTAACTGCTGGACTATCAGTCTTCTCTGGGATGGGTCCTACAGGACATGGGGCAGCAGACTCCTCTGCAGGGGACCCTGGCGTATCAGGCTCCTCTGAGGTGTGCCCTGTAGGAGCTGGTATGGCAGGTTTCTCTGGGATGGACACTGCAGCAGCTGAAGTGTTGGGCTCCTCTGGGGTGACATCCTCCTCTATGATGGGCACTGTAGCAGCTAGAGTGGTCCCCTCTGGGAAAGACCATACAGCTGGTACATCCTCATCTGTGATAGCTGCTGCAACAGCTGGAGCAGTCTCTGCTGGAGAGGGCACTGCAACAACTGGAACAGCCCCCTCAGAAGCAGGCACTGCACCAGCTGAGGCAGCAGCCCACTCTGGGGCTGATACTGCAGCAGCTGTGACATCTTCCTTTAAAGTGACTACTGAAGCAACTGGGATGTCCTCCTCTGGGAAGGACATTATCACAGCAGCTACAGTGGTTTCCTCTGAGGCAGATGCTGCAGCAGCTGAGGCAGCAGGCCCCTCCGGGGAAGGCACTGCAATAGCTATGATGTCTTCTTCTGGGGTGGGTACTACAGCATCAAGGGCATCATCTTCTGTCATGAATACTGTAGCTGGGGCAGGCCTCTGTTGGCTGGGTATCCGTTCCTCTAAAACTGGTACAATGTTACTAGCTTTGGTCATTTGTTCCTCTGGAAAGATATTCAGGGTTGACCCTGAATCCCTCATTTCTATCTCCTTTCCCTGTGATGCTGCCACACTTGGCTCAGGCTCTCTATCATCTATGGTTTCTGCTCCAGTTCTACCAAGTCTCAGTTCTTCAGGCAGCAGGTGCAGACCCCCAGTCTCTGACTCTGGAGACTTCTGGAGATCCTGGAAGACCTGCTCTGGGAAGTCTCTATGAAAATGTGCTGGGGCTCCATTCCCCAAAAGCTTCACTTGACAACCCAGCTCTTCTGTCTCACCATTCTTATCACAAACATTCTCCATGGACAGTTCACAAAGGTCCACAATTCCCAAGGACGCCACATTGTTATTTTCTTGACTAATAGCTCCTTTCTCACTTTCTAAATGAATCTCATCTGTTAATAAATTTGAATCTGATGATAACATCTCTACTTCAGGTCCTGAGGTAACACCTTGTAGTTCACACTTAGAGGCAAAACTGACAGGGAACCTCTCAATATACATCTGTACATTCTCCTTAGTCTGACTGTAGTCTACCTGGGACAAATTGCCATTTTCTTTGGCTAGCTCAGAAGCAATAAAGACTGACAGTTCTTCTTCACAAGAGGCCCTGGGATCAGAGTTCAGCAAAACTCCTGTGTCCAGCTCTCCCAGTGACTCTACATCAGCCAGAGACTTAAATTCTCCCCCAGTCATAGGGTTAAAAGGCACTTTTTCACACTCCATGCTAACAGTGGAAGTGTCCCTCCTGCTATCAGGGTGAGCACTAAATTCAACAGCATTAGGCACCTGAGAAGAATCCAGGGCGTTGTAATATTCATTATCCAATCCAGTATCATGGTCCAAAAGACCCACATGCTGTTCCTTTTCTAAGTCAGGCCCTGGAAAATGACTAATTACAAGTGAGTTTTCTGCATCTTGGGATGAGACCAGCCTTTTGGAAGAGGCTTGATTCTGCAGCTCAACTGAAGAAGTTACTCCTTCTTCATATAAACATTCTCTTTCAAGTTCAAGAAACATCTGCACCGAATCTGTGTCAGAGAGCTGCTCAGCTTCAACAGGACCAAGACATTCTAATTCTGAAACAAGACCCTCTAGTCCCTGAGCAGTTCTGTTTTCCATCTCACTGATAGCATCCTCACCTTCAAGAACACAAGTGCAATCCAAGGGTGTATCCTTGGGAACAGAAGCCAGTTGATCTTTAGTTGGCTGTGGACCATCAGAGCAAGAAATCTGACCAAAAGCTCGGTGGTCAGAAGTCCCCAGGGCAACAGCTGAGCAACCAGTTCCATCCTCCACTACTGCTAGTGTGTCTGCTTTTTCTATTTCTTCAAAAATATCTGCTAAGCTCCTCTTCTCATTTGCCAATGGAAGAGTCTTTCCTCTCTCTGACAACTTCTCCTCCTCCCACTCTTCCTCAGCCTCCATCATGATCCACCGTTCATCCTCCTCAAACTTGAGCTCAGACTCTGTTTTCTCTCTCAGGTTAGGTGTTATAAGAATACGTAATTCTGGATCTAACAGCTCTTCACTCAGGCAAGGGGAAAGAGGTGGTAGTTCCACAGTGCAGGCTGTGTCCCGGAGGGGGTGCTGCTTCTCACTGAAGCTTCCCTTAGAAGAACTTTTCACGGCTCTTGGCCAGGTTGCACTTGAGAGTTTGTGCTCCTGCATTTCATTTGTGTTACCACTTGCTGCTGCAGCTTCTGACTCTAGAGGCTGGAATTCATGGGGAGCACCCTCATGCTGCTGGAATCTAAAGTCCTGGTGCTCTCGACTTAAGTTTTTCACATCTTGCACTTCTGGAATATCTGTGGATTTGGACATGTGCTCCAAAGTAATGGACTCTGATTGAGGTTCCCTGTGGTCTAAATGACCAGAACTTTCTGTTAATGCAGAACTGGATTCCTTTTTCTCTTGCAAGGAAGGATTTGAAGCACCAGCTTCTGAAACTTCACTGAGTGAAGCTTCCATCCTTTCTGCAAATTCTGGAAAGTTGGGTGGCATGAAGGACTTCCAGGATCTCCTGTTAACATTATCTTTGCGCTCTGCATTTGGCCGACGTCTGGGTGGCACAGGTGCTGACTTCTGCACATCACTGCTTAGCTTTAATGCATCAAATATTATTCTCTCATCCAGCTTTTTACCTTCTGGGACTCTAGAGTCAAAGACATTTGAAGCTGTGCCTAAGGTACCATTACTGGATATGGTACTTCCTTCCATCTTCTCCATGGTGCTTTTTGATGTCTGATTGAGTTTTGACCCTTGGTCAATCTGTTCATTTATCCTCATTGTATCATAAATAGACCGCTGTGGAACATAGCAATCCTCTATATAGCCGT
Organism: Nannospalax galili; assembly: GCF_000622305.1. Lineage (NCBI taxonomy): Eukaryota > Metazoa > Chordata > Mammalia > Rodentia > Spalacidae > Nannospalax > Nannospalax galili. The sequence continues at coordinate 2,967,840 of NW_008352899.1, read as the reverse complement.
CCTCATCTTCCCCTTTCCCCAGGCAGGTAGGGTTCCTCCTTAAACAGTCTGGCCTGCTGAGTGGCTTACCCATACTTTTTCAATCAATAGGAATCATCAACTCTTCAAAAATTTTTTTCCCACAGGTTCCCCCAAATGCATTCTACATGAGTTACAAATTCTTTCAAGTTTGTACTCCAAACCACCAACTGTACCTGCCCTCCAGAAAAATCTGGGAATCCCACTTTGAAACTATTTGGGGAGAAACTCTAAGACAAACAGGTTTTTCCTCAGAGGCTAACAGCCTCATAGTTGCAGACAGATGAATGATATAATTTAATCGACAAGCATAAAATAATTCCGTGTATGGCTTTTGGTTTTCTTTTTTAAAAAGCACTGCTCTTTCAGATTCAGTCAGCAAAAATCATTTGATGTTGATAAGTCTTACTCAGTATCTGGTTCCACTCAATTCTCGCAGAAGCAGAGTTGAAGGCAGAGAATTTATACGAATTGTGTCCTTTAAAAACAATGGCACATCCTCTCTAAGTCTTCGAGTATGGCCCAAGCTCCTAAGAATTCCTTTCATTTTATCCTGTTTCAGCCCTGAAGAGTCCAGCTGGTCTGAATTAGCCATTCGTCCTCTCTAGTTGGGGTGTTTGCATTTGAACTGGACTTGTCGGCGGATATTCCAGCAACTTTAAACACAGGAAGTCCTTCATTCGGGGCCAGCTTGGGGCTTCCTGTCTCCAAAACATCATGGCATTGTTGTGGCTCCCAGACCAACCCTGTGCCGTGGCCGCAAAACCAGGCGAGTGGAGCGCCAGGCCGGGCCTTTCTCAAGGCGGCAGACTACCGCAGCAGCCAAGGGGCCGCGGGAAGGGCTTACTCAGCGCCGCCCGCAGCCCCGCGCCACGCCGCGCGCCCCGAGGGCCAGGGTCGCCTCACCGCGGGCTGGCAGGTGGCTCCCGGCCGCACCGGCCTCAGGTCTCGCGCTCAGGAAGTTAGTTTGTCCCTCCGGCAGCTGAGAGTCCCGCGTGCAGTGGGAACCGCCTTCCTCGCCACCGCAGGTCCCCGGCCCCCAGCCGCCGCGCCTCGGGCTGCATGACAAACAGCCACCTTTATTCTCCACCGCGCCGCCGGCCCCGCGGCCGTCCTCCCCACCCGCAGCTGTCACGGTCCCGGCATGCAAACTTCTGGCTGGGAACAAAAGGCTCCGCTCCGGCCGGGCGGGGGCCGAGCCCGCCTCCCTCCCGCCGCGCGGCCCGCTCGCTCGCCGATAGCTGGAAGTGCTGGGCTGGCGGGCGGCTCTCCGCCCCCTTCCCGCCCCACCGCCTCGCCGCGCCGCCCCGC
>NW_008352899.1:2945556-2966474 GCF_000622305.1 Nannospalax galili | reverse complement strand
AGGGAGCGCGCGGCGCGGACAGCCAGGGAGGAGGGCGGGGGCGGGGCCGGACAGGACCACAGCCGGGAGGGGAGGGGCAGCGGCGAGGATTGGAGGCCCAGGCGCCGAGGGCGGGGCTTCCGCGGGGCTCCTGGCACCACCCGCTCGCCTCTCCCGCTTGCTCCCACCGCGCCCAGGGGCTGGAGGGGAGGCCCCGCCCGCAAAGACGGAGCCTAGAGGAGCCGCACCGCGCTAGGCTCGGCCTCGCTGCGCAAATCCCCTGACAAAGGAAGGGCCCGCCCCCTCGCGCCAGCGCGGCCCCCTCCCGCCCCCACTCGGTTCCCAACCGCCGGGATCCGAGCCCAGCCCAAGGGCGAACGAACCCAGAAGGGGCGCCCCCGCCTCCCTGCAGCCAGCCGATTCTGGCGAGGGCCACTCGGGACCCCATCTGTCGACAGAGGCATACCGGCTGGGGCGGGCCGCCTGCTTTGCTCCAGGTCTCTGGCCAAAGGCTGTCCCTCTCCAATGTCACCTTTAACGCGCCCCTAGCCGACCAAAGAACACTTCAGAGGTAAACCCAGTCTTTTCCAGGAGTCCCAAGGAAATCAGTTAGGCTCAGAAACCAAGTTATTGGATAAACTCCAGTCACAGTTTACCTTCTCCCGATTCCAAAGTATTGAGCCTCAGCCCCATTACGCCACTTGGACTTTTCTGTCTACAGGCTTCATTGGTGTTAGTGGCGAGTGTCTGTGGGGACAGTGGGGACTTCAGCAGCAACGCCCCATGCCCAACACTAGAACTTCTTTACTGCAGCTCACATCCTAGGAAACCTGAGTCTCCTTGGAGCTAGATGAAAAGCATGGGTCTGTATTTCAAGTCTCGAAAAAGAAAATACTAATGTATTCCACAATCCTGCAACATTGCCTTTTGTCTTTCAGAGAAGCTATCTAGTTACCTTGTCGCAAACAAAAAGTACAAAGGGCAACGCAGAAGACAGTCTGCCACAGGCAGCTGCATCACCTGCATCTCTGAATGCTGCAATACTCTGCACCCTTCGTGATAGTCCCTTTGACAGTATGAAGGAAAAAAAAGTCTGTTTAAACGACCGAATTCCTGTTGAACTATGTGATCAATACAGATGGCAAAACTTCTGGAAGTTATTTCAACCCTTCACACAAATAATAAATGAAGACAGTAGTTACAGTGTAGAGATCTGGCATGAGACCTTTGAGCTAAGCGTTAGGTACCCTTCTTGGGGAACCAGAAGATCTTTGGCAAGTCTATGATCAGAATCAAGCAACTAAAAGATAACTTTGCCTAAAATGTTTTATAATTCCATTTCTCACTTCAAAAGAGGCTGATCAATTCTAAATTCTACTCAAGTACAAAAGAATTACCATCTGTAAGCTGAAAGGAGTGTGGGGAACAGTCTAGATTGTGTTTCTATAGCTTTTTCTAGTTGTAATATTCTTTACCTAGATTCTTTACCTCCTGGTCCAATACTGCAAGACACTATAAACCCTGTCCTATGAACACATAGTAGAGAATCAAGAATACTTAGAGCAAATTCCAGAGACATGATCAACATGAAGTGTCTGAGGAACTGGCAGGTGGGAGGATGGAAATATTCTGAATTTCCTTAAGCTGGCACAGAGAGGACAGATTTCAACCCATCAGTTTTCTCACAGTTACTCAAAACAGGAGGTGTCCCTCCTGACCTTGGAAGAATATGAGCAGAAATTCAAGCAATCACTTGGCAAAGATCAGAGGAAACATATTCACAAATCTTGCACTTTGTTCAGAATGAGTTTTAAAATCCTTCTACCTCTGATACATTGAGATCTGGGTAAGGACTGATCAGTTTACAGACCCAATAATTTACAGTTCAGGGAAATCCAGGGTTTGTTTTTTTTCTTTTTGGTCTTTTTGAGACAGGGTCTCCCTGTAGCCCCAGCTGGCCTGGAACTCACTATGTAGACCAGGCTGGCCTTGAATTCACAGAGATCTGCCTGCCTCTGCCTCTGCCACCACACCTGACCCAGAATCCAGTTTTTAATTTAATTTTCTTTACATCATTCCATACAACTGGAAAAACTCAAGAGAGGACAAGATCAATTTCACTAGCAAGTACTCCTGGCCAAATACATTCACCAAGTGTTCAGATATTGTAACGGACTATTTAGCATGCCAGGGCCCCTCTGGTTGGAAGAATCTGAGGAATTCTAGCTCTGGACTTAAGGGTGGGTGGTTATTCTATTATAAAGAATCTTTATGTGGACTCACAACCTTCACAGCCAGAAATTCCTTTGCCATCTCCTCACCAAGTAAGGTGCCAATCAAGCCAAGCTTTCCTAAGTAACCCTCCCCATACCTATCTACCATATCCTACTCCTCATCAAGTCACATAGATAAATAAATGAAGCATTCCAACCACTAAGGTTCAGATTCAAATTACCACTTTTAGTCACACTCTCTTCAATTAAAGTGTTAGGAAAATACTACAGAGAAAATTTCCAAAAAATTTAAACACAATCTATAGAAAAGATTACATTTAGTCAACCAATCCCCCCACCCCTCAAAAGCAAAAACAAGAGCAACCCCAAAAAACAAACAACAACAACAACAACAACAAAACATCATTAACCCTTAGGAATGCTGCCTAAGTACTTTTGCTCCTTTTAAACATTAGTGTGTGTTTACAAAGTCGGGAAGAAGCACAAGGTCCCTTTCCTCTGTCATATTTTGTATCTATTCTTGAGTTTCTCTTTAGTTTTGGTATTTGGAATTCTGCCAATAGCCATCTCAGTGACTGAAATAAATACCTGATACAGCTTTCACCCTCTTGTTGCCCTGATAGCTATAACAGAAAGAAGACTCTGTGCATTTCACATGTCCTGTGTAAACATGGTAAGGCAGAAGCAGAGCGCTCCAGGCTCCAGAGTCTCTCTTTAGATGCTTTTCCCACCCCTGAAACCACAAATATATGTGTTCCAGCCACATTTCAAATTAGTTTCCAGTTAGTTGTTGATTACAGAGCTCAAAGAATACTCATTTTGAAATTCCTATGAACAGAATTTGGTGTCAGATTTTCCTCAGTGAATCTAGAACAATCTTGACCCTTCCAGTTCCTTCCTGCTGTCTTCCTAATTAAAGGCAGCTGGGTGGAGTCCCCTCACACCCTAACACCAATCCCTTTCCAACTTTTAGACTTGGCTTGTTGTTGCCTTTGTCTGCTTATGATATGAACTGCCAAACTACTAGGACAACCTAGAGACCCTCACATCTTCTCTCCAGACAGTAAAATGCCTTTTTATCTACTCTGACAATGGACAGGACACAGGAAACCAGTTGGATCTTGCTCATTTTAAATCCACAAAATGCCTGTCATCTTAGCGTATCTAGATTTTACAAGAATTATTTAGAGGCAAGCGGAAACTCCACAGTATTAAGTCTGTACCTGTTGGGCATCAGTAACTACCATGTTTGGTGCTCTTATTATAATAAAGATGACTCAGAGTGGCACAAAGCCCAACATAGTATGGTGTAAAATTAGTTTTAAATGGGAAACTAAGGGCTTTGAAGCTATTTAAACTTGTGTATTCTTGAAATCCCAAGACAATTTTCCACACTTTGCAGGAACTCCCATGACCCTTGTAAGTCCTTTGCAGTTTATAGACATTTCAAAAGGCAATGTAGTAATTCCTCTTTTAGATTAAAGGTTACCATGACAGTAATGATAAAAGCACAGAGGTTTAGCAGGTTAGAAAACACCTAACAGCAGGGGGGGGGGGGACAGGAAGGCAAGAGAAATCAGAGAAGGCTTCATAGAAGGAGCATTAGGAAATTTAATTAACTGCTTTTTATTTATTTATAGATAGGGTCTCATGTCGCCCAGGCTTGCCTAGCTAGCTACATAGCCAAGGATGACTTTCACCTGCTGATCCTCCTGCCTTCACTTCCTCAGAGTGCTGGGCTTAAACATATACATCAGCACACTTGGTTTATGTGTTGCTTGGGATTGAACCCAAGGCCTTATGAATGCTAGGTAAGTGTTCTCCCAACTGAGCTACATTCTCAGCCTATCTCGCAGGGATTCAGATATACAGAAATGTTGAAGGCAAGTATTTCTAAGTAAAGAGCTAGAGGCAGAAAAATATTTTCTTTGTCTTCTTGAGACAGGGCTTTGCCATGTAATCCTGGGCTAGCCTCTGTCTCATGACAATCTTGCCTCATCCTCTCAAGTACAGAGATCATAGGTATGTTCCACCATGCCTAGTGAAAACAAAGTTTCCAAAGAAAGAAATTCTAATTCAGCATGGCTTAAACAGGGGCTGTGTGAAAGGAAAATGACAGAGTGGTGAGTAGCTCAAGGCCAGGACATCAAGCCTCTGAATGCCAAGCCAAGGAACTTAAACTTTATTCAGAAAAGTACCACTACATGAAGATTTAATTAATTTGTAAATTGGGTGAGGTGTCTCATGTAATCCCAACTCTCAAGAAACTGAGACAGGATTGAGATGAAATTGCAGGGGGCTGGAGAGATGGCTCAGCAGTTAAGAGCACTGATTGCTCTTGCAGAGGACCTGGGTTCGATTCCCAGCACCCACATGGCAGCTATGAATCGTCCTTAACTCCAGTTACAGGGGAATCCGAAGCCCTCTTCTGACCTCCGTGGCATTGCACAACACGGGTGCACTCATATAACATGCAGGCAATACACTCATACACATAAATTTAAAAAAGTTTGCAGCTCTGATGGGCTACAGAGTGAGACCCTGTCTTAAAAAAAGTTAACTTGTGTGTATGTGTGTGTGATGTGTCATTGAGAGCTTCCTAAGTATCTTTAACTTTTGAACTTCGAGGTGGTAAATATACTTGTCTAAAATAACAAAACTAGTAAAAATGAGGTAAGAGAGTGAAAAAAAGCTAAAGCAGATTGGACTTCATAACTAGATAGAAAGTAAAGGTTAGAGGGAAAACTAAAGATAATGCTATTACTCTGGCTTACTAAGGGCATAGTAGAACTTATGAAACAGCAGAGAAGAAAAAAAATTTCTTGGTCTATTTTTTTTTCTTTTTGAGACAGGGTCTCCCTGAAGCCCAGGCTGGCCTGGAACTCACTATGTAGACCAGGCTGGCCGTGAACTCACAGAGATCCACCTGCCTCTGCCTCCCAAAGAAAATATTTTAATTCATTCAATTGAGAGCATTCAAAGACTACTTGTGTGGGGCTGTCTAGAAGGAGCCCTCATCTAAGAGATTCCAGTATGGGATAGAGATATAGGTTTGGAAACTTTCCCCCAAGGAGTATCTGAATATCTCAGGCTGGCTAGATGTAGAGAGAAGCAGACAGTACTTCAGGAGCCACACATTTATGGGGTAAGAAGACAAATCCAAAAGGAATGCAGAAGACCATCCAGTGATGAGATGGGGAGAGGATGTTAAGAAAGTAAGCAGGTGCTATGCAGAGCAGCATACAAGAGTGCTATAAACCCAGCACTCAGGAGAGTGAGGCTGCAGGATCAAGAATTTGAGGCAGCCTCAAACCAAGGTTTCTCTTATTTGGTGAGTGGTATGTACAGTTTGTGTGGGTGTGTGCATGTAGGCATGCATATACATGTGTATCTGGAGACCAGAAGTCAATGTTGGTTGTCTTCTTCTATTGCTCTCTGCCTTAGTTTTGAGACAGGGTCTCTCACTGAATCTGGAACTCATTCATTAGGCTAGACTGTGTGGCTAATTCATGAGCTCTAGGGATTCACCTGTCTCTGTATCCTCCCCCGGCCCCAGGGCTGGAGTTATAGGTGCATGCCACTCTTTCTTTTTTTTCGTGGGCACTGACTAAGCCATCTCTCCATCCCCTAAAACCAAGTTTTTACAAAAGAGGACAATGAGTTAGACAAGGTCATTAGATTTGTCAAGGTAGAAGTCAGCAAATAATTCTAAAGAAACAGTTCTAGCAGTGCTGGGTGCAGGGTCAGACAACAGAATGTTAAGGGTAACCAATGGTGAGGAACCAGCGGTCCTCCTCAAGCTTCTGTTCCTTTGGCTCCCAGGGCTCAGTGTCACTAAGGTGCTACTTTTCTAGGAAGTCCTTCTTTGTCTCTTGGGCTCTCTCTTCTGTACTAGTGAGGTTGTATTGTTTTAAGTATTGCTGAGCATTGAAGAAGAACATTAAATATACTCCACTAAAATCCTACCCTAAAGTTGTACTTTTAATTATTTTTATTTGTTCAATAAACATTTATTGGGGCTGGGCATGGTAGTGCATACCTTTAATCTCAGCACTCAGAGACAGAAGCAGGCAAATCTGAGATTGAGGCCAGCCTGATCTACTGATCTACATAATGAGTTCTAGGTCCCTACTTCCAGCTAGGGAAACAGGGAGACTCTGTCTCAAAAAAAAAAAAAAAGAAAAACAACAACAAGCAACCAAATCAAAACAAACAAACAAATCAACCAAACGATTATTAGGATCTATTATGTGCACCAAACTATGTTAGGAACTGAGAGGGATGAGTAAGACATGATCAGGAGTCTGTATTATAGTAGTGGAGATAGACATTCACTTTAATTCCACTCTAATTGAATAATTTCTAAAATCAAAGCAAACAGTGCTATGCATTGGGTCAAGGGAGCCTGACTTGGCCTGAAAGTTCAGGAGAGGCATTCTTGAGAACATGATTATGTGAGCTTTCCCCTGGGACTGAGTAGCCTTTTAATATATTTTCAATTTTTATTTGTTTCTATTTATGTGCATAAAAAATGCTTTACCTGTATGTAAGTGAACCATGTGTGTACCATGCCCACAGAGGCCAGAAGAGGGTATTGGATCTTGTGGAACCAAACCTGGGACCTCTGGAAGAGCAGCCAGTGCTCTTGACAGCTAAGCCATCTCTCCAGCCTGGAGAGTGGTCTTTTAGTTTCAAGGTGACCTGAAAATCAAGTTGCTTGGCTCTTTTTTTTTAAAGAGATCACTGGTTTGAGTCACTAAGGAGTCTTATTGTAGGGGTCTCTCTCTCTCTCAAATATGAGAAAAGGAAGAATAAATAATAGAGATTTTTGAAAAATCATTTTTCGTGTGTGTGTGTGTGTGTGTGTGTGTGTGTATGTGCGCATGTGCGTGTGCTGCATGGATTAAACAGAGGGCCTTGTGCATGTTAGACAAGAATGCTACCACTGAGGTACATTAGTTCCTAATCAAGTAATTATAATCACTGACCACAAACAACTTAATGTTTGAGGTTAAAGAATTAGACCAAGTTAGGGTAGGAAAGATGGCTCAGCAGTTAAGAGTACTGGCTGCTCTTGTAGAGAGGACCTGGAGTTTGGTTCCCAGTACCCATATGGTGGCTAAAAACCATCTAAAACGTTTCTAGGGGATCTGCCACCCTCTTCTGACCTCCATAGGTATTTCACGCATACGGTGCACAAACATGCACGCATGCAAAACACTCAGACACATAAAAATAATTTAGGGGCTGGAGAGATGGCTCAGCAGTTGAGAGCACTGATTGCTCTTTCAGAGGACCTGGGTTCGATTCCCAGCACCCACATGGTGGCTACGAACCGTCCTTAACTCCAGTTCCAGGGGAATCCAATGCCCTCCTCTGACCTCTGTGGCACTGCACATCACGGGTGCACTCACATACATGCAGGCGATACACTCATACACATAAAATAAAAATAAATAAGCCGGGTGTGGTGGCGCATGCCTTTAATCCCAGCACTTGGGAGGCAGAGGCAGGCAGATCTCTGTGAATTCAAGGCCAGCCTGGTCTACATAGTGAGTTCCAGGACATCTGGGGCTACAAGGAGACCCTGTCTCAAAAAAGACAAAAAAACAAATAAATAAAAATAAATTAAAAAAAATTAATTGAGACCAAGGGGCCAGTGAGATGGATCAGTAGGTAAAGGCACTTGCCACCAAGCCTGATATCCTAAGAACTAACATGGTGGACAGAATCAACTTCTGCAGGTTGTTCTCTCACCTCTACATGTGCATCACAGTATGTGTGATCATGTGCGTGTGCACACAGTTTCTCTCTCTCTCTCTCTCTCTAATGTTAAAAAATAATCAGACCAAAAATAGCTCATCTTTTGGGAATTCACTATAAAATGACAGAAATCTAAATAGTTCACTAGAATGGATACCATGAATTCAAGTGGGAGAAACCTACATTCGATTTCCTTTAATTATTTTCTTCTTCCTTTGGATCATATACGCACAAGTGACCACATGGCATGGTGGCTCACACCTTTAATCCCAGCACTCAGAGGCAGAGGCAGGTGGATCTCTGTGAGTTCAAGGCCAGCCTGGTCTACATAGTGAGTTCCAGGACAGCTGGGGCTATAGGGAGACAATGTCTCAAAAAGACAAAAAAACCAAAACAAAACTCGTATTTGTTGAAACCATATATAGTTAAAGGCTTTCTATAAAGCATCTTGGTCTGGGATGAGAGTGACAGAAAAATGAATTATATCTGTGTTTTTAATCTTCCTGCCTCTGAAACAAAGCTGATGTTTTTTCCCTTTATACCTTGATGTTTTAATTAAAGACTGATTAATATTAAGTAGTGTCTCTCTTAAAGATGCTGACTTAGTAGTTGCCACTATAAGTCAAAGCTAAAGCTAATTAGGCCAAAGACTCTGAGATTATTAAAAATGATCTGATGAGCAACTGAATGGCTAGAGAAGTCACGAGCTGGTAATGTATTCCGGCTAATGATTTGAAAATAATATTGATTTATAGAGCATAAAAGCTAAGTCCAAAATGGCATCAGAAAATGTTGCTGTGGGCTTCTGCATAAATAAATTAATATAAATAAACAACATGGATATGTAGTTATGTGTATTAAGAGGGCTGGAGAGATGGCTTTGTAGTTACGAGCACTGGCTGCTTTTATAGAGGACCTAGGCTTGATTCCCAGCACCCACATGGGGGCTAACAACTGTTTGTAACTCCAGTTCTAGGGGATCCAACACCCTCTTCTGACTGCTGCAGGCACTGTATGACACAGGTGCACCTACCTACATGTAGGCATAAACTCATACACATAGAATAAATAAATAAATATTTAAAAAAAATTTTTTTTTTGGTCTTTTTGAGACAGGGTCTCCCTGTAGCCCCTGCTGTCCTGGAACTCACTATGTAGACCAGGATGGCCTCGAACTCACAAAGATCTGCCTGCCTCTGCCTCCCAAAGGCTGGGATTAAAGGTGTGCGCCACCACACCCAGCCAAATAAATATTTTCTAAAAAAAGTTGTATTAAGGAATCATGACCTAAACCCGCTTATGTATTGCTACCCTATGGCCAGAAACAAGCCCTACATTTAATTCCCACAAAAATTACTCAGGAAGGCTATTTTATCAACTAGTTTCATTGGTACCATAAACTAATTTTTCTTTACTTTCATACTTTTTTTTTTTTGGTCTTTTTGAGACAGGGTCTCCTGTAGTGGGGCTAGCTTGGAATTCACTATGTAGACCAGGCTGGCCTTGAGCTCAGAGATGTGCCTGCCTCTGCCTCCTGAGTGCTGGGATTAAAGACATGCCCACTGTGTACAGCACTTTCTACTCTTTTAAGAAAAAAAAAAGGGGGGGAGGACTGGAGAGATGGCTCAGCAGTTAAGAACACTGAATGTTCTTGCAGAAGACCTGGGTTCGAATTCCAGCACCCACATGGCAGGTAACAACTGTCTGTAATGCCAGTTCCAGGGGATCCAATGCCCTCTTCTGACTTCCGTGGCCATTGTAGGACATGGGTACACTTACACACATGCAGGCAATACACACATATACATAAAAAAATAAAAACAAAAATGTGCCAGTAAAAAGCCCCTTTCCTACTCTGTCCCACATTACTTAAAAAAAAAAAAAAGATAATCTAGTGTTGGGCTTTAAATCAAAGCTACAGAATGATCATTCCTAGACACAAATAGACACAAAGAATACTGACTGCTCCTTTTTTTTGTCTTTTTGAGACAGGGTCTCCTTGTAGCCCCAGTTGTCCTGGAACTCACTATGTAGACCAGGCTGGCCTCAAACTCACAGAGATCCACCTGCCTCTGCCTCCCAAGTGCTGGGATTAAAGGCGTGCGCCACCACGCCCAACCTTTTTTTTTTTTTTTTTTAAATCAGCAGGTATCTCAGGCTAGCCTCGAACCCAGCTAGCTATGATGGCCCTGATCCTCCTGCCTATACCTCCCAAGTGTTGGTATTACAGGCGTGTGTCATCATGCCCCATTTATGCAGTACTGGAAATTTTCATCCATACTAGGCAACTAACTACACTAAATTCCTAGTCTCAGAATAACTTATTAAAAAGACTTCACAATATTCTCCTTTGCATGGTGGCTCATGACTGTACTTCTAGCACTTAGGCAGGAAGACTGCTGTGAGTTCAAGGCCAGCCTGCACTACTTAGTGAGTAGGGGGCCAACCTGGGCTACATAGCAAGAGCCTGTCTCAAAAAAAGAGGGAGGAGGGCTGGCAAGATGACTCAGCAGTAAAGGCATTTGCTGCCAAGTCTGATGACCTGAGTTTGATCTTCCAGAGAGAAAGGACTTTTGTAAGTTGCCCTCTGACCATCACATACACACTGTGGCACATGTACACCCAGATATACATACACATAAAACCTATGTTATTTATAAAAGAGAAAAACATTTTTCACAACAGTCAAGTTTGTATTTCTGGATAAACTTATTAGACAAAGACTATTTCTTTTTTTAAAAAATATTTTTATTTTATGTGTATGAATGTATTGCCCGCATGTATGTGAGTGCACCTGTGTCGTGCAACGCCCACAGAGGTCAAAAGAAGGCTTTGGATTACCCTGGAACTGGAGTTACGGGTGGTTGTTAGCTACCATGTGAGCACTGGGAATCAAACCCAGGTCCTCTGCAAGAACAGTCAGTGCTCTTAACTGCTGGGTCATCTCTTCAGCCCCAGAATATTTCCTTTAATCTTAACGTAATGCTTTTTGTATACAAAACTTCACTTAATTTCATTTAATTCTTTTTTTTTTTTTTTTGGTCTTTTTGAGACAGGGTCTCTCTGTAGCCCCAGCTGTCCTGGAACTTACTATGTAGACCAGGCTGGCCTTGAACTTACAGAGATCCACCTGCTTCTGCCTTCCAAGTGCTGGGATTAAAGGCATGTGCCACCAAGCCCAGCTAATTTCATTTAATTCTTAACAAAACTTTTTTTTTTCTTGAGACAGGGTCTTATTATGAGGCTGGCCTTGAACTCAGAGATCTGCCTCCCAAGTGCTGGGATTAAAGGCGTGCACTATCATGCCCACCTCCCCAAACTCTAAACTTATGATTTGTTGCTCACATTTTATCTCCAAAGTAATTTTCTTTGAAGGCTGTTCAGTTTGTAAATGGCAAAAGCTAAGCTGAAAGTTGCCTTGAACTTGGAGTCTCCACTTACATACACACATATTTCTGACTTAAACTTGGATACTTTAGTGATTCTTGTTGTTTTTTCACTACACCGGAATAAATGAAGTATGAAGACTCTTGTTAATTGGACAATCAATTGTATGAATGACAATAGCTATAAACTTACCCAAGAATCTTTCAGACCCCACCTCCAACCCCTTGATGGAGTCTCATGATGTTTCCTGGCTGCCTGGAGCTGGCGGTGGACTCACAGAGACCCTCTGCCTCCCAAGTGCTGGGGTTAAAGGTATGTGCTGTCATACCTGGTCAAATCTGGCTTTCTTGAAGTGTATATGAACGATTTCTTTATTCTTTTTGCTGCTAATACTGAAATGAAGTTGTGTGTTCTTAACACATGCTAGCCAGCAGAGAAAAAAGGGAGCCTAGAGAGACGATGAAGAGTAAGGAAACCAGGCTAAGGCTCTAAGGATATAAACTCAAGACTTGCAGAATAGATGAGAATCTCACTATGTAGCCAAGCTGGCTGCTCACAATTCTCTTGCCTCAGCTTCCTGAGTACTGGGATTATAGGTAAGTGCTACCATGCCCAGCTCCCAGCTACCATTTTGAATCTTAGCACGCACATGGCTTATGAGAAATAAAGAACATTCATCTAATTAGTCAAATATTCACTTATCTTCAACTGTATGCAAGTTAGTATTTATCTACTCTGCAGGACACAAAAATAGGCTAAAAGGATGGAAAAAACATAATCAGGAAGCACCTAAATTAAGCAATAAGGGCCAAATGAATTATATGTATCAAGTGATTTGTGATTTAAGAGATCAGGTGGAGGGGCTGGAGAGATAGCTCAGCAGTTAAGGACACTGGTTGTTCTTGCAGAAAACCCGGGTTCGAATCCCAGCACCCACATGGCAACTAACAACTGTCCGTAACTCCAGTTCGGATTCGGGATCCGACAGCCTCTTCTGTCCTGTGCAGGCATTGCACGACACGAGTGCACTTACTTACATGCAGGCAATACACTCATATACATAAAATAAAAATAATAAATAAAATATATATTAAAAAAAGATCAGGTGGAACAAGCTGGGGAGGATGAAGATCTTTGTAATAAAATGGGACTTGAGCTATGCCTTCCACTGTGGATAGAAATGGTTCAAGTTTATCAGGTATGACTTGGGAAATGACTAGAGTGGAGGACTATATAGGAAACAAGATAGGAATGACAATGGGGATCAAATATGTCGTCCAAGACTGAAGAAAAAGACTGGCACAGAAGCTGATTAGTTCTGAAGGACGCCAGCACTTAATCAGATCACATGGCTTCTGCATTGATTTAGACAGAAGGATAAGCACTACAGAAAGAGTGAGGACAGACAGATTTGGATATCTACCTCAGAAACCCAAGTCTTAGAAGATTACATGATAATTTATGTCTTTTTTTCCATAGGAACTATGAGCGTACCATGGCTGTCCAATCACACCAGCTCTGTCTTCATAACAGAGGATCCTTTGTTCCAAATAGCAAGGCTCAAAAGAGACAGCAATAAAAATCACACAGATCGGTACTTCCAGCTGGTGCAGGAGCTGATGCCATTCCACAACACACCCTACAGGAAGTAGCTTGAGATGCACAGCTGATTGACTTCCACAACTGTGGCACCTTGTGGCAGGGTGGGGTGGGGACTGGTCAAGCAATGGAGAAAATTCTTCAGCCAATGAGTCAAGTCAGTTCACAAAGATCCTTACTTCAACTAATCTGTAGAAGTCACTCCTGGAAGCAACCCTATTTCTTAACCATAGAAAAAAGATAAAAGAAAAAAGATAAGGAAAGCCACAGAAACCTCTTTAGGCTTTGTTTCCAAACTACTTCATCAACTAACTCTTAGATGGCATGGAATCTGAAGGAAGGCAAAACAAACAAAAACCAAATCCTCTACCTTTCTAGAAATGACTTGAGCAATTTTTTTTGTTGTTGTAAGGGACTGTCCTATGTATTTTAGGATATTAAGCAGCAATCACTAGATAGCTTTAACAGTCTCTCGTTTTTTTTTGGAGGGGGGTCTTTTTTGGAATAGGGTCCCCCTGTAGTGGAGCTGGCTTGGAACTCACTATGTAGACCAGGCTGGCCTTGAACTCACAGAAGATCCGCCTGCCTCTGCCTTCCAAGTGCTGAGATTAAAGGCATGCACCACCACACCCAGCCCAAACATCAGTATATCCTTTGGTTTGTGTGGATGTTTGTGAGTGCTTGGTGTTTGTTTGTGAGTATGTGTGTAGTGATGTGCTCAAGGGTCTCCCTGTAGCTCCAGCTGTCCTGGAACTCACTATGTAGATCAGGCCGGCCTGGAACTCACAGAGATCTGCCTGCCTCTACCTCCCTAGTGCTGGGACTAAAAGGCGTCTGCCACCACGCCCGGCCTAAAGTCTCCATTTTTTAAATCAGCAAGCTGAGATTTTAAATGTCTGATTGATTTACAGAAGGGTTATGAGAGATCATTTAGACTCTTGGTGCTGATACCACTACACTATTACCACTGCAATTCTTTGTGCCTATTTCCTGTTGTTGGAGACTAAGACCCCAATACCTACCCAAGTACTGGCACAGTGCAAGGGTTCAGTTCAGATGGACTAAAAAGAGTAAGGAGTCCCTTCCTCTAATCTTCAAGAAGGATTTATTCTTATCCTTGGGTGGCCTGAAGCTCTAATAGATCCACCTTTGAAATAGCAGTACTGGTGGCAGGAAAATAGCTTGTGAAAGCCTAGGGAATGTGTCCCATTAATCTCGTACAGTGAATGCCAGAAACTCATTTGAAAAGCACTTGGTTGTGTCAAAGCCTTAAGGAAGGTGGGAGGAAGTATATTCTCCCCATAGCTAGGTTTTCCAGCTAGCACAGCCAAGAGCTGGGAAGTACCCATTTGGCAGGAGGAATTCTTTTTGGGCTGTGATGCCTTGGGGCAGTGACCCAACTAGATCTTTTGTGGGATTCACTTTTTTCTGGTAAAGTAGTAAACTGTAACAATTGGACCTTCAGAACTACTCCTTGCATATCCAAAGGGTCATGGCTTAGTGTGCATGCACTGGTCAGCTAGCTTCAAAGTGTTAGGATACATGTTTGTAACTAGGTCTTCCGAAGTTGCTTAGGCTAGCCTTGAACTCCTGGCCTCAAGGAACCCTTCTACCTCAGCTTCCTTAGCTAGCCAGGACTATAGGCACATACAAGGCCAGCCTGGTCTACATAGTGAGTTCCAGGATAGTTGGGGCTACAGGAAGACCCTGTCTCAAAAAGACCGAAGGAAAAAAAAAAAAAGTGAAATCTATCAACACTTTCTGACAACATTCCAGTTTACATTTACTGAGGCACAGGCCTCAGATTCTGTAAGTGATGCTTATGTTCCAAATACTAAGTGGCAATACTTTTAAAAGAGCTAGAAAGTTCAACAGAAAGCAAACTTAAAATGCTTCAGAGATTCCTTTGCCTTCTCCCCATCCAGTTGGTGATGGGGGTGGAGAGGATTATTATAGAGCATTGGAATTCTTTGGGCGTGGGGGGAGGATGGTCATGTAAGGGTTATAAATACCAGCAGCCAAACTCTGGGTTGGCTGCACAGAACAACTGACATACTGTAGTCTCCCTTTAAAGGCACAGACAAGGAAGCTTCCTGAAATATTTCCACAAAGGAAGTTCTTTTTCTCTTTGGAAATGCATCATCAGCCAAACACCTGCATCAACAACTGAACACAAATTTCATGTGCCAGGCAAAGTGACTAGATTTTAAACCAGACATATTAGCACCAGCAAAAACAAAAGATCCAGAGCTGTCCTAAACAAAGGGTGACTTAGAGGCAGTTGTTGCTAATATACATAGTCATAATCAGATTATAAGCAGGCTGCCTGCTATACAAATATTTAACTTAATCAACTAGTACCCATTCCACCTGTGGCAATGTTCTCTCAGGGCAGAAGTTCTCAGGAGGGTATTTCTGCCTTCTAGGGAGCATCTGGCAACATCAGGAGACACTTTAGGTTGTCACAACTGGGAAGTTACTATTGCTAGTGCATTTAGGTAAGAGATGCTGCTAAACATCCTCCAATGAGCCTCTTCACAACAACAACAACAAAAAAAAACAACCCAGCACAAAACGTTAACAGAGCTGAAGGTACGAAGTCCCATTTTAGGGTATTTTCCTCCTCCAACTCTAGTTGCTATTGGAATAACTGTGTTTAAAGAAGAAAGAAAAACAAATGAAATAAAAAACTCAAGACAGGCCAAAGTTCAGCACTAGGCAAGGGTGGGACAAAGAGGACAGAGTCTGCCTACTGATCTTGGCTGCTTTAAAGTTGGGGATATTTCCCTGCAGAGTTGGGGTATCACTGTAGGGCTGAGGCCAGCCTGATCTACATAGAGAGTCCCCAGCCAACTGGGGCTACAGAAAAAAAAAGCTGGGGATGTCTAAACTTAAACTTCCAGTGACAGACAAGTCTTCCTAAGTTTCTCTTCTTTCCCAAGGCAGGCAGATAATGCTGACCTCATTTGCTTTATCCTCTAGGAACTCATTCTCAGGCAGGTGTACTAACTGGCAAAACCTTAGATGGGATGATAATGCCTTTGTAATAATTTGAAAGGAATGAGCAAGTATCTCTGTGCAAATTGGCAGTCTTTCAGCACCACGATGTACTGTCTTCAGAGGTTTTCATATGTGCTCAGAAGAGGCTACTTAAACTTGTTTAACATGAGGTTCAAAACAAACAAACAAAAAAGTGCCTGTGACTAAAGAATTTTCTTATTCTGGTTTCATAGACGGCTAGGGCTCTGTCAGACAGAAGCTGCAAGTGTCACTGATCTGAGCTCAACTTGAATTAGGAGAAATGCTAAAAGTTTGCTGCCGCACCTACATCCCACCAGCCAGTCTCAAAGACAAGAAAGGAAAAGTCTTAGGGCTAGGAATGCAGCTCATTTGGTAGAGTACTTGCTAAACATACACAAAACACTGGTTTGATCCCTGGCACAGCATAAAACTTGGTCCAGAAGCCTGTAATCCCAGTGCATGAAGTAGAGGCAGGAGGATCAGAAGTTCAAGACTAGCTTGTCTTAGAAACAAAAACAAAAAAAGACTGGCTGGCATGGATGCATCAAAGGCAGCATTAAATGACATGAACCAATTTTAATAAACCTACCAGGAGGTTTTTTTTTTTTTTTTTTTTTTTTTTTTTTTGGTCATTTTGAGACGGTCTCCCTATAGCTCCAGCTGGCCTGGAACTCACAGACCTGGCTGGCCCTGAACTAGAGATCCGCCTGCCTGGCCTCCCCAGTGCTTAGGACTAAAGGTGTGCGTTACCACACCAGGCAAGAGGTTTCTATTTTCATCAGTGTTCCTAAGTTTAAAAAAGTTTGCCTGAAGCCGGGCATGGTGACACATGCCTTTAGTCCCAGCACTCGGGAGGCAGAGGCAGGTGGATCTCCATGAGTTCAAGGCCAGCCTGGTCTACATAGTGAGTTCCAGGACAGCTGGGGCTACAGGGAGAGCCTCTCTCAAAAGACAGAAAAAAAAGTTTGCCTGAATCCCAGAGAAGAAACCTAAATAGTTGTGCTGGATAGTTTTAGTTGTCAACTTGACACACCTGGGTAGAGGGAGCCTCAAGTGGGGAACTGCCTCCATTGGACTAGCCTGTGACCATGTATGTGGGGCATTTTCTTGATTGTTGAGTGATGTGGGAAGGCCCAGCCCACTGTGGGTGGTGCCACCCCTGGGTAAGTGGTCCTGTATTATATAAGAAAGCAGATTGAGCACGGGGCCAGGGGAGCAAGCCAGTAAGCAGCATTCCTCTATGGCCTGTGCTTCAGCTCCTGCCTCCAGGTTCGTGCCCTGAGTTCCTACCTTGGGCTCCCTGATGAATTGGGACCCAAGAGATGTAAGCCAAATCAACCCTTTCTTCCCCAAGTTGGTATTGGTCAGAGTATTTTGTCACAGCAAAGGAGAAACTAGAACAGTAATCAAAAGTGCCGTGCAGGTTTCTAGATACTGCTCATCATTGTCATGTTCAAACAACTACATCCTTTCTTGCTGGAGGTCAACATGGTTATGTGGGGGAGAGCAAGGATGCAAAGGAGAGACAGAGCTAAGACTCAGAATAATTTCAATTCCTGACAAAATCTACAGACAATTTCAAAATGTAGAAAGCCTCTTGTTGCCATCAGAGTTAACGGGTTTCCTAGTTTCTACCCTTCCCATGAAGGTCACACTAGAGGAATTCTTTGGCTTGAATGATATAAAGGTCCCTTCTTTTTTATTAATCTTCTGTTACATTCCTTTTCCTAAATAATCACAGACTCTCTTATTCAGGAAAGCGGGCTTTCCTGAAGATACCAACTACAGTCTTTTCCTTACAGTTTTCTGAAAACATGTTCAACAGTCATTATGATTTCTGGAAAGGCTTCTTCCGTTCTACTTCCAACAGAAAGGGACAGAAAGGGGCCCCAGTAAATGCTCTAATGCAGCAAGGCTGAGGACTTTTAGTTTTTCCATGTTTATGGAAATAATTTTCCCTATAAACTAACAGAAGCTCCAATGAATTTATCACTCCTATGCATAGTCCCAAGTAACCCTGGAGATTCTCCACAGATCTGACTAATCTGTCTATTGCAACTATTTCCTTTGGCGTTAGCCAGGTCAAACGTTGAGCCTATGTGCTTCTGCCTCACAGATTTCTGTCTTCTTTCAGATTCTGTGTTAAGGTGTGAGCCTATTTAAAAAAAAAAAAAAAGGTGCTGAGAAAACTAAAGCTAATGATATCTTTTAATATTTACTTTCATTTGTTCTCCTTTTTCTGGTGTGTGTGTGGTGGGAAGGTGGTGTTTGTTTTTGAGACAGGGTCTCCCTGTAACCCCAGCTGGCCTGGAGCTTGCTATGTAGACCAAGGTGGCCTTGATCTCACAAAGATCCACCTGCCTCGGTCTCCCAAATTCTGGGATTAAAGACTTGTGTGACCATGCCCAGCTTCTTCTAGGTTATTTTTTTTTTAATTTTTTTTTTTTTGGCCTTTCTGAAACAGGGTCGCCCTAAAGCTCCAGCTGTCCTGGAACTCACTATGTAGACCAGGCTGGCCTTCAACTCAGAGATCCACCTGCTTCTGCCTCCCAAGTGCTGGGACTACAGGCATGCGCCACCACATCTGGTTGTTTTTTTCTTATATAAAATAATCTTAATCTGAAAACTAAATCATACTTTAGGAATCTGGTCTGCTGCTGGTGTAAATAAAGATTAGGTAAGGGCTATACTACAATATATTAATCCAAGAACTCAACCCTCACTTCCAGCATGAAAATGACTCAGTCCTCAAAACGGGTCCAAAAAGACTTTTATGCAGCATTTGGGGGCTGGGCAACTAACACAAACTTTTCCTCTCTCATTGTTTTCACTTCCCATGAGCTGAGCCAAGAGTGTGCTCCTCCCCTTTTGACCAAAGTCTTTTGCTGGGAAGAGGCAAAAATTTGCTAAGCTTTTGACTTCCCTATGAGGAAAGATAATGGAACAGGGTTTCTGATTTGCACCACCACCTTGGGGTTGGGGTATAGGTGTTGTTGTTGACCATTTTATAGTAGTATCTATTATTGACTTAAGGATGGGTCATTACAGAGCACTTCAGCACCCTCCTCCATCCATCTAGGCTTGCTCTCTCAACAACACCCCCTTACAGACAAACACTCTGCTGGGTCCATCCTTTATAACTGTAGTACTCAGTGGTAGGAAGCTTATTCTTATTAAACAATGAAACTAGTTGGCTCTAACAGCTATGCAGCTACTGAACTCCAAGAACTATGAAGTAACATGCTAGACATAAAGTGTAGTCATGCCCAGTATTTAAGTCTTCTAGTTACATCAAAATTCAGAATGTCTTTATAAATCAAAGGAAAAGGACTTATCAAATCCAAACACTATTTATTTATGCCTGCCTACAGGCAGCACCTAAAATTTTTATTTTTTTATTTTTTATTTTTATTTTTTTTAATTTATCATTTTTATTTTATGTGTATGAGTGTATTGCCTGCATGTATGTGAGTGCACCTGTGTCATGCAATGCCGCGGAGGTCAGAAGAGGGTTTTGGATTCCCCTGGAACTGGAGTTAAGGACGGTTTGTAGCCGCCATGTGGGTGTTGGGAATCGAACCCAGTTCCTCTGCAAGAGCAGTCAGTGCTCTTAACTGCTGAGCCATCTCTCCAGCCCCCAAATTTTTATTTTTTTAAAATTTTAGAATATGTTTTCTAAAGAGAGGCAATTTTTAACACACCTTTTCCAGAAATAATTTGAACTACCAGCATTTTTTGATATTTAAGTTTGTATTTAATGTTTTGTTTTTGAGGAAGGGGCTTGCTTATGGAGCCTAAGCTGGGCTTGAACTCATGATCTCCCAACCTCAGTCTCCCAAGTGCTATAATTACAGGCATGTGCTACAATGCCTGACTAGTACATATTTTTTCATGGGCCTGTTTACTTCATTTTCTAGCTCACTGAAGATTAGACTGCTACAGGCAGACCCAGCAACAGCAGTAAAAAGTGACAGCAGAAATACACTTGGTATCCTTCTGAGATTGGTCCAGGACCCCCAAAGATACCAAAGTCCACACATTCTCCAGTCCACTCTAAAAATATGACCCAGTGTTTGCACCTTCCCACATACTTTAAATCACCTCTGGGTTACTTATAATACCTAATATAGTGTTATGCTGTATTGCTTTTAAATTTGTACTCTTTTTTTTCAATCGCTATACTGCTGTTTTACTCCCCTCCTCAAAATATTTTTAATCTGGGCTGGGTGTGGTGGCACATGCCTTTAGTCCCAGCACTCTGGAGGCAGAGGCAGGCAGATCTCTGTGAGTTCAAGGCCAGCCTGGTTTACACAGTGAGTTCCAGGCCAGCTGGGGCTATAGGGAGACCCTGTCTCAAAAAGACCAAAAAAAAAAAAAAAAAAAAAAAAAAAAAAAAAAAAAAATCAATCTGTAGTTGGTTCAACCCAATATATCCAGAAGACAAAATGTAATACTTGATATCATGGGAGTAAGGAAAATAGCCCCAGAGATTACTTTCCTACTATATTTAGTTACTCCAACCAGTACAACATTATAGGTATAGCACAATAATTTAGGAACATTTACTATAAAGTAGCCCCAAGTATCTCTTGTATCTTGAAAATATCACCATAAAAGAGAACAGTATATTCTTTCTAACGTTAATCTGATGTCCTTAAGGAAAAAAAAAAATGTATGTACAATACACTGTTAAGAAAATGAAGCAATCTGGAGTTAGAGCTCAGTCATAGAATACATGCCCTAGGTTCAATCTCCAGTATATACACACATGCATTAAAAAATAATTTAATTCCTGCACAAACTAGAATCTGGTTAGATAAAGCTATTTTGGAGCCAACAGAGATAAGCTTTAGTTTTCTTTTAGTTTTCTGATGAGGTGGGTAATTTAAAAAAAAAATATTTTATTATTTTTATTTTATGTGTATGAGTTTATTG
>NW_008352899.1:2937972-2945461 GCF_000622305.1 Nannospalax galili | reverse complement strand
TTTTCTTTTTTTTTTTTTTGTCTTTTTGAGACAGGGTCTCCCTGTAGCCAGCCCCAGCTGTCCTGGAACTCACTATGTAGCTGGCCTCGAAGTCACAAAGATCTGCCTGCCTCTGCCTCTCAAGTGATGGGATTAAAGGTGTGCGCCACCACACCTGGCAGGCTTTCAATTTTCATTCAGTCCCCACCTACCTCCATCTCTCACACTACTGCCAGGATCTCACTACGTTACAAACATCTGACTACACCACTGTCTTCTTTAAGAATCCTCACTTGTTCTCCATCTATAACCATGATCTGTAATCTTTTGTGACAGTACAGTTCCCTTTTTTAAAAATATTTTTTTTATTTTATGTGTATGAGTGTATTGCCTGTATGTATGTGAGTGTACCCGTGTCGTGCAATGCAGTGGAGGTCAGAAGAGGGCTTCGATTTCCCCTGGAACTGGAGTTAAGGATGGTCCGTAGCCGCCATGTGGGTGCTAGGAATCAAACCCGGGTCCTCTGCAAGAGCAGTCAGTGCTCTTAACTGCCGAGCCATCTCTCCAGCCCCAAGGTGGGTAATTTTAAGTAATATGGATTCTGGTAGACTGGAAAATGAAGGGCACCTACAGAAGTCTTTGTTCTCAAGGACCTTCAAACACAGAGTAAAAGATAAACACATAAGTAGACACAGGAAAGACCACAATAGAACAGAGGTAGGTGTGTCATGGGTTTGAATTTTCTCTTAACTACCCTTTTTTCGTTGGATACTTCAAGAAACCTAAATATAACTTTTGTAGCTCCAACTTACACTATCTCCAGATATGGTAAGGGGCTTCTGCCAATGTCACACTTGGATCTGGCCTATAAAGTCTTAATCTTTCTAGTGTCCATGTGCCTCTGTTCTGGTATCAATACCCACTCCCTCTATTTTTTTTTTGAGATAAGGTATTGCTATGTAGACTGTACTAGAATTCTCTATCCTTCTGCCTCAGTCTCCCAAGACCTAAGATTATAGGTGTCTTACCATGTCCTGATAGGTAGGGACTATGAGAATAAATTTTACTCTGATGGTAGGAGTATATATTATCTGTAGGAGTAGTTAATATTAGTGATAGAAATAAAGTGCTATAAGTATTCTTTCCAAATCTATTCCAGGTGCTATGGAGTCACTGGAAGAGTGACATACTTTTAGGTATTTATACCTAAAGAAACTCGAGCAAAAGGCTCATATAGTAGGAGGCAATTCCCACAGATAAGCACCTGACCAGCAAACCCTCATTTTGGGGTCCAGTCATTTAATCATTTCCTGTTGTTTTGGTTTAAACTCACAAAACTTCAGTACCAAAAATTCTAACTCGTAAAGAACTACAACATTTGCAATTAAAGCAGTACTTCCCAAACTCTCCTACAGGCAAAGAACTTACACTCTTAAGGAATCTGGGATGCATTAATAAGTTGCTTGTTGTGGGTGGGAAATTTCTTTTGATTTCTTCATGTTTCATTTACTAATTCATGAGAACTTTATATTTTATTTTATAATACATCAATAATAACCCCTGAAATCTGTAAAATCAACACTTCAGGAGATAAGCCCACATCTATCTTATGGCTTTCCATAGTTCAATGTGAAAAACAGGACCACAGAGACACCTTTGATGCAGTGATCAAATCAGTTAATTTGAAATTTCAAGAAATCAGAAGAGATGATTCTTAGTATAAGGGACAAGAATTTTTTCCCAATACCCTTAATTGGTTATAAAAATGGAAGTAAATCACAATAGAGAAATGTTCAAACCAGTCTTCTCAGTCATCTAGGAGACTGTTTAGTCTCCACACAGTGTATTTTGATGGTAATGGAAGTGAGAATAAGGAAAACAGAGACAAGAGTAAAACTGTACACTCATCCAGTATCTAAATGATGAGCATTAGTGGGAAAAAGAAAAAAAATGGAGGGTAAAACTTACTTTAAAGTCTGCTAGTTGTTGGTTGATGACATCCACTTCAGTCCCCACTACCCACTGGAGTGCTTCTCCCTCCTCTGCAGCTGTAGTGGCATCACTGAGTACTTTTAATTTCCTATAGAAGTCCTCTACACGACCCAGTGTCAGCTCTAGCTGTTCCTGGCGAGCCTTGGCCCTCTCTGTCAGCTTACCACACTGTTTGTTAAGGGCTTCCAGCTCCCTCTTAAGACCTGACAAGTCCAGAGTCCCCTCTTCCTCCAACATTTTTCGACATTCTTCTTCAGAATCTTCTATGTCAACTCTAAGGATTTGGATTTTGTTAAGGAACTGCCTTACATCCTCAATTTGTGACTGGAGGCTATCCGTGTCTCTGCCAATGGCACTCATACTATCTAGCTCATCATCCAAGTCAGCCAACTGAGAAAACATTTCTCGGACTCGGCAGTGAAACTGGCCAATCCCCTCTAGTTTGTTTTCCATGGTCAGGCAACCACTATTTACTCTTTGCTTCACTTCTAAAAACTCTTGCTGGGTGACCTCAGCCTGATGCAAAAGTTGGGAGGCATCAGATCCATCTGGAGCATCTTCTACCAGTCCCTGAGTGAAGTTCCTCAGGTAGTCCACCTGAGGCTCTAGGGCCTGCAGTGCCTCTTGTTGAGCTCTTAGCTTCTCCAGATTCTTGTTACTACAGGCTTGAGAGCCCAGAGCATCAAAGATTTCAAGTTGATGTTTAGCTCCTTCAACCTTCTTTTCAATATTCTTAAAGCTTTCCTGGAACTCCTTGAGCCTCTGAGCCATCTCTTCTAGAGACCCTGTTTTGGCCTGCAGCTCCTCTGTAATGACATCCACATTCTGGTTGATTCCAGCCTTCTCGTCCCGGATATCATCCTCATCTGTTTCTGAAGAATTGATCAGAATATCAGCAGCACTATTCAGTATTTCCAGCAAGGAGCGGCGCTTCTCCACTTCACTCAGTATAGCCTTTGACCTCAGGAGACTGGACTCCAGCTGCACTGGATCCAGAGTGACCCGCAACTCTGACATCTTGGCCTTACAATCTTCAATCCAGGGCACAAGGTCTTCTACATGCCACTGATATTTCTGAGCTTTCTGCATACAGTCCTTGAGCCTAGATTGTCTGTCTGCAGTTTTTTTACTAAGTTCTTCCCAGTGGCTTTTGAGTTCAACTAATTGGTTTTGTAAAGCCTTCTTCTCTTCTCCAGGAGGCACTGAAAGCAGCAGAGACTCCCCCTCAGCAACAATCACCTCATAGGAACCACTGTGTTGATTAAGACTCTTCTGAAATTCTTCATTCTCTTGTAGCTGAGACTGTAACCGCTCCAATTTTGCAGAAATTGGGCAGTTTTTTGCTTGCTGGCTTTGTTTTTCATCTAACCAGGTCCTCAGCTCATCAAACATTTGCTGGAACTGCTGGGTGCTGGCAAGAGCTACCTGCAGTCTGTTCATGCGATCAGCTGAAATGATAAAATGAAAAAAAATCACTCAAGCCTGATCTTGGGACTTAAAATATTTGTAAGAGTCTATGGTCTAATTTTAAGGGCAGAAAACATTGAGAATCTACCACAAGAGGTATAAAAAGGGTATACTGTACACACTACATCTTACTCCTGTTATCAACCTTGTAAGGTGACCTGAGACTTCAAAGCCAGTAAGAACTGAAAATCATAAACATTTCCAAGAGGTAACAAATTAATGACAAATTCTTATAAAAAAAATCATCATTAGAAGTCCAAAATATATGGCTGGAGAGAAGCCTCGGCAGTTAAGGGCACTGGCTGCTCTTGCAGAGGACCCCCGTTCAAATCCCAGCACCTACATGACAGCTTAACAACTGTCCATGACTCCAGTTCCAGGGGATCTGATGCCCTCTTCTGACCTCTGCAGGCACTGCATGACATAAGTACACTTACATACATGCAGACCAAACACTCATAACACATTAACAAATAATATATAAATTTTTAATTTATTATTTTTTATTTTATGTGTACGCATGTATTGCCTGCATGTAGATAAGTGTACCATGTTGTGCAACGCCCAGAAGAGGCCGTCAGATCCCTTGGAACTGGAGTTACAGACAGTTGTTAGCTGCCATGTGGATGCTAAGATTCGAACCCGGGTCTTTTGCAAGAACTGCCAGTGTTCTTAACCATTGAGCTATCTCTCCAGCCCAATATATATATTTTTTTAAAATCCAATATATACCCTAACTTTGCATAATGGGGTCAGGGATATGCATGCCCACCCACAATGTAATGAAAACTAAGTTCTATTAGTCAAAGTGTGTATATAACTCCACCTATTAGTAAATCTCTGGACAGGAGTGTCAATAGGCTGGCTGACTTTGTCCTAGAACTTTTTTTTTCGTACTAGAACTTTTATCTCTAGGACTGTGCTATGCTATGTGAAGGTCCATATATGCCAGTACTTAGTGTGTAATAACCACAGTAATTCTCATTGTCACTGGAAGAAAAGAGGTTAAAATGCTAGGTCTGAAAGTACTTAAAGATCATTCTGAATTCTTGGGCTACTGCTATGCCATTCCTTCTTTCTTTCCCCACCTTCTCCCATGGAAATTCTTTTTGAGACAGGGTCTCCCTATAGCCCCAGCTGGCCTGGAACTCACTATGTAGACCAGGCTGGCCTTGAACTAGTTGAGATTCACCTGCCTCAGCCTCCCAAGTGCTGGGATTAAAGGTGTGCACCACCCAGCTTCTTGTTATTCTAACTCCACTCACCTGCAAGGTCTTCTAAGCCTTGGAGTGGCAGGGCAACTGTCTCCAAACGCTTCTTCAGCTCATCCTTGAGGTACTGCTCACCAATGAGCAGTGAGAGTTCATCACACAGTAGCTGAGCCTCCTTAATTTCATTGTCTAATTGTTCCAAGTCAGATCGAATCTCACTGGTCTCTTCCAGTTGCTGCTTTACAGCTTCAGGTTGGGTGCTGATGGCTGACTGACCATTCAGTCGCTGCCCAACTGCCTTCACCTTTTCTGACAAATCCTGGAGCAATTCTTGGTATTGGGTGCTTTTAACAATAGCTTGGTCAATTTGGTTGGAACGGGAGTTAAGTTTGTCAGTGAGCTCAACCCACTTCTGATTGATGCTCTGGAGGTCTTTCTGTACCTGGCTGGTGGATAGAGAGACATCTCCAGGGCCTGTTAGGATACCCTGAGCTGCCTCATTCAGCTGCTCATGCTGTTGCCTGCGTGTTTCAAATTCCTTCAGCATAAACTGAAACAGAAATGACACCAAGATGTTGAGAGAGAAAAAACAGATCTAGAAGTAGTGTCAAAACAAAAACTGACTTTGGATTGTGCCAGCCCATTTTGAAAGTAAGCCAGAAAACTCCAGGGACCAGGCTACTAGGTTGATAACTGCATTATTTTTAATGATTGGTTAATAAAGCTTTATTATGAAAGAATCATTGATTCAATTTTTTTTTTTCCTACTTGGCTTTAATATTGGTTACTATGGCCATCCTAGGTTGGGAAATTGGGTTGGTTCGCCAGCTTTGCCATTTAAACCAGGTCTCATGCCTCTGATTCTTTTGTTTCTTTATCAGAATTATAAGAGCACATATGATCTGAATGTTGTAATATAGGCATAGTTAAAGAGCATCTTTAAAGCAAAGACCGTACCTTTTTTTTTTTTTTTTTTGTCTTTTTGAGACAGGGTCTCCCTGTAGCCCTAGCTGGCCTGGATTCGCTATGGAGACCAGGCTGGCCTCGAACTCACAGAGATCCACCTGCCTTTGCCTCCTGAGTGCTGGGATTAAAGGTGTGTGCCACCATGTCTGGCTAAAACCATGCCTTTTAATGAATTTATTTTCTATCTTCTGTTGCTCTCATCAAAGATTAGTAGGATTATAGACTGTGATGTCTGAGCCTGTGTTCTAATCCTGGCTCTATTACTCTAGCTGTATATCCTTAGGCAAGCTTCTAAAAGTTCTTCAAACCTTAGTTTCCACATTTTTTTTTTTGGTGGGGGGTGTCTTTTTGAGACAGGGTCTCCCTGTAGCCCCAGCTGGCCCAGAACTCAACTATGTAGAGCAGGCTGGCCTTGAACTCACAGAGACCCGCCTGCCTCTGTTTCCCCGAGTGCTGGGATTAAAGGCATGCACCACCACATCCAGCTTAGTTTCCTCATTTATAGGATGAGGTTAGCAAGTACTTATCTCAGCTGTTATAAACATCAAATGAGATAATTCATGGAAAATACTCAGCATTTTCACTACACAAAGGTAAGACATGACCTTAAGAAATAGCAAATGTGGGGCTTGGAGAGATGTCTCAATGGTTAAGAGCACTGGGCTGCTCTTACAGAGGACCTGGGTTTGATTCCCAGCACCCATACAGCAGCTAACACCCTCCTGTAACTCCAGTTCCAGGGGTTCCCACACCCTCTTTGCCCTCCTGACATCTGTGGACATTGCACTGCACTTACATACATGCAGGCAATACACTCTTACACACACACACACACACACACACACACACACACAAATACACACAAAAATTATAAAATATTAAAAAAGAAATAGCAAATGTGTAAATAATGAACTATAATGAAATGTAAGGAAAGTGAAAATGATAAAACACTCATATGAACGTGAAGCGTTCATTATTGTGAAAGAAAGGAATAAAGGTGATTAAGTCTGTTGGGCGATAACCAAAAGGTCAAACAGGGAAATCAGGAAAGCTGCTGCCCCAGTTGTTACAATAAAGAATGAAGAGGGGTCTAGTAAGATGGTTCAGTAGGTAAAGGCACTTGCTACCAAACCTGATAACCTGAGTTCCATTCCTGGAACCCAAATGGTAGCAAGAACTAATTCCCATGGCTGTTCTCTGACTTCCACATGCTCAGGTGGTGGCATGCCCCAACCCAAATAAGCAAATGAATGAATAAATAAAAGAGAAAAAAATGAATAGGAATACTCCAAGCAGAACAGGGGACAGGGCTAGTGAAGGGTGCTTCAGGAAGGGCCTAGAATTAGTAAAGGTGTGAGCTGTTGAAGGCTGGTAGTATGCTAGGGAAAGAACCACCTACATGGTATGGGTAGACCCCTGCCCTGGGTACATAGGGATTGAATTGTAAATGAGGCTGGAAAACAAGCTGGGACCAAACTATAAAAGGGTTTATATATCACACTGAGCAGGTATTTGGACTTTGCTCAACAAGTAGCCAAGAAACACTGAGCATTTGAATATGCTCAGATGTGACTGAAAAGAGATACTTTACTCAGGAGGCAGAGGCAGGCGTATCTCTGTAAGTTCAAGGCCAGCCTGGTCTACATAGTGAATTCCAGGCCAACTGGGGCTACAAGGAGGCCCTGACTGAAAAAGAACCCCCCCAAAAGAATGTACCCGGTAAGTCATAGAATATGTTCCTGACCAGACTCTTACCTAAAGTAAGTACAGAAATCCTGCAATTCAATTTAAAAAGGCAATCTACTCTTCAAGAAGGACAGAAGACTGAACTGACACTTTGGCAAAGGCAGACCCGTGCACAGCCAGTTACGCCC